>NC_044566.1:33109778-33457826 GCF_007565055.1 Rhinopithecus roxellana
CAAATGATTAGCTCTTGACTTTTTATCCAGACTGTCATTGTTTCTTTTAAGTGAAGTGTTTAGCCCATTTACATTCAAAGTTATCATGGATACTTGTATTTTGGACTCTGTCATCAGGTTGTTAGCTGGTCGTTATGTAGATTTGATTGCGTAGTTGCTTTATAGTGGCTGTGGGCTATGTGCTTAAGTGTGCTTTTGTGGTAGCAGTTGTCTTATTTCAAATGTATAGTTAGCACTTCTTAAGGACCTCTTGTAAGGATGGAATAGTTCCATCAGCATTTGTTTTTCTGAGAAATATTTTTATTTCTCTTTCACCTGTGAAACTTAGATTGGTAGCTACAGAATTTTTGGTTGGAGTTTCTTTTCTTTAGGGATGCTGAACAAAGGTCTCCAATCTCTTCTGCTGAGAGGTCTGCTGCTAGCCTAATGGGGTACCCTCTATAGGTGACTGGCCCCTTCTCTCTAATTGTCTTTAAGATTATTTCTTTTGCATTGCTCTTAGTGAATCTGATGACTATATTCCTTTAGGATGGTCCCATCTATAATATCTGGCTGGAGTTCTCTGTGTTTCTTGGATTTACATGTTGACTTCTTTAGTGAAATTAGGGAAGTTTTTGTGGACTATAACCTCAAATATATTTTCCAAGTTGCTTTGTCTCTCTCTTCCTTTTTCGAGAACGTCAATGAGTTATAGATTTGTTCTCTTATAAAATTCCACATTTATTGGAGGTTTTGTTTTCATTTTTCTTAATGCTTTTTTTTTTTTTTCTGACCTAGTTGATTCCAAGAACCGGTCTTCGAGCTCTGAGATTCTTTCCTCAGGTTAGTCTATTCTGCTGTTAATACTTCTGAATGTATTATATGGCTCTTGTAGTGAATTTTTTCAGCTCAATAGAATAGTTCTTCTTAAAATAGCTATTTTGTCTTTCAGCTCTTGAATCCTTTCTCTGGATTGCTTGGCTTCCTTGGATTGTTTCAACTTTCTCTTGGGTCTCACTGAGCTTCCTGTCATCCAGACTCTGAATTTCATGTCTGTCATTTCAGGCATTTCAGATTGGTTAACAACCACTGCTGTAAAGCTAATGGACTTGTTTGGAAGTAAGCAGATACTGCCTTTTTGAATTGTCAGAGTTCTTGTGCTGATTCTGTCTCTTCTGTGAGGGGTGATACTCTTAACTGTGGTGTAGGTTGAGTATAGTCAGTTGGCTTCCTTTCTGGAAGTTTTCAGAGGCAAAGTCTCTGTACAGGGTCTTTGTTGTTGTGTTCTTGGCTTTGTTTTTGCTGAGAGTAGTATTAGCAGTGTTTTTTGGTGTTGTATAATATTTTGGACTGAAATCCAGTAGATGGTGCTTGAGAGCAATGGACGGTGGATAGGCTTTTACATAGCCATAGAGTTCCTTTGTGTATTCCTTGCATTTGCAGCTGTGTTCTGTGGAGTGCGGGTGAGAGAAGTGACCCTATCACCAGATCTGCTCATGGGCCTTGGGAGAGCCACCTATGATAATTGGCACCGTGCCTGCTATTTTGTTGTTGTTTGTCTTTCTGTTGTCTTTTATTGTTGTTTGTCTTTTGATGATGTAGTCTTTCAAGCTGCAGGGCTCCTGTGGGGAGAAGTCCCATAGGGAAATAGGCCCCCCCATCAGACCATCCCTGTGGAAGGAGGCACACCTATGTCCCAAATCAACCCTTGAACCTGTGCCACTCTTCCCTCTCCATTTTCTGAGAATGTGGGCTCCTCCCCCATTCAGGTGCTAAGCACAGATCTCAGCTGGGCACTTTTGAACTGCAGGCCACAGCCCTGGGCCCAGGAGCTACTCATAGCTCTATCCTCCAGATGCCTGGCATTGGGCTGTAGGTACAGCATGGGAACCCAAGTGCTCTTAGGCTGCCAGAATGCACTCAGGTAGAATAAACAACTCAGGTGGGAGGCTGCACTGTGTACATGCTCTAGGGGTGGTTATTGGGGGCTAGGGGTAAGAAAGGGCCCTGGGAGGGGCTGGTAGGTAGGCAGGACTTCAGGACAGATGTGGTAGCAGTAGTGGTAGTGGTAACAGTCCTAGTCCTGTGGAGAAGCAGGTTCTGCATTCTCCCTGGTGATTAGCTGGGCCCAGAGCCTCTCAGAGAAAGGCTGCCCTGGGGATGGGCACTTATGGCTGGGCTTCGGAAGAGTCAGCCTTCACTCAACACTCAAACATCCCCAGTTCTGTGCTTGCTGCAGCTCTGCCTCTAATCTCTAGGGGGATCCCCTGGCAACTCACACACTGATGGGGGCGTGGGGTTCCTTGCAGCTGGAATCCCAGAGGTTCAAGGTGAGAGTAGGCAGTCCCTGAAAACTTTTACACACCCTTTCGGGACATGCCTTTCAAGGCTGGGAATCAACTGCTGCCTTGGGGCACCCCACGTGGTTTCCAGCTTCCTCCCTCTTTAGGCTCAATGTCTGCCTCTTCTCGCCATCCACATTTGGCTTTTTCTCTTTGAAGATCTGTTCAAGCTATGTTGGTATAGGGGAAATCATGATCTCTCTCTGTGGGAGTGGCACTTCACGGCTGCATCTAGTCTGTCGTCTTGCCCAGATCCAACAGGTGGTCATTTTAATATAACTTTTTTTTTTTTTTTTTTTTTTTTTTGAGACAGGGTCTCAGTTTGTCACCCAGACTGGTAAGCAGTGGCAAAAAACACGGCTCACTTCAGCCTCAACCCCCTAGGCTCAAACGATTCTGCTGCCTCAGCCCACAAGTAGCTGGGACTACAGGTGTGGCCACCATTCCCGGCTAATTTTTGTATGTTTTGTAGAGATGGGGTTTCAACCATGTTGCCCAGGTGTGTCTCAAATGCCTGTGTCAAGCCATCCACCAGTCTGGCCTTCCAAAGTGCTGGGATTAAGGCATGAGCCACCGTGCTGAGCCTAAATGTAGCTTTTTATATTATAAATATATGCTAACTGCAATATTTTGTGTATATGATGCATTCTATGTGAAAAATTTCAAAAGCGAGATTATTCCATGAAAAAATATGGATAAATAACATATATCACCTGCTCCTAATAACTCAAGTAAGTATATCAGGTTAGCTCAACAGAGAAAAGAACAGATTACTATTAAAAAGCAGATATATAAGGCACATATTATTATGCAGTTGAAACAAGCTCTCCTGTGAGCCCTGGAGGCAGCTTTAGAAACAACTACCTAAAAATGAGGGCATTTAGAAGGAATTCACTTCCATTTGGCCTAGTTTTCAACATTAATTCCTGAGAATTATATTACATGTAAGTTATGCTCTAGTATGATGGTACCAAATAACCTTGGAATTGAGTTTTCTATCTCTAGCACAATTTTGCCTAACACAGAGTGTAAGTTATATATGTATATAATTGCAACATGTTTTGCTTTGGCTCATATGATTTATAGAGATTTAGAATGATATATTCCTACATATACATATACACACATACACATGGCACAATCTGTTACTATGTCAGAATCAGTGGTTATTTCAGAAAGAAAATATAGAAATATTTTGTTCTTCATGGCTTATATATTTTAAAATGTGATCATTATATAATATGTTCATTTTAAAACATCTTATGGTTTTTAAATTTCAATATTATCATTTTCATTCTTATTATAACCAACTGTATTTGCACAAAAAAGAGAAGTGAATAAAGGACTCTGTTTTTATATATAATCATGTAATTTTTTCAAAGGGCAACAGTATTATTTTAAAAGTTGTTCTCTTGGTATAAGTTTGAAAGCAATTTGAATAGTTTTCATATATCTAGAAAGCTACAGAAATGTTGTCGTTACCCAAACTAAAACTGAAACACTTTATTTCAATGAACAGTTATTGATTCAAAGAGTGCAAAACACCCTAATATAACTTTATGTTGTTTGCAATCAATTGGGAGGAATGAGGCTTATTCAAACTACTTTAATACTGTCAGTTGCCTAGACAGTTGAGATTACTTTGTAAATATTTTAAAGAATTTATGTCTAACATTTGTTTGCTCATTCATCTCAAGATTTTTTTTCATTATCTACTATATAGCATGTACTATGTTTGCTATTTGAGTTAAAATGCAGTGCAAACAAGACATGGACCCTAAGTAGTAGTGCAACTACTACTACTACTACTACCCTAAGTAGTAGTGCAACTACTACTTAGGAGAAGTCCCTGATACCATAAACGTGTACTATGGGGGAAATGACTGAGCCAGGGAGGTCTGGAAAAGTTGTCCCCAAAATATAATAACTGTATGACTATACAGAAGTCTAAAGTCAGATTATGGGTTAACTAAATTTTGGTGTGCAGGAAGAAGACAGATAATTCCTTCAGACTCACCTATATGAGTGTCTAAGCCTAAGAGTACAAATACTTTGACGTTGGAAGTAAATCGTTCTTTGTGTTTTATTGTTTTTTTTTTTTTTTAATTAAATAAATAGATTCCCTTAGTATACCTTCCATTAACATTTTGGGGCTTTTACAGCTTTAAAGCTGACATATAAATAAAAGAACTTATGGTTTTAATGCCCAAATATAATGAAATTACATGCAAAATATCTTTCTATACAGTGTCTTGATCATTACACTGTTATCTTTATAGAGATTTTAAAATGTGTGCTTTTTTTTTAATCTTGTATGTGGATCCTCAAAATTATCAAAATATTTCCCTATTCCTTTCTGAGTATTTGACTCATACCTAACACAGAATCCAGCGGAGCTGCGGTGTTAGAATATGCCACACTAACTCAACCCTATGCTCCCTGTTCTTTCTCTCTGTTAACCCACTGCTGTGATTGCAACAGAATGAAAAAGGGGAATGAATTATGAAGAGGCACAACAGTGATTCATTTATCATCTCAATTCCCTTTGCGTTAGCCCTGCCTCTGCTGATTTAGACAGAGAAAAACTCGGGATCAGAGCAAAGGTGAGAACCTCAGCCACACTGAAATTAAAAATTAAATTTAGAAATCTGGCCCAAGCTACAAAATGTAACAGCGTTTGAAGTTGTGAATCAAGGAGAATTGCATGGCTCGCTGATGAAGAAAGAGAGGCTGTTAAAACAATAAAAGAGTATAAGAAATAGGTGAGGGTTAATATGTCCTGATTAATTGCTTCATAAAATATCTCAGAGGAAAACTGCAAGAAACTGGGGAGTTAGATGTAGAATTATTTTTAAAACATTCTGAATTTTAACATCTGTAACCAACATTCCCAGACTCCTTAGATACATGCTTCCCTCCCACACCAATGAGTTAAGAAAACATAATATACATTATAATATTATTTTATTTTTTTAAGCATGCATGTATGATATAAAGATAACTTTGGAGAAAATCATCTTGGCTTGCTAAAAATAAGGTTATGTTTCCTCCTTTTCTTCCTTCATTTCTCCTCTCCCTCCTCCTTATACTATTATTAGTAGTATCATTGTGATTATTACTGTTTGATTATTCTCCTCAACTTTAATGCAAAGCAATTATGGAAGACTATGAAAATCAAATTATTAAATTTATTAAAATTAAGTCATCAAATTATTACATTATTAAACCTAATTATTTAAACTGTGATAGGTGTGTTGGATCATTCATTTTGTAAAACTACTTGTAACATCTATAATAAAGAAGGACCTTTTATCTTTTAGAAATGGCAAAAGTGATTTATTTTCCACACGAGGTTAAAAGCTAACATTTAACTTCTCATTTGAAAATTTTCAATGCTTTGGAAAACAAACGTTCCTGACCTTAAAAATGTTTTCTTATATATATATACTTTACTATATATGTGTGTATATGTATATGTACATATATATGCACTATATATATATGCTTTACTATATATGTAAGAGCTCAGATATGTTTGTACAAAGATATGGCACAGCTATGCAAGTATCAATTCACCATTTCTTTTACAAACATTCTACTAAATATTTTACAAAAAAGCACCTTCCTCATTTCAAAAATATAAAGAATATTAAATATACAAAGTAATTTCTTAAGGTTCTATATTCAGAGTTTTACCTTTAAGTCATGGTAGACAGAGTGATCAGGAAATAATAAATAAAATACATTTGGCATAAACAAACAAAAAATTAAGTTTATCAGGACAGGGAATAATTTTTAAATTCTCCTGGTCATGTTTTTAATCTATTTTTTGTTAAGAAGGAACTATCCAGATGGTCCCTGACTTATGAGGTTTGATTTTATGATAGTGCAAATGTGATAGTCATGTAATATGCTCCTTGACTCACAAAATGGTTATGTCCAGATAAACCTAGCATAAGTTGAGAAGTTGAGGAACATCTGTATATGAATACGATAATCACATTGTATTTTATGGGAAGCTAGTGTATATATCATAGTTTTAAATTTATTTCTTCACTACATAAAATCCCTTCTTTTCTTCAAGTTTCTAATTGTTTGTCCAAGCCACAAGCCCCATTGTATTTTCCTATTTCTCTTTTTCATTTCTCATATATGATTAATCATTATGGGTAATTAATTTTACTACCCAAACCTGTTTACTGTCTTTTATCATCTTCCTGCGATGTAGTACCAGCCATTATCTTCTACCCCTAAATTACTACAAGACTCTTTAAAAGTGGTCTCTGTCCATTCATGTGTCCCTCTGAACAGTTCATTTACTCTAGTGATAATTCAAAGAGACAAATTTGATCATGTATATTGTTTCTGTTTAACACCACCTTGTGAGTTCCACATTTTCCTCAGATTTGAGTAGAAACTCCTTAACAAGGTAGATGAGACCGTGTAGTTCTGCCCTTTCTCCCACCAATCTCATCTCACCATGTATCTTTCATGTGTTTTCTCTGTGCTCCCTCATCCTGCCAATATCTTCTACACATTTTTAACACTGCTTGGCTAATCCTCCTTCTTTAAACATCAACTTAGATGTTACCTCAGATTAATAGGGCATTGAGTATCCCTCCTAAATAGTATCATGCTAACTAGGAATAGTAAAATTGCGATATATAGTATAAAGAATTGTGATTGTTTACTTAATTAAGTTTCCCCCAATTAAATTTTAGGCATGTTGGAGTAGGAATTATGGCTTTCATCTACATATCCTTGGAAGCTAGAGCAGGGTATAAACTGATAGTGTAAGTTATCAATTAAATTGCATTTATATAATTTGAAATTTAACTTACAAATGATAGCCAGTAAATTTTTTTGCTATGAAAGAGGCTTCTAATATTTAACCTGAAAAATATATGGACTTTGAAAGAAGATGGCAAAAGAAAGAAAAACAATATAAGAAAGATTGCAAATCAGTTCAAGTATATCCAAGTATGTGAAGTGAGTTTAGAATACTGGAACAGAGAAGAGAGTCTATGGGTATAAACCGTTGAAAAAGTTCATATAGTTTTGTGGATATCAAAGTTAAGGTAAAAAGATAGATAAGAGAATGATACACTTAACCAGTTAAGCTGACTCCACATGATAATTTGGGGGGCTTCATTTTATGCTATTACAAGAATTTTGTATTTTATTTTGAGACAAATAAGAAGGTATTAAAAGATCTTCATAAGGTGAGTAGCTGTTTCCTTACCAGCCATGTTAAAGATCTGAAAGGTTCAAGACTGGTGGTAGAAAGACTAGTTAGAGACCTCAAGCCATTTATAAATGCCTCCTGTCCTAAATCAAGAGAGTTATTATTCTCTAATACTTTCACAAAACAGTTCAATTGAATTCCTCTAGAAGTGTAGAACTGGCTTTTAGCTCAATTTTTCTTCCCACTGAGTTGACAGTGGAACTCTGCTTTTTTTTCCCCAGGAAGTTTCTGAGGTTCAGTTACAGAAGTATTTTTTGTACAGCATAAATATTTCCAAACTGTAATTCTTCCATTTTTTCCCCTTAGTAAGCACCGCTTACAAATAGATAGTGATAGAAAGACATGGATATATTTGACATCTCTTTCTTATACTCTCAACGTGCTGTCCATATAATCACCATTGCGTTTTTATAGGGAAGCGATATTTTACTTATGACTACCCAGTGATTAGATTGTCTACCATTCAAAGTGAGATGCTTACATAAGTCAGTTTACTATGGTTATTTACCTGAGCTGCCGGCTTTGCCCATACTTCCAAAGCTAAAAATTGTATTTGTATTGTGTTTCACATGTGTTCTCCATCTTCCTTTTGCCATTTTAAGCTATGGAAATTTAACGTTCTCCTGTATATTTAGTTTTCTTTGATGAATCTTATTATAATCCATTTTTCCATGCAGAATTCTTCTGAGTGACTCCTTTGTTAAATCTTCTCTATCAGAGCTTCTATATTCACTTGAGAGCTGAAAGCAAAACTCAACTACATCCCAAGACTTTCATTGAAATTCTCTTAGATTATGAAAATGACATTAAAAGTTCTAGTAAATAAATAGTAGTAAAATCATTCACTACACAGAAAAGACATCAAGGAAGAAAAAATGTTGCCACTTCTTACTTAGAGAGGGCAATGTGGTATATCGAAAACAATATATATATATATTGGCTTTGAATTATAGTCTGTGTTGAGATCTTTTTCTTCTCATTGTCAGCTGAATCATTTTGGTTTTAATTCTTAAGGACTATGGAATCAATTTTCTTATTGCTAAAATTACATTCAGTAGAGATAAGTATTAAATGGATAATATATATCAGCATTTGGCAGATTTGAACAGTCAATGTATTTACTTCTCTCTTGTTTTACTCTTCATTGTCACTCATGTCTTCCAAAAGATTTATATAAGTCTCTATATAACATATATATAAAGACTATATATATATAAGCTTTTAAAAATCTCTGTGAAACTGGCAATAGGGTTACATTCTTGCAATTCCAGCTACTTGGAAGGCTGAGGTAAGAGGATTGCCTGAGCCCAGGAGTTTGAGAACAGCCTGGGCAACATAGCAAGAACTCATCTTAGAAAATAATAATGATAATAGTAAATATCTGTCAAGATTGATAGCAAAGATATAAACTAAAATACATACTACCATTGTATTCATTTCATATATTTCATTTGTATTCATTTCAATCATATAACTGTTTAACTGGGCTATTTGTAATACCAATAAAAATGCTGACAATTATAGATCACTTGCTTTACTATTTTTTATAAAATTAAGTTCTTTTTAAGAGACAGGGTATCATTATGTTGCCCACTCTGGTCTTGAACTCCTCAAACCGTCCGCCTACCTTGACCTCCCTGAGTGCTAGGATCACTTACTTTAGAATGAAAAATATCCTGTTTTCTTTTCTGAGCTAACAGAGAATTTTATAATTAGTAGGCAGTCTATATTTGTTAAATTGCTTATAATGTTGGTTAATTTTTACAACTTCATACACTTTTATTTGTTTTCTAATGATTTTTATTTAATATTTCTCATTCTTGCTATGTAAGGAAAAATAAACCAAAGAAAAAAATTAAAATCAAGTTCTCTGAGTCATAAACTCTGTCACTGGTGTCCAATAATGCTTTAAAATCACAAGGATAATTTGTATATTCCTGGAAGGTCTGAAACACTAATCTCAGGGCTAAATTATATTACTTAATATTTTACAAAAAAATTATAATTGTTGATGTCAAATTTCTGTGGGATCTATAGATCTTTATGCTGCCATTTCATAAATGAATAACCTGAAGCTTCCTTCTATGACATTCCAAATATCACACATAAGTCAGTGGAATGGAGCCAGAGGGAGTGTTAGACAGTTTTGAAGTCCAGTCACAATGCATAGTGAAATATCTCCTCACTCGATCCATTGGCAACACTGCCTCAAATTTAATGAAGTAAATTTCATTTAGAAAGTAAAACTTTTGTTAAAGTACTTCTTACATACTTCCTTGTATTGAGTGGACATGTTTTCCATTTGAAGTCCACGGTCTGTAAGACAAATTGACCTTAATGAGAGCACCCTGAGTAGTATTACCAATGTAGAGGTCAAAAGTAACATTAAAGAAGAAAATAGCACTATAAGAATAGCTGATAACTCAGAAGACTCTGTGCTCAGCACTAAATATACACAGCAGGAAGGGGTAGGAGGGAGATAATATGTGTTCAATTGACCATCTATTTTATGGGGGAATAAATAATTTACTCAGGGTTATTTGAAGGACAGTGAAGTATTGTGTCTTTCTTGCTGAGGTGGTTAATTACACTTTGGATTTATTCTCAAGGGAAAATGGCCTCCTATCTTTTGAAACTGTAATATAGAAATAATTGCTGCATATGATTGCACCCTCTGTACATATTTATTGAGTAAATGAATGAAAAAATGAAATAAAATTACAAATTAGCTTGTAAAAATTAGTGCAATAGAAAAACACGATTTAATCTCTGCATGCCCTCTCAGACCAAAACCAGAATAGAACAAAACAAAATAACGTAAGGTTTCAATTCAGCCTATCTGGGCTACTACAACATTATTTGTAACTCACATATTTGCAAACATTATAAAATAAACTTTATAATGAAATTTAACTGACAACTTTGATAAAGCAGTACATTTGGAGAATGTTCAGTTTAACCACATGAATTTTAAAACATTGCTTAGCAAAATAAACAAATTTTATAAAGTCAAAATAAAATATTTAAGTAGGCACAGTTCTGAAAAAAAAGGTAATATATGAAGAATAAATATTAAGCTTTCTACCCATTTAGCAATTCCATACCAATTACCTTATTTAGCCATCTCTGCAATGCTAGAAGATATTATTTCTCATTTTTGCAAAGGAAGAGGTGCAGCTTGGAATGTGGATGTGGCTCTCCCAGTAACATGTAGCTTCCTGTTCCACATTTCACAGTCTTCAAGTCAATCGCACTAGGTACATTTAGATCTCTCCAAAATGTCACGGTCAATTTTGTTGTAGATTTTAAACAGCTGATTCTTTATTCTAGAACTGTCATTTTCTTCTCTCCTTATCCCTTTCACTTGACTAATTTCTCCTTTAGCCAACAGTTATATTTTTAAATCTCCGTCTGTGCTAGAAACTGTAATTCTCTTTCATCCTTCAAGTTTCAGTTTAGTACTTCTTAAATTGGAAAGTATTCCCTAATTCTGCAAATATAGGATTGGAGCCTTTTTATACTAGAGATTGGCAAACTATGGACCAGCCTGCTGCCAAGTCCAGCCTGCTGCCTGTTTTTGTACAACCTCTGAGCTAAGAATGTTTTTCTCATTTTTAAATGGTTTGAAAAAATTGTGCAGTATGAAAATTATATCAAATTCAAAATTCACTTTCCATAAGTATTTACTGGGACACAATTATGCCCATATAATAAACACTGGAATCTTCATAAATGTTGACACATAAGTATCAAGGGCATGTCTGAGTTCTCTCTGAGACCAGCTGCATCAGATTCACTATCATGAAGCAACCAAGCAGAGCCTGAAAAATTTCAGCAGCTTGAAAGACTCAAGTCAGCAAAGATCATAATCATATCATTATAAATGAGGTAGATAAAAAAGTGAGATTTTTAAAAAATGTTTTTGTGACAATAAAGTTGGGCAATTATTAGATAGGTTTCTAAACAAAAATAAGATAAATGAATAATATTTAAACTAGTAGAAGATGAAGGGGACTCTGGGGAGAAAGAAAGAATGTGTGTGTGGGTGTGTTATTTTAAATATATCATTTACTTTTGATCTAGCAACATAGTGATTATACCAATCGTGGAATATATGACAAATAAAAAGTTATTCCTCTGTATACGTTTTTCAATTTTTTCTTAACTTTTGCTATTTTAGATTAATATTTCTCTTAATTTTTTTATGATTTTGAATTGTTTACTCTAAAACACATGAGTAAAAATGCACAATTTTAAAAAGATTAAGGAACACCTTTAATTTTGAAATGTTACTCATTAAAATGTTACAGTTAGTATTTTTACATTATTAATTGAAATAAATTATTTTAATTTTCTGGTTCCCTTTAATTAATAGTCACTTTTATGCTGTAGAGGTTTCATTTTTGATATCTTTTCTATAGAAAATGTAATCTTGGAGAGTAGTGAATCCTAATTTAAGTCTGCAACTAGCAGTAGAATTTTAACTACTTCAGTTTCCAATATCTAGTGGCTAATGTGTAATCCCTGATTATATCTCTAGGTTTTTAATATTCCTCACTCCAAAAGACCTTGATCATACTAATTTCCAAGTTCTGCTTACAGGGTTAGATTTCTTATTTTAATTTAATGTTCTAAAACTCATCCATAATTCAGAATAATACATGACTGATTAAATAAATAATAATGACTGATTAAATAGATAAACCTGAATAACATTGCCATATTATGAAGAGAGGCTGAAATCAAAGTATATTTAACAGGTCCAATTATATTGTTAAGTATAGCAGCCTATTGTTATATACAAGTCTATAAAACTGAACTGCTTTATGGCTTAAACTAGGCCAAATTCCATGCATTTTTGAACAATTTTTATGTTCCAAATTTTTATCTTATTAGGTATTGTGGGATCTGGCCAGCAACTCACAATGCAACGGGGCTCTCTCTTTGTTCCCAGGTGGATTGGCAGGTCAAGAAATAATAGACACACATAAGACAGTGAAAGCTGGGTCCAGGGGGGTCACCGCCTTCTGGTCCCGCAGTGCCAACAATGCACTGGATAAAAGTAAGACAATCTGTTGTCTTAGTTTTCGAGGTGACAAGGTGGATTTACTTATAACACTTTTCAGCAAATTTCTCTGTCTCGTTGTTGCATGCATCTTCAGGACACAATTTCAGGGTGTCTAGTAGGAATCCAAGCAGGAGATTGATGTTTACCTGGGGAAACACAAGCATAGCCTCTTCCCCACGTTAAAATAGAACATTTTGACTATATATTGGATTGAACATCTTTCCACCATACTTCCCTTTCTTGGTTTACCGTAGGACGGTTACCAGAGAAATGTTTTTCGGCAGCAGTAACAGAACTGGATTTAGGAATATTAAGAAAGTGTAACATGAGCAATGCCAAGTTTAGTTGTATGTGAGGGGTAGACAACTCCTTATCCCCCTCTTTTTGTTTAAGTAATTGTAATTTTAAAGTTTTGTTACTTATTTCTACAATAGCTTAGCCTTGTGGGTTATAAGGAATAACAGTAATATGTTTAATATGCCACTGATCAAGAAAATTTTTAAAAGCTTTACTGTAATAGGCTGGACCATTGTCTATTTTGAGCTCACTAGGAATTCCCATAACTGCAAAACATGAAAACATATGTTTTTTAACATGAGAAGTGACTTCTCCAGTTTGACAGGTAGCCCAGATGAAATTGGAAAAGATGTCAACTGTGACATGCACATAAGCTAATTTTCTAAAAGAAGGAACATGAGTAACATCCATTTACCAGATAACATTAGGAGAAAGGCCTTGGGGATTAACTCCGGGAGACTGTGTGGGTAAGATAAGAACCTGACATTGAGAACAGTATTGTACAATTTGTTTAGCTTGTTTCCAACTGAGAGAATATTTATGTTTAAGACCTGAGGCATTAGTATGAGTGAGTTGATGAAATTGTTCTGCATCTGTAATGGCTAGAGAAACTAGAGTATCAACTTCATGATTACCACTGGATAAAGGTCCGGGCAAGTTAGTATGAGAATGAATGTGAGTGATGAAAAAAGGATGGTTTCAGTTTCTGACACTTCTTTGTACCAAAGAGAACAAGGAAAACATATTTGTGTCAGCAATATTTTTGATGGTAGCTGTTTCTATTGCCTTAGTGGCACGGACTACATAAGCTGAGTCAGAGACAACATTAAGAGTCTGATCAAAATCCTGTAATGCACAGATAATAGCAAACAACTCAGCTTTTTGAGCAGAAGTGTATGGAGTAGAAATGACTTTATCTTTTGGTCCTACATACCTTGCCCTTCCATTACTGGATCCATCAGTAAAAATGGTAATGACTGTCTCTAGTGGTGATGAACAAGTAAGTTTTGGTAGAATCCAGGAAGTATTTCATAGAAATTGAAAGAATTTTGACTTAGGCAAATGATTATCAATAGTACCAATGAAGTCAGCCAGATTAGTCTGCCAGCACAAAGATGTAGAAAAGGCATTTTTAACTTCATTTTTTGAAAAAGGGACCACAATAATGTTTGGATCAACACCGGAAATTTTAGTGATATGTTGACATCCTAACCCAATCAAAGTGTCTATTTGATCAAGATATATTGAAAGAGTTTTAGAGGTTGAATTAGGAAGAAATACCAATTGAACTAGAGAATCACTTTGTACCCTAGTCCCATAGGAGAGTGGATGGAAGGAAAAACTGAAAATTGTAAAGGTAAATTTGGGTCAATACGAGAGACTTGTGCCTCTTTCACTCGTTCTACAAAAGACAACTCTTGTTTTGCTGGTTCAGATAGAGAGCGAGGACTGTTTAAATCTGTATCTCCTGATAAAGTGGCAAATAGATGAGATAATGCATAAGTAGGACTGCTTTGGGTTGGTCTGAGATAATTGATGTCACCTAGTAATTTTTGAAAATCATTTAAGATGTTTAAATTGTCAGTACGAAATTGGACTTTTTGGGGCTTAATGGAGCGAGCTTCTCGCTGCATTCCTAAGTACAGAAAAGGAGTGGCTTGTTGGATTTTATCAGGAGCAATGTGGAGTCCTGCATTAGCAACAGCTAATTTTAAAGAGATAAAACTTAATTCATCTTTAGTGGGGGCAGCAATCAGTATATCATCTATATAATGAAGAATGTAATTATTTTTAAAAGTCTGTCAGATAGGTTGTAACACAGTACTGACAAGCAACTGACAAATAGTAGGACTGTTAATCATTCCTTGAGGTAAAACTTTCCATTGATATCTAGCTGCAGGAGCTGAATTGTTAATGGAAGGTATAGTGAAAACAAATTTTTCAGTCTGACTTGTCTAAAGGAATATGAAAAAAGCAGTCTTTAAGGTCAATAATAATTAAAGGCCATTCCTTAGGAATCATGGAGGGGGAGGGCATACTGGGCTGTAACGCCCCCATAGGTTTAATAACTGCATTAACAACTCTTAAGTCTGTTACCATCCTCCATTTTCCTGACTTTTTTTTGTACAACAAACACAGGCGAGTTCCATGGAGACAAGGAGAGCTCAATAGTGTTTGCTTGTAGTAAATCATTAACAATTTCAATTTAGGGTCCAACTTGTGTTTGGAAAGCAGCCACTGCTCTACCCAAACAGGTGACTCACACATCTATTGTGCAGGGGCAGAGGAAGAGAAGGAGAGTGAGGGCTCCGGGAAGCAGGATTCCAAGCCTCTGAAAGAAGGGGTCCCAGAGCGTGGAAAGAAACAGTAGGCTTAGAAGAGGGGAGAGGTCCAAAACGACAAGCAGAATGAGAAACAGGCCATTCAGATGAATGCCACAGGTCTTCCTCTGGCAGAGGGGGCAACGGCTTAGTAGAAGAAGAGTTAATATATACAGGTTCCAAGATAGGAGGCGGAGGGAGGGGATCATCACCAGGTTCCTCCTCTTGGGGAGAAAACAAGGAGAGATGGAATTCTCCCTCATCATCAGGAAGAGGGCCAGTAGGGGGGTCAGCCACCCAAGGTAAAGGGAGCAGTTCACCATCTGCCTTAACTTCTGGCAGTTGAAGAGGATCACCAGACTGAAAAGGAAGTAAAGCAACATGAATAAGTGCCCAGTCAGTCCAAACAGAAATAGGAAGTAAAACACCATCTCTCATGAGTTGGTGGAGAGTGGGGCCAACTCCATCCCAGTCTAACAGGTCCATAGAACCTTTGTCAGGGAACCAAGGACAATATTTTTCAGTAGTCTGAAATAAGAGAATAAGGTTATTGGAATCAGCCTTGATTCCACCCTGTTTAAGAAGAAGTTTAATAAAAGACAGATAAGCCTGGTGTTTAGACTGTGATTGTCCATAATAACCCTGGAATATTACCGGTCGACAAACCCAAAAAGAGGGGAGAATCAGAAAAAGCGTACCCGGAGACCTTACTGTCGAGACTGAAGACTAGTCCTCACGAACCCGCACTCGGAGTGCACTGAGGTGAGGAACAAAGAAGGCTACGCTGGGCTCCAGATATTGTGGGATCTGGCCAGCAGCCCACAAGGCAATGGGGCTCTCTCTTTGTTCCCAGGCTGATCAGCAGGTCGACAAATAATAGACACACACAAGATAGTGAAAGCTGGGTCCAGGGGGATCACCGTATATTTGGAAAAGGGGAAGAAGAAATGTGTCCTCAGTTGAAATACAGGTTATGGGCTAGTATCAACATTTTTAGTATTTGTTGATTGCACTATGTCTTCTTTTCAAAATATTTTCATGATGGTTTATATTGAGAAGATATAATCTGTATAGAACTGAATAGATGTTGATTGGTATGCTTAGCAAGATGAGAAAAATTATTCTCTTTTTTCCTGGCCCTAGTAGAATATATTGGTCTCTTTTTTCCTGGCCCTAGTAGAATAGATCGGTTTCTCTTAATATTAGGACATTTTCTTACTTTAGGACATGACTATTACTGTTAAAACATAAGATTTCTGGAGTCACAACTGGATGCTTGAAGTCCTCAGTGATGCGTTTCCATTCTGGGTAGACAGAAGTCCAAGGAATGAATAACCGCTGGTATCTCCAATTTGCTTTAAGCTCCACAGTGGTTACACTCTTCAAGACTTTAAACTTATCATTCACATGACCAGACCAATGCTTGTTCAACGACTAAGAGGAAGCCCTCATGAAAACTTTTGGGGCCAAACTTGGGACCGTTTTCTAGTTTCTAGTAATATTCTGTACAAATCTCAGCTTCTTCTGCAAACTGAACTCCAACCTTCATATCCCCATCTCAGAAAAACTACTCTCTTTCTCTGACATACATCTTCTGAGTATAGTTTAAAAGTGCATTAATGTTGAAAACCAGACTGAAGGTCAGGCTCACTTTATTTCTATCAAGCATCACAGTTTTGCACTACCTGTTTTCCTAGGCCTAAAAATATTTGCTCAAATGTTATATCCAATTCTGTAGTTGTTTACCGGTTAGAGTAAGTCCACTATGAGTAAATCCAAAAGGGCCAGAAACTTTTGCATTTCCCTTTGATTCTATTTTTCTAAAATTTAATAATTTATATTTCTTATGACAAATCAATGACTAAAAGGAAAAACAATTCAGTGTTACTCTTACATTTGCTTTTTTGGGTGATAATTATTTACAATGATATTAATAGCAGAGGGAGACAGACAAATTCCTAGGCAGACAGGTATGGATCCCCAGTGAAACTCAACCATGAAACCAAAGACAATTTAAAGCCTGAAAACTGAGCTGCCAGTTCTGGGAAGAGTTCACGACTGGAATGAGAACTTCCTCAATGCCTTTTAGTCAATAAAATTGTGCTCTTTCCAGGCCGGGGGTGGTGGCTCAGGCCTGTAATCCCAGCACTTTGGGAGGCCGAGGCAGGCGGATCAGGAGGTCAGGAGATCAAGACCATCCTGGCTAACACAGCAAAACCCCATCTCCACTAAAAATACAAGAAATTAGCCAGGCGTGGTGGCAGGCGCCTGTAGTCCCAGCTACTCAGGAGGCTGAGGCAGGAGAATAGCATGAACCTGGGAGGCGGAGAGCTTACAGTGAGCCATGATCGCACCACTGCACTCCAGCCTGGGCAATAGAGCAAGACTCTGCCTCAAAAAAAAAGAAAAAGAAAAAGAAAAAACAGGACTCAGCCACACATTGGACAATCTGCATTCAGGCCTGCTGTCACACAGAGGCCTGCTGTCACACCCACTCTTGGGTACCCTCTGTGCTGACAGCTTTTCTTCTGTAGCTCAATAACATTCTCTGCTTTGCTCACTCTCTGGTGTCCACATACCTCATTCTTCTTGGAAGTGGGACAAGAATCTGGAACCTGCTGAACAGTGGGTACAAAAGGAGCTGTAAAACTGTAACCCTCCCTCCCGCTCACCAAGCAATGAGGGAGAAATGCTGCTGGTTATAACATGCCCCCATTTACTGTGCTGCAGGCTGTGGGAACAAGCTGTAACACGAACAAAGTATAACACAAAAGGACTGTAACATGCCCCTCATTTGCTGCATTACAGACCACAGGAACAAACATGACCTGTAATATGAATGAGCTGTAACACGCCCCACCTCTCATTTGCTGTACTGTGGGTGGCAGGAAGAGAGAGTTGTAACAGTCCTTGAGGCTCAGACTTAGGGACTACCCTGGTGAGAGTCAGCTCCACAGTTGCTGGCATCTCTGAGTTTCTGGGAACCGCAGCATTTCCCCTTGTCCAGACACTGACACCCAAGTGGAAGCAGGTCATGGAATGCCCAGCTCAGTCACAGGCTGAGTGAGGAGTCCCTGTGCATTCTCGGGATCTGGCCTGGTAGTGAGAGCTGAGTGCAGCCTGCCATACCAAGTGGGTCCGGAGAGTACAGCAGTGAGCCAGGGCAGAGTTCCTGTGCACTCTCGGGATCTGGGCTTGTAGCTTGAGCTGAGTGCAGCCCTCTGTACCGAGGTGGCCAGATGAACACAGCAATGAGCCCAGAGTTGAATGAACCTCGGGCAGGGGCACCACTGGCTGTGGAGATTTCCAGCTGGCAAAGTGGCACTGAAAGAATTCGGTGTCAGTATTACACAGGAAATCCCCCACTCACAAGAACCTATTTTTACCCCCATTGCCAATTTCTCTGAATGTTTATACTATTTCATAAAAACTGAAATATTCATCTACACTATGTTCAGAATAGCTCTTTTTTCAGTAGTATTCTCTACAAATTTCAGCTTCTTCTGCAAACTGACAAATAATGACTTAAATGCAGCTACAGATAATCACTTCAATTTTAGGAGTACATATCTTAGACTACATTTCACTCTTTCTTGCGCAATGTCCCTTTTTTTGCAGATTTTTTGTTATGAACCAAGTGAAGAAAGATGGCATACTGGTAGTTTGAAGAGTTCCTTGGCAGCTTATAAAGATTTCAGCCCGTCAGCTCTCATGAAGTTTGTGTGTCTTTTCAGGATTTAGCATACAATAAAATCAAAACATTCATAGTGATATCCAGTGGTAATAAAATCTTATTCTCTCTCTCTTTCCTTCCTTCTCTCACTCCTTCTCTCTCCATCCCCTCCTCCTTTGCCTGCTTTTGTCTTTCACATATACTCACACACAATATAGCTATTAATAAGCAATTGTAGAATCATAGCTTGAACCCTGAGATATGACTGCATTATTTTTAGTTAGAGTTCATTTTAAATATAAAATACTAGCAAATATAATCAGGTAATCACATAGCATAAACGTGGCTTTATATACCTTGGAAATATTGGTTCTTTCTAATGTAAATGTATGATATATGCAACCAGGTTTCTTTAATGACAATGTCACTAGTCCACATTCTACAACTTTTCACATATAATTGTTTTCTCTATTGATACCTTCATTAACAAGTAATTAAAATGGTTTACATGCAATGTGTTGATAAACACTGAATTTGTGATTCTTGAATCATTTGGGAGATGGGAAATATGCATTATGCTGATAGGTAAAACCAAAATAATTAAGGCTAAAATGAATCATGCCAAACAGCAACTTTATGTTAACATGTTTTATTGATTCGCCAACTTAATCAAATTACTGTGTAAACCATTCCCAATGTAGTAATTTAAAAACATGACATTTAAGTATTCTGTATATCTGTAAAACAAATTATTAGACTATAATAAATCAAAATAGCACCACATAACTTTGCATTCCAATCATGAAGATGTTTTTGTATTGTTTTTCAAATAAACTTCAGATGTAATTGAATAGAACATCATATTCATTATCAATCTGAAGGAGCCCACAAATCAGTTTTTTTCCCCCCAAAACTTGTGCCCATGTTTGTTGACTACGTTTTTCCTGTCACAAAACAAAGAGAAATAGATTCATTTTGTTAACACTGGGGGCCTGGAGATAAATACATTTCTAGGACATTGTAAGAGTGGTTTTGTTTTCTGAACCAGCAAAAATCCCCGTGATTTCCTAAGAAAAAACAATTACTATTTTTGATTATGTTTTTCCCTTAAAACCAATTATTCTGTTTGTTTCTTATTTTATTTCAACTTGTTTATAATAAATATGGATTTAAATTACATATTTTAAAATAGCAGCTACATTTTGACTGATAAGGCTATAAAAAACTATAACACACTAAATGTGTTAAAAACAAAATTTATAAAGGCATCTTTTAATAGCACAAAATTGCTGTTTTGTAAGACAAAACACACGCTGATAAAAAGAGGAGCTCATACCCATTTGTCTGTTACAGTGATACTATACAAATCCTGGGTTTCCAATGGTAATATATGTTGAAGAATACAGTGAGAAAAGAGAGGAGGAGGAGAGGGAGAGGAGAACAAGAAGTTAAGTAATTAAGGTGATTTTATAATCTTGGACTAAAAAAACAAACAGAAGACTGAATGGATTCTCAAAAGTTTCTTGCAGAAGTTGCCAGAGTGTAAAGCATTCAACATGTTTTGGGATATTAAAAGAAAGATAGAGTATGCAATCATTTTCTTATAAATTTTTTCATTAAAATTATTACCACCTGGAGAAGTGTTCCTTGAAACACAAATTGAGGAAATATGCTTAAGTTTTAAAAAGTGTGATACACTCTACACTCCACACTCACTTGTAATAATGAATTAAAATAATAAAAAAGAAATAAGATAATAATTAAAAATCAGTAAATATTCTGATACCTATCAAAAAGACATTGTCCAAAATTGATCATAGAAATAGCGTTTAATATATAGATTACACAAATTCTATTTTATATATATATATTTTAAGTTTTGAGATACATGTGTAGAATGCACAGGTTTGTTACATTGGTTTACACATGCCATGGTGGTTTGCTGCACCCATCAACCCGTCATCTACATTAGGAATTTCTCCTAATGCCATCCCTCCTCTTGTCCACCATTCCCCGACAGGCCGCGGTGTGTGGGCCTCCCTGTGTCCATGTGTTCTTATTGTTCAACTCCCACTTATAAATGAGAACATGCAGTGTTTGGTTTCTGTTCCTGTGTTAGTTTACTGAAAATGGTTTCCAGCTTCATCCATGTTCCTGCAAAGGAAATGAATGCATCTTTTTTTTTTTTTTTTTTTTATGGCTGCATAGTATTACATGGTGTATATGTGCCACATTTTCTTTATCCAGTCTTACATTGATGGATGGGCATTTGGATTGGTTCCAACTCTATGCTATTGTAAATAGTGCTGCAATAAACATACATGTGCATGTATCTTTATAGTAGAATAATTTATAATCTTTGGTTATATACCCAATAATGAGATTGCTGCATCAAATTGTATTTCTACTTCTAGATCCTTGAAGAATTGCCACACTGTCTTCCACTATGGTTGAACTAATTTACACCACAACCAACAGTGTAAAAACATTCCTGTTTCTCCACATCCTCTCCAGCATCGGTCGTTTCCTGAGTTTTTAATGATCACCATTTTAACTGGTGGGAGATGGTATCTCGTTGTGGTTTTGATTTGCATTTCTCTAATGATCAGTGATGACGAGCTTTTTTTCATGTTTGTTGGCAGCATAAATGTCTTCTTCTGAGAAGTATATGTTCATTTCTTTAGCCTACTTTTTGATGGGATTGTTTGTTTTTTGCTTGTACATTTGTTTAAGTTCTTTGTACATTCTGGATATTAGCTCTTTGTCAGATGGATACATTGCAAAAATTTTCTCCCATTATGTAGGTCGCCTGTTTACTCTGATTGTAGTTTCTTTTGCTGTGCAGAAGCTCTTCAGTTTAATTAGATCCCATTTGTCTATTTTGGATTTTGTTGCCATTGCTTTTGGGGTTTTACTCATGAAGTCTTTACCCATGCCTATGTCTTGAATGACATTGCCTACGTTTTCTTCTAGGGTTTTTATGCTTTTATGTATTACATGTAAATCCTTACTCCATCTTGAGTTAATTTTTGTATAAGGTGTATGGAAGGGATTCCAGTTTCAGTTTTCTGCATATGGTTAGCCAGTTTTCCCAACCATTTATTAAATAGGGAATCCTTTCTCCATTGCTTGTTTTTGTCAGGTTTGTTAAATATCAGATGGTTGTAGATGTGTGGAGTTGTTTCCAAGGCCTCTGTTCTGTTCCATTGGTCTAAATATCTGTTTTGGTACCAGTATCATGCTGTTTTGGTTACTGTAGCCTTGTAGTATAGCTTGAAGTTAGGTAGCATGATGACTCCAGCTTTGTTCTTTTTGCTTAGGATTGTCTTGGCTGTTTAGGCTCTTTTTTGGTTCCATATGAAATTTCATTTGGTTCCATATGAAAATTAGTTCTTTTCTAATTATGTGAAGAAAGCCAGTGGTAGCTTGATGGGAATATCATTGAATCTATAAATTACTTTGGGCAGCATGGCCATTTTCATGATACTCATTCTTCCTATCCATGAACATGGAGTGTTTTTCCATTTGTTTGTGTCTTTTCTTATTTCCTTGAGTAACGGTTTTTAGTTCTCCTTGAAGAGGTCCTTTGCATCCCTTGTAAGTTGTATTCCTAGGTATTTTATTCTCTTTTAGCAATTGTGAATGAAAGTTCGCTTGTAATTTGGCTCTCTGCTTGTCTCTTATTGGTGCATAGAAATGCTTGTGATTTATGAACATTGATTTTGTATCCTGAGACATTGTTGAAGTTGTTTAGCAGCTTAAGGAGATTTGGGGCTGAGACAATGGAGTTTTCTAAATATATAATGATGTCATCTGCAAATAGAGATAATTTGACTTCCTCTCTTCCTATTTGAATACGGTTTATTTCTTTCTCTTGCCTGATTGCCCTGGCCCAAATTTCCGATGCTCTGTTGAATAGGAGTGGTGAGAGAGCGCATCCTTGTCTTGTCCCAGTTTTCAAAGGGAATGCTTCCAGCTTTTGCCCATTCAGTATGATATTAGCTGTGAGTCTGTCATAAATAACTCATTATTTTGAGATGTGTTCCATCAATACCTAGTTTATTGAGTGTTTTTAGCATGAAGGGGTGTTGAATTTTATCAAAGGTCTTTTTTGCATCTATTCAGATAATCACGTGGTTTTTGTCATTGGTTCTGTTTATGTGATGGATTATATTTATTGATTTCTTTATGTTGAACCAGGCTTGCATCCCAGGGATGAAGCCTACATGATCGTGGTGGAATACTTTTTAATGTGCTATTGGATTCGATTTGCCAGTATTTTATTGAGGATTTTTGCATTGATGTTCATGAGGGATATTGGCCTGAAATTTTTTTGTTATTGTTATTGTGTCTTCACCAGGTTTTGTCATCAGGATGGTACTGGCCTCATAAAATGAGTTATGGAGGATTCCCTCTTTTTTATTGTTTGGAATAGTTTCAGAAGGCATGGTACTAGTTCCTCTTTGTACCTCTGGTAGAATTTTGCTGTACATCTTTCTGGGCCTGGGCTTTGTTTGCTTGATAGGCTATTAACTATTGCCTCAATTTCAGAACTTGTTGTTGGTCTGTTCAGGATTCGACTTCTTCTTGGTTTAGTATTGGGAGGGTGTATGTGTCCAGGAATTTGTCCATTTCTTCAAGATTTTCAGCTTTATTTGAGTAGAGATGTTTATAGTATTCTCTGATGCTAGTTTGCATTTCTGTGGGATCAATGGTGATCTCCCCTTTATCATTTTTTTACTGTGTCTATTTGATTCTTCTCTCTTTTCTTCTTTATTAGTCTGGCAAGTGGTCTATCTATTTTGTTAATTTTTCCAAAAAATCAGTTCCTGGATTCATTGATTTTTGAAGAGATTTTTTGTGTCTCTATCTCCCTCAGTTCTGCTCTGATCTTAGGATCCTGTCTTTTGCTAGCTTTTAAATTTATTTGCTCTTGGTTCTCTAGTTCTTTTCATTGTGATTTTAGGATGTCAATTTTAGATATGTCTCGCTTTCTCCTGTGGGCATTTAGTGCTATAAATTTTCCTCCAAACACTGCTTTAGGTGTGTCCCAGAGATTCTGGTACGTTTTGTCTTTGTCCTCATTGGTTTCAGAGAACTTACTTATTTCTGCCTTAATTTTGTAATTTACTGAGTAGTCATTCCAGAGCAGGTTGTCCAGTTTCCATTTAGTTGTGCTGTTTTGAGTGAGTTTCTTAATCCTGAGTTCTAATTTGATTGCACTGTGGTGTGCAAGACTGTTTGTTATGATTTCCATTCTTTGCATTTGCTGAGGAGTGTTTTACTTTCAATTATATGGTTGATTTTAGAATAAGTGCTATGTGGTGCTGAGAAGAATCTATATTCTTTTGATTTGTGGTGGAGAGTTCTGTAGATGTCTACTAGGTCTGCTTGGTCCAGAGCTGAGTTCAACACCTGAATATCCTTGTTAATTTTCTGCCTCATTGATCTGTCTAATATTGACAATGGGGTGTTAATATCTCCCACTTTTATTGTGTGGGTGTCTAAGTCTCTTTGTAAGCATCTAGGAACTTGCTTTATGGATCTAGGTGCTTCTGTATTAGGTGCATATATATTTAGGATAGTTAGCTCTTCTTGTTGCACTGATCCCTTATGTAATTGAAGGGCATTATATAATGCCATTCTTTGTCTTTTTAAATTTTTGTTGGTTTAAAGTCTGTGTTATCAGAGACTAGGATTGCAACCCCTGCTTTTTTTTATTTTATTTTTTTTATTTCCATTTGCTTGGTAAATCCTCCTCTGTTCCTTTATTTTGAGCCTATATGTGTCTTTGCACATTAAATGGGTCTCCTGAATACAGCACAACGATGGGTCTTGACTCTTTATCCAATTTACCAGTCTGTGTCTTTTAATTGGAGCATTTAACCCACTTACATTTAAGGTTAATATTGTTATGTGTGAATTTCATCCCGTCATTATGATGCTAGCTGGTTATTTTGCCCATTAGTGATGCAGTTTCTTCATAGTGTCTATGGTCTTTACATTTTGGTTTGTTTTTATAGTGGCTGGTACAAGTTTTTCCTTTCCATATTTAGTGCTTACTTCAGGAACTCTTGTAAGGCTGGCCTGGTGGTGACAAAATTCCTCAGCATTTGCTTGTCTGTTAAGGAATTTATTTCTCCTTCACTGATGAAGCTTAGTTTGGCTGGATATGAAATTCTGGGTTGAAAATTCTTTTCTTTAAGAACTTTAAGAATGTTGAATATTGGCCCCCACTGTCTTCTGACTTGTAGGGTTTCTGCAGAGAGATTTGCTGTTAGCCTGATGGGCTTTCTTTTGTAGGTAGCCCAACCTTTCTCTCTGGCTGCCCTTAACAGTTTTTCCTTCATTTCAACCTTGGTGAATCTGACAATTATGTGTCTTGGGGTTGCTCTTCTCCAGGAGTATCTTTGTGGTATACTCTGTATTTCCTGAATTTGAATGTTGGCCAGTCTTGCTATGTTGGGGAAGTTATTCTGGATAATATCCTGAAGTGTGTTTTCCATCATGGTTCCATTCTCTCTGTCAGTTTTAGGTATAGCAATCAAACATAGATTTGGTCTTTTCATATAGTCCCATATATCTTGGAGGCTTTGCTCATTCCTTTTAATTCTTTTTTCTCTAATCTTGTCTTCACATTTTTTTTCATTAAGCTGATCTTCAATCTCTGATATCCTTTCTTCCACTTGATCAATTCAGCTATTGATACTTGTGTATGCTTCATGAAGTTCTCATGCTGTGTTTTTCACCTCCATCAGGTCACTTATGTTCTTCTCTAAACTGGTTATTCTAGTTTGCAATTCCTCTAACCTTTTTTCAAGGTTCTTAGTTTCCTTGAATGAGATTAGAACATGCTCCTTTAGCTTAGAGGAATTTGTTATTACCCACCTTCTGAAACCTACTTCTGTCAATTCATCAAACTCATTTTCCATCCAGTTTTGTTCTCTTGCTGGTGAGGAGTTGTGACCCTTTGGAGTAGAAGAGGCATTCTGGTTTTTGGAATTTTCAGCCTTTTGGTGCTGGTTTTTCCTCATCTTTGTGGATTTATCTACTTTTGGTCTTTGCTGTTGGTGACCCTCAAATGAGTTTTTGTGTGGTCATCCTTTTTGTTGATTTTGATGCTATTCCTTTCTGTTGTTAGTTTTTCTTCTAACAGTCAGACCCTTCTGCTGAAGATCTGCTGGAGTTTGCTAGAGGTCCACTCCAGACTCTGTTTGCGTGATTATCTGCAGTGGATACTGCAGAACAGCAAAGAATGCTGCCTACTCCTTCCTCTGAAAGCTTCGTCCCAGAGGAGTACCTGCCAGATTCCAGTCAGAGCTCTCCTGTATGAGGTGTCTGTTGACCCCTGCTGGGTGGTGTCTCCTTGTCAGGAGGCATGGGTATCAGGGACCCACTTGAGGAGGCAGTCTGCCCCTTAGCAGAGCTCCAGCACTGTGCTGGGAGATCCACTGCTCTCTTCAGAGCTGGCAGGCAGGAACTTTTAAGTCTGCTGAAGCTGTGCCCACAGCTGCTCCTTCCCCCTGGTGCTCTGTCCCAGGGAGATGAGAGTTTTATCTATAAGCCCCTGACTGGGGCTGCTGCCTTTCTTCAGAGATGCCCTGCCTAGAGAGGAAGAATCTAGAGAGGCAGTCTTGCTACAGCATCTTTGTGCTGCTGTGGGGGGCTCTGCCTAATCCAAACTTTCTGGTGGCTTTATTTACACTGTGAGGGGAAAACCACCTACTCAAGCCTCAATAATGGTGGATGCCCCTCCTCCCACCAAGCTCAAGTGTCCCAGGTCGACTTCAGACTGCTGTGCTGGCAGCAAGAATTTCAAGCCAGTGGATCTTAGCTTGCTGGGCTCCATGGGCATGTGATCCACTAAGCTAGACCACTTGGATCTGACTTCAGCCCCCTTTCCCGGGGAGTGAATGTTTTTGTTTTGCTGGTGGTCCAGGTGCCACTATGTTACAAAAAAAAAAAAAAAAAAAAAAAAAAAAAAGGGAAAAAGAACCTTCTAGCTCAGTGTCTGCCCAAACGGCCCCCCAGTTTGGTGCTTGAAACTCAGGGCCCTTGTGGTGTAGACACCCTAGGGAACCTCCTGGTCTGTGGGTTGCAAAGACCGTGGGAAAAGTGTAGTATCTGGGCTGGAGTGCACCATTCCTCATGGCATGGTCCCTCGTGGCTTTCCTTGGCTAGAGGAGAGAGTTCCTTGATTGTGCTTCCTGGGTTAGGCAGCACCCCATCCTGCTTCTGCTTGCCCTCTGTGGGCTGCACACACTGTCTAACCAGTTCCAATGAGATGAGCCAGATATCTCAGTTGGAAGTGCAGAAATCACCCGCCTTCTGCATTGGTCTCACTGGGAGTGCAGACTAGAGCTGTTCCTATTCCATCATCTTGCTTGGGAGTCCCACAAATTCTTATTAATAGAAATATTTAAAATATGCTGTAAGATGATGTTAGAAAATATCAGACCGATTAAATATTTGATTTTTTAAAACACATTTCAAGGAAATTTTTTTTCAGTGACAAAGTGGTTGTAAAACAATGTAAATGAAGGAAGTATTCATAAAAAAAGTTAAAATTGACACATATTCTGCTTGTCATTAGCAGTCTGAGACCAAATACATTAAGGGCGACTTCATGAGGGCAAATGTACTCAGAAATTCATAGTATATTGTCCTTTGTTTTTCTTTAAAATGAAAAAAGCAACTTGTTTAAATTCTGGTGTGTCTGAAAGCCCTTTTTTTCCTTCGAAATACACACAATCTGTCTCACACAAATAAAGCTATTTCACATAACTGAATAAACTTCAAAGTGAAACAAAAAATCCATGATTCTCCTGTCTGCTTGAAGCCTCTCCAAGCTATTTAATTAAAATAATGTCTTAAAGTTCCTTTGAAGGTCAGCTGTACTTAAAATGTATAAATTCCTTGACATTTATCTGATCTGTACACTAAATTCCTCTTTGATTTACCTGAGTTGACAGTAATCACTTTTTTCCTCCAAATACCTGAAGAAGATATGGAGATATAATTAGGAGCCAAATTAAATGTTTGTCATAAGAAAAACAAAAATACTAGTTAAATTTATGATTAAATGTGGTGAAATGTTCATTTCCCCTGGAAAGACCAGTTTGTTGATATTAACAAAATTGAAATGAAATAGAATTAGTCTAATTAATCAAGACAAAGAAAATAGGAAAACAGTTCATATTTTCCCACAGAATTGAAGAAACTTTTCAAGAGTAAAAGCATAAATGGAGTGGAAAGTAACTTGTTTAGTAGAAAGAAAATATAGACTACATTAGAAGATGGTGATGGAAAAAATTGACCTCTCCCTTGGACCTCTTGATTCTTTAAGAGGTTTAGGAAAAAACTCCAGGAAACCAATTGAAAGTTGCACAACGGGAAGAGGAACATCACACACCGGGGCCTATCATGGGGAGGGGGGAGGGAGAAGGGATTGCATTGGGAGTTATACCTGATATAAATGATGAATTGATGGGTGCTGACGAGTTGATGGGTGCAGCACACCAACATGGCACAAGTATACATATGTAACAAAGCTGCACGTTATGCACATGTACCCTAGAACTTAAAGTATAATTAAAAAAATAATAATAATAATAATAAAAGAAAGTTGCACAAAGCATTTATGTCTCCAGGTTTCTTTCTTCATCCAGCAGAGCCAAGTCAGTACTTCCCTAAGAGGTTAAAAGTTATTCTCAGAAGAAATTTACCTGAGATGTTTCAGATTTGGAGACAACAGAGGCACACAGAGATGGCACTGTTGAGGCAGCAGGGAGCTAAACCATGGGATTCTGTGACTGTCTAACCCCCGGGGCATCTGGGCTGCTTCTCTCTTGCCTCTTAGTAGAACTTGACAAACACCCTCAGCCCAGATATGAATAAAAATATAATAATGGTAAGGATAACCGTATATATGAAAACAATGTTTTGGGGATCAGTGTGTGAATTTCCAAAGTGGAAAACTTGAACATTTTACTGTAGATGGTAATCTCAAAATAACAAAAGAAGGACTAGTAAATAAATAGATATGCAAAGTATTTGGCACTGTTGCAAAGAAAAATGGAATAAAAATAACTTCATTCCTTATGTGAAAAAAATATAATACTGTTTAAAAACCATCAAATTAACGTGTAATTTGTTCATGCTCCTCAAAATGTGACTGCACACATTTGAAAATAGCCGCTTTGCCTTTCCACACTCACTTATATTTTAGATGTAATGAATTGTGCAATGATGATAAAGCCAATTCATTTTATTCAATGACAATGGAGGTTACAGAGATAATAGGGTTTGATAAAGATTTTTAGATGGTTTTCTAATCAAAATGAAAAATGCCAAAAGTCATAGGTTATCTCTAGACATTAATGAATAATCAATTATAATTTTTAAAAAGTGGTCTGATTCATCTGCTGGTTCACAGGTTAACAGCAATTTTTTAAAAATATTGATTCACATTGTTTCAATGTGAAGCAGGGGAGCAATTCACTGACTAGTGTAAAAATTAGTATTTAGTGTTGTGATAGGCTGATTAAAGGGCCCTTAAAAGAGAGTCTGTTCTAATCCCTAGAACCTCTGAATATCACTTTATACTTAAAAAAATAAAGAACTTTTCATGTGTGTCAAAGTAAGGATTTTGAAATGGGGCTCTTATCTTGGATTATCATCCTGGTGGCCTCGAAATGCAATCACAGTGTCCTTATAAGAGAAAGGTAGAGGGAGATGACAGAAGAAGACAAGGCAATGGTACCATGAAGGCAGCGATTATGGTGATGCTATCACTAGCTAAGGAATGCCGGAAGCCATCAGAAACTGAGGAAGGTGAGAAACATTCTCTAGAGCCTCCCGCGGTAGGGCAGTCATGCTGATAATACCTTGACTTTGGCCCAGTGACACTGATTTTAGACTCTGGCTTCCTGAGTTTTGTGAGGGAATAAATTTCGGTTGATTTAAGTAACTAATGTTGTAGTAAATTATTATGGAAGTCATAGGAAACTAATCTGAATATGTGATTGGGAAAATTCAATCATTATCTTAACTACTTTGACGTATTGTATTGTGTCATGCTCTATAAGCCTTCTCAATAAATGTCTATATGTAATACAGGTCTGCACATCATGAGGGACATCTGGAACATACTTAAATTCCCAGAGAAAAATAAAATAAGATTTCCTTGAGTAGAATCACTTTAGAAAATTGAATAGTTATTTTTCTATTTTAAGCTCAATCCTTGTTATATATTTTTTCAAAACTAAATCCTCCACATTTTAACAGATGTTCACTGCAGAATGTTGTTTAGTCGGTAAAGTGCTTGCTTTCCTCTTAACTGATTTTTAAAAACAATTACTTCTATTTAACTTCTAAATATAGTTATTGTTTCATAGAAATTCCAGAAATCCATGATGATATATAATACCTACCATGCACATTTTCATTTTTGCTATAAATTACTTGAGCCTATAAATTATAAAATATTAAGTGCATTTCTGGGAAAAATGTTCAATGAGTGAAGGGTGGCTAATGATCCCAATGATAATTTCTAATTTTTCATATGCAAATGTGCAAGCTATGTATTCAATAAAACAGGGTAAGTTTGAATCATAGGCCATGGGGTGACCAACATACCCATAAGTAGTCTAAAGCTATATGATTTCACAGGTTTTACATAGGCATGAAATTACTAATTTACTAAAGTATATGTTTCTTCTAAATTAGTCAATAGTCTCTATTCCAGTTTTCTTGGTATTTGCCTAAACTGCATAGATGCATTTGTAAGCCACTTCTTTTTCTGTCACTCATAAGATGAATGACCAATAAAACAAGCAGCAACAGGAAGTTGCACTTCAAAAAACATATGACTCAATTGTGCTCCCCAAAAGTAAAGTGTGAATTTTAGCAGAGTATAAAAATAGCTAAAAATTACCTTTTTAATTAAAGAAAATTACCTTTCTAATTAAGGAAAAACAATATACAGAGTTACTTTTAGAAATTACCACTGTGCTGCATACTAGGGGAACACAGATGAATGAGAAGAGGAACAGGTGCTTAAGGAGCTCAGAATATGACTAACATACGACTTCCTGTAGCATCCTATGATAGAAATAAGAAATCATTGCCATGGAAACAGAACTGGGTAGCAAATAATTTGATTATGAGGAAAAGCCAGTCTAGAAAGCTCAGAGAGAAAGTGATGTTATTATGGCTACTATGGAGAGATGAAGAAAATATTCTAGACATTGAACAAACAAACAAACAAAAAATATATATGGTATTTCCTTAGCCTGCTTGATAATTTTATATACTATATTATGAATAGAAACTGGAAGAAGTGGATCGCTTTTTTTCTTTCTTTTTTTTTTTTTTGAGATGGAGATTCACTCTTGTTGCCCAGGCTGGAATGTAGTGGTGCGATCTTGGCTCATTGCAATCTCTGCCCACCAGGTTCAAACGATTCTCCTGCCTCAGCCTCTTGAGGAGCTGGGATTACAGGTGCCCACCACCAAGACTGACTCACTTTTTATATTTTTAGTAGAGACGGGGTTTTGCTATGCTGGGCAGGCTGGTCAGGGTCTGCTCTTTTAATAAAGAAAAAGGGAAGTAATGTGGAGATAGACTGAAAGAATGAAAGCTGTAATAAATGATAGTAAACACAAGTAAGATGTTGATTGTTTCTATATTTCTTGTATTGCTGCATTTCTGAATTATTTAATTGAATTGGGCAGACAAGTAGTTTATCCAGTGTCATATAACAATGGACAGTCTTTCCTGTGGACTGTAAAATTGAGAGTATGAGCTAATGCCAAGCTGCTATTAGAATTCAAAGTGAAAAATTGATAATTCTGTGATCTTTTAAAAAAACTTGCCAAACTATTAGAAATTATTTTATTGTCAGTAACAGACATACAGGGGAATGAAGAGACAGTAAAAGTAATATTTATTTAGTGTACACTAAATGAAAATACTTGAAACATTGACAAACAATTTTATTGTTTAAAAGCAGGAAGTATGAAGAGTAGTTGAAACATTGATTACCTTCTTCTTTTATATGGAACAAGGGTTTTTTCCATGCCTTAGTGAATTGCCGTCCTTCCTTCTAGGTTTGAGTCAGCTTCCAACATTTTATCTCTTTTGCTTCTAATATTGTGAGAATCCTTCAGTAGTTCCTCTAACGTGATAGTTGTTTTCAAGAGTGACTTACTCCCACACATCTCATCACAGCCACTTTTGTCATTTATGCTGGTGACTTGGCCCTCATTAAGTTCCTCTGGCTGCATGTCTGGTGTCTCTAAAGAAAGCAGCATCAACATTTCCATGTCCACTATCTTCTAATCACATTCAATTTCATTTCCAGTGTTACCACTTTTCTGTTCTTTGCTACACCTTCATCTTTGACCTATTACTTCTTTCAATTACTCATTTTTGTAAAATGTCACTTGGGCTTAACACTGGGAGACAAGGTAGCAACACAAATACATGTTTTCTGTTTGTATGTGAACTGAATCACAGATGCACAGTGATCAATCCCTGACAGTCTCTGAGAGAAGTGGTGTGATTTAGTCACTGATCATGAGATACATCTGATATTTTTGTAGTGATGTCTGAACTAAAGAGCTAGCAGCAGTGTTTATACAATTACTCACAGTTGATATACCCAAGTAAATTTCATTTCAACCTTGCTATTAGGAAGTGGTGTTATATAAATACACTGCAGTAACTGAATTTCATATATGTCAGAGCCTGCAAAGACAAGAAGGTTATATTACAAAATAGCAACAAGATTGCTGGGATGCCAAATAAATATAAAATATAAAATTGAAGTATCAATACTCAATCATGGTTAAAGGTGTTGTATAAAATATAAAATTTCAACAATATTCAACACATCATAGTGTTATCAAACTGAGAGAAACACATAAAAAATGTTTAGCCTTTTGGGTACCCTGAAGGATGCTGCATTTGGGATCCTTAAGCCTGTGTTTTGGAGTTATTCTGCACTCCCTCTCTCTGATCTGTGACTATGTGGTTCACTACTAACTCTACCCTACGTGTTTTTACTTTGCCTGCAGCTCCTGGGAACTGACCAGCAGAGCTGCCTTTTCTTCTCAAACCACCATTCTGCCCTTTTCTGATCTCAGTTTTCCACCTGAACTCTCTAGGCTTGCGCAAACATATCCTCAAGTCCTAGTCTAACTGCATCCATTCTTCTCTAGCTCACAACCCAGAAGATTCAAAACACCAAACTCTTACCTGTGCCATAGCTGGCCATTCCTGCCCTCTTTGGCCTCATCTCCTCCTGCTGTTTTTTTTCCCCTGACTTCTCATGACAGTGGCTCAGGTCCTGGCCATTTTCACCTCCATGCCTTTGTAGTTCCCACCTTCGGAGGCATCCTTCCTTTGTGCTCCCTTCCCCTATCACATCCCAGAGCAAGAGTCCAGTTCCCCCATCCAGACCTCTGTGGGGATCAGCACCCATGTTGTGCTGGGTCTGCGATCCAGCCACCTGGGGAGGTGCTCTCTCCCCGATGCGGCTCCTTGGGCAGCTCATTTATCTCCCTGTCTGCTGACCTCCCCTAGTACGTGTAAATCAATCTTGGGACTCAATCTTTTCCTGGTTGGGGGGTGGGAGGGAAGGGCATGAGCAATCCTCTTCTCTCCACCCCACACCCAAGCCTCAACACCTTCTCTCTTTCTCTCCCTCCAAAGATAGTGACCTGCGCCTCCAACAACTCCACTAACCCCACCATCCAGCTCCCAGACCTTCCCTGGTGTCCCACAGAAGTGTTGAGACGGGCTAGTCCCCACACTCTTTGGCCAGGAATACCTTCTGAGAGATAAGCAATATGGTGACCCCTGCTAAAAGGCAGACAAATTGAATGTGTCAGTTTCCCCTTTTCCAGCTAAATACTGAAAATTCTACCTAAAGAATCTTTACATTCATTATATAATGGGCCTGCAACTTCCTGGGCTCCTACAGCAAAACCCTGTCTCCTACTTCCCCAGAGATGGAAGCAGAGTTCCTGGAAACCACTCCAGCTGGGTTACCCAAACACTGGGTAGGCATGGCCAGCAAACATAATAATCATGTTATTTATTTAAGCAAATGAACAACAGCAATACATCCTAGTTACTCATAAAAATAAAGTTTACTACAGCAACTCACTAACATGATTTTCCCCTAATCCTCTCCCAAGGTTGGCTTCATATCTTCTTAAAAACAAACAAACAAACAAACAAAACCTATCTTAAGTTTTATCATTCAAAGAATAAGTCTCAAAACGTAAATTTTCAATAGTCTAGAGTTGACAATGATGCATATCACTTATTTAAGCATTTATAGTTAAACATATTAATTTGTTATCATGAAAATAGTAACATAGGAAAGAGCAAGCTTTAACTCTCTCATTTCCTCTCCAAGATCTGACAGAAATGTTCAAAGGAAAATAAGCATGACAATAAAATGGGGGTGGGGGGATGGGATAGTTAATGTGAATACAAGTGAATTAAGATAAAGCAATTATTCAAAATTCAAATAATTTCTGTAGGTAAATGACAGAGGATTTGTAATGAAGGAAACCAGTAAGTATTAATGTCTACCTTACAGATGGCAAGAACATTGTGAGAAGTGACAGGAAGAAGAAGGAAATTCTGACAAACCTCGAGGCATCAAATAAACTGTAGGGTTGAGGATCAGAGTCAATGAGGAGTCACAGAGACAATTGCAATTCTTACCTTTGTGAAAGAAAAATCAATCTTCAGACCCCCAAATCACTAAGCTAAAGGGAAAAGTCAACCTGGGAACTGCTCAGGCCCAACCTTTCTCCCGTTCTATTCAAAGTCACCCCTCTGTTCACTGAGATACATACATACCTGAGTTCCTCCTTTAGAGGGGCTCATCAGAAACCCAAAAGAATGCAGCCATTTGTCTATTATCTACCAATGACTTGGAAGCCCCCTCCCCACTTTGAGTCTTCCTGTCTTTGCTTTGAGTTGTCCTGTCTTTCCAGAAAGAACCAATGTTCATCTCACATACATTGATGTCTCATGTCTCCCTAAAATATTTAAAACCAAACTGTGCTTTGACCACCATGGGCATATGTTGTGAGAACCTCCTGAGGCTGTCTCACAGGTGCTCATCCTTAATCTTGGCAAAATAACTTTCTAAATTAACTGAGACCTGTCTCAGATTTTCTGAGTTCACACCTTTTAGTAACAATTGCTGAATTTAAAGGCTATGGCTGCAGGGCTAAATGATTAAACACTAGGGTGAAACATTTGCTCCACATTAATTCTCTACAGAAATAAAGGCTCACTTCCATGTGGAGGAAATCTTTTGGAACTAGAAGAAATTCCATTAATTTGGAGAAATGAAACTAGGGAAGAAGAGAATGTCAGCAATCAGAAAAGTGAAAATTACTCTACCCAAAACTACTTTTGCTTAAATAATCTAACAATATTTCGATTTAAAAGTCTTGAATATACAAAGAAAAGAGTTTTAAGCAGTGAAATTTAAGTTATTTACAAATTTGGTTATGGAAACTAGAATGAAAATATCACTCACTGGCACAGTTGGAGGAAAAGCAAGCACTGCTTTCTTTTTTAATGTTTAGAAACTATACCCTGTTTCTTTGAAATGTACTCTGGCCATGACATTTTTGTAGGTTAGCCTTAACAATTTCAGGTACTTACTGTGTTCCTTCTCTAGCTTCAGAGTGAAAGGGCAAGCTATTTCTCATGCTAGGTGGTTCACAGGACCTGGTGGAAATAAGGCTACTTTGTGTTCACCATTTCCATCAAGAACCACAATATTTGAAAATAATTTGTTGCACAATACATTCTACAAAGACCATAGGGAAATTGCTAGAATTCTACTTACCACAACACTGAGAATAGTTTCCTTTGTAGAGAGGTCATATTCCTTCAGTAAGAATGAAGGATTTGGGGTTTTTGAGGTGGATTTCATGATTGACAGCAACATGTAGGAAATGCCACAGGTAAACTGTGGAGATAGAATCACATTTTGGTTTTGGATTATTTTTATATTTTTCGTTAAAAATATAAATTTTATTGTGTTAATGTGTAAACAATATTGACCTGTTATTGGTATGTCACAGGCAAATGTCTGTTCATTATTTTCACTGTGAATAAATTGATTTAAGTAAAATAATTAAAATAAGAAGCCACTGGAGGCAGTTTAAAGGGAAGAAACAACCAATTTCAAAGTCATAGATTTATAGGAAGGACCCGACACACTTACTCTAGGGCAGGTTAGGTATATCTGATGAGGAGGTCCATGCTGTGGTAGAGGTTTGGTGATCAGTCCTGACCAAACGTTAGAGGGTACTTATGAGACACCACAAAATAGAGGGTATGGGGTTGTTGTTGTTGTTGTTGTTGTTGTTGTTGTTGTTGTTTTCTGTTTTGTGATCAGTTTGCTTGTTTTAGCACTGAGGGCGTTTTATTTGTTGTTTAATTTTTTGAATTTTTTTAAGTCAGAAAGATCTCTGGGTTATCTCATGTGCTATGGAAAAACTATTTTGGTTTTTCCAACTTTAATAGTTAGTATTTGTAGGGGAGGCAATCAAGAAAAGATATGCCATTAACTGTTACCAGTGTGAAATTTGTAAGGTTTCGTCTCTATAATCTCAACCAAAGCTTTCTGAGTCCTGGACCTTAGCTTTGGGACGATCTTACTTTACCCATTTATATGTTGCACTTAACAGTTTGTAGCTAATTTATAGGGGCCATATCTTTTATATCAATCATGAATTAGCCTTTTTTAAAAAAGTAATAATCCCTGAATATGAAAATAGAAATGGAAAATTTATCATCATAACCCCCCTAATTGGGAGTAGTATGAATTTGTAATGCTTGAAGCACTACCTCTTAAGATGATAAATTTATAAATGAGAATTTTGATTTAAACAAACTATTGTTAAATAAATGCCAGTTCTATAAATATATTAAGAATACATAATAATAAAGGATGACAAAAGTGTACATATTTATAAATATTTTCCAATGTACCAATTTAGTAGATCATAAGTTTATATCTGCAGTAGGTAAGGTAAATTACTTTAGCAAAGTCTTTCCCACTTTAGGTCCCATATATTATATGTCTCCATTGCGGTTTCTGTTCCTCTTTCCTAGCACTCACAACATTACTAATATTTTAGTCATCTACATCTGCCAAGACTATGTATCTGCTTCATTGTCCTGGTTCTCACTTCACCCTGGTTTCAAAGCCATGCATAGATTTCAGGGATTATCACAAGCAAATCCCTGATGAAACATTGAATCACACATTCTTCAGTCAACCCAACTAAACATAAAAAGTCTGTTAAAAGGTCTAAGCTGCCACTCAAGAGAGTTTTCAGTTTTATCCCTGTTTATTTCTGGTTTAATAATAAAAACTATAATTTTCAAAGTATAGTGCTGAATTCAGAGTAATCACAATATAATATTTACAATATCCTGGGCAAGATCAGAAATTGCTCAACAGAAAAAAGAAAAATATTAGAGATTCTCAAGAGAAAAACAATTAACAAAGAGTAACACTAGGTGTATATGTCAGAATTCTCTACAGGGTCAGAACTAATAGGATAGATGTATACATGAAAGAGATTTTGTTAAGGAGTATTGATTCACGCCATCACAAGGTGAACTACTGCAATAGACCGTCTGTAAGCTGAGGAGCAAGGAAGCCAGTCCAAGTCCCAAAAGTAGGGAAACCAACAGTGCAGCCTTCAGTCTGTAGGTGAAGGCCCAAGAACCCTTGGCAAATCACAGGTTAAGTCCAAGAGTTCAAAAGCTGAAGAACTTGGAGTCTAATGTTCAAGGGCAGGAAGCATCCAGTACGGGAGAAAGACGAAGACTGGAAGACTCAGCAAGTCTGCTCTTCCATCTTCTTCTGCCTGCTTTATTCTAGCTGTGCTGGCAATTGATTAGATGATGTCCACTCAGATGGAGGGTGGGGTGCCTCTCCCTGTCCACTGACTCAAATGTTAATCTCCTTTGGCAACACCCTCAAAGACACACAGAAATAATACTTAACATCCTTCAATCCAGTCAAGTTTACACTCGGTATTAACCATCATACTTCAACTTTTAGCTTTCTCTCTAGTAAACAAATCTGGATAAGGAAATACGAAGATAGGCATATCTTTGACTGGTATAGCATTACTTGAGGAATTTCTTTGTAAAATTTCATTGATTTTTTTTTCATCCACAGTAAAAATGTTGACTGCCTGCAACCTAATGAGTGTTGAATCTAGTCTCAAATTCAATTGAGTTGCCTTCTCAGTTCTTTCATTCTGTGGCTACAGACTGATGCAATGTGTTTTGTTTAGCTATACTCTCATGCTCCTTCCTGCAATTAGATTATAGGTATTATAGCCTATATTCATGCACCATTTTCTAGTGATTTTAATCAAACTATCATTTAATTGTTCATGTACTCTTCTTTTTTAGAATGACCTGTGTCTGATTTATTGATGCTAGACAGAAAATCAAATGATAAATTTGGAGCTAAAGTATACAGTTCAATATAACATTGTTTTAAGAGACAGATTATGAAATAAAGTTAGGAAGTAATCTCTAGGAATAAACCCCATGTAGTAATCTACATGAAGTAGATTACTCTGTAGTAGTACAACTTGCTATGTGAGGGTTCAAATTGAATTGAAATTGGAAAAAATTCTGAAGTGTAGAAATGGTTGCAGAGTTTTCTCTTTCTATATAGTCTTCACTATTCAACCCTTTTGGTCTTGGCAGAAAGTATCAGTTGGAACTAAGGGCATTAACAAATGTCCACATCTATATCTGTGCTACATCAAGTCTTGTGGTAAAAGGCCTCGGCTACATATATTTTGATCTTAGAACTAACATATGTGTTTCTCTGTTTCACAAAACAGGAATTGAAAAGTAACTCACTGGAAAAAGTTGAGACCAGATGACTTATAAACAGTAATAGGGTTTCAAAAAGTAAATGTCATATTCACCATCTCACAATTCAAAAATTTTGTGGAAAAGCCAAAACTCAATATTTATGTATAGAATAGAGGTTTCTTTTTGTATTGTCAAAGTTTTTGATTGTAAAAAATAAAAGTTTTCTATAGCTATCTTAAGCAGAAATAGACTTTATTGGAAGTCAAAATAAGTTAGATTATCAGGCTTGTGAAACGGGCAGAAACCATGGAAACATGGTGGGATAAAAAAGCATGAAGCACAAACAACCTGGCCAATATAACATCACCCTAACTTCAGGATGTAATTAACGCTGCTTGCACAAATGTAAGCCTGCACCTCTTGCCTCACTTAACTCTGAAGGAACATTGTCTGGCCCTGACTAGGTCACGTTTCTATCCCCTGGACAAAGCAGATAGCAAAAAATTACAGATCTTGGCTGGGCGCAATGACTCACGTCTGTAATTCCAGAACTTTGAGAGGCTGAGGCAAGGTATTACCTAAGGTCGGGAGATCGAGATCAGCCTCGCTCACATGGTGAAACCCCTTCTCTACTAAAAATACAGAAATTAGCCAGGTGTGTGGTGGCGGGTGCCTGTAATCCCAGCTACTCAAGAGGCTGAGGCAAAATAATCGCTTGAGCCCTGGAGGCGGAGGTGGCAGTGAGCAAAGATTGTGCCCCATTGCACGCCAGCCTGGGCAGCAGAACAAGACTCTGTCTCAAAAAAAAAAAAAAAAAAAAAAGTCATTACAGATCTTGGTTTCTGTGATGGCAAGCATGAAACACATACTTGAGACAACACAGACTGATTACAGTGTATTAGAGAAAAATAAAATATATATATAGAAAATGTTAGAAATGTCCAGAAATTAGTTTCCTACTGATAAGTATATTCTAGTATGTTTAAATACAAAGTTTTTGAAAATTTCTTGGCTATGTATCATTCTTCTCAGATCTCTGGGGCAGACTGTGGAGATGACTGTCCTCTATTCTGGATTAATGTGAACAATGCATTCTAGATACCGCATCTTAGAGAAAGAATATGGTGAATATTTGTTGTAATGACTACAACACAACCTATCCTCATTCTCCATGATTTGTACAATTCCTTCTTCATTTTGTCTCATTTCCGTACCAGATTCCTGATTTAAAATGTATTGTGCTACAGAAAATGAGTGAATGGATGAATAAATAAGATTCTAAGGAATAATATACCAGTTTGTCTTAATTGTCTCTTTAGAGCTAAAGAATTTCGAGTATTGTTTCTTGACCACATTTTCAAAGGTTCTGTATTCTTACAGTTGAAGGCCTTCACCTACTTTACTCCTTAGTTGTTTCTCAGTCATCCACCTGGATAAATGCTGATTCCTTAACATGGCCCAGCATCAATTTTCATAAATGAAAAAAATTATGTTATAAACATATGAGAAAACGAAATTGAACTGATGAAAATTTTAATTCAAGTTACTCCTTTAGGTATCCAATATCCCTCCGCTTTTTAAGGCAAAATCCTTAATTTAGAAAGTAACATTAATGAGTAGATTTTAAACAAACTCTTATATTAGCAAGATTCTGTTCTCAGTACCGTAATTTATCTTTCCTATGACCTAGGTCAGATTATATAAAACAGTACTTTAAGGGTGCTATAATCTGTTTTTCAAGACAATCTTTTGAGCACAGAGTGTAGTACTGATGATATGGTGTGAATGCTTGTTTCCCTAAATCTCATGTTGAAATGCAATGCTCAACATTGGTGGGAGGACACAGGATCATGGGGCTGGCTTTCTTATGAATGGTTTAGTACCTTCCCTTTATTGCTGTTCTCATGATAGTGAGTGAGTTCTCATGAGATTTTATGGTTTAAAATTGTGTGGCATCTCCCTTCCTTCATTGTCTCTCTTTGTTCCTGCTCTGGCCATGTAAAATGGGAGATCCCCCTTTGCCTTCTGCCATGATTGTAAATTTCCTGATGCCTCCCCCAGAAGCCAAACAGAAGCCAGCGTCATATGTTGTATATAGCCCGTGGAACTGTGAAATCTCTCTAAAAATGTTAAATCTCTCTAAAAATGACCCAGTCTCAGGTATTTATGTATTGCAATGTGAAAATGGACTAATGCAATCAAGTGAAATTTGAGAGAGAAATGCAGTAACATTGCAGAAAGCAGTGACAGAAAATCAAAAGCCTGAATTCTATATTTGTATATGTTTGTGAGAGAAAGAAAAAAAGATAAGGACTGAATAACTGAAAGACAGTCTTTACAACCTCAATGGAAGTTATAATGTATTAATAGTAATAATACCCACGATAGTATACATATAACTTTAAAATTCCAAAATTGAGTAAATATGAAACTATGTACTTCATAACCATTGTCAGTATTTTCATCCAGCATTTTCTGTAAAAACACAGTTTTGCTCTATATGTGTTATATAAGTGCCAATCATTAGGTGGTTAATAAATAAGAATCCTAAAATAAGCTGAGATGTATTACCACATAATTTTCCAAAGGATCTGTATAAGTTTAAAATTCCATTTTATTGATTGGTCGTATTGTTATAGCTATTTGGAAGGGTATTTTGCAGGTATAATTGGTCTAGAGATTATATTAATCATTCTTAAGTTTTCACAATCTACTTAGAGTTAATATTGTATCATATCACATATAATATAGCAACCTTGAAATCCTATGGGTCCATTAACTAAGTCCCAATCTGTAATTCATGCTATAGTTATCTTATGGAACCTGTCCACATATATGAGAAACCCACCCCTCACATACACACACAAACTGCGACATTTAAAAAAAATTCTTTCTGCTTTTAAATAAATGAAGAGAAAAATTATATTTTTATGTGTATCTAGGTATTTCTCATTTTTGGTTATCTTTATTTATTTCTCCAGACCTTACATCTTCATGAAGATCTGATGTTATTTTCTTACAATGTAGAATGTCCATTAGTATATCTTGAGGTGAAACTTTGCTGTCAATAAATTCTCTAAGCTTTGGCTTGTCTAAGAATCTGTTTATTTCATCTACTGTTTCAATGATATTTTTGCTGAATATAGACTTCTGAGTTTGCAGGTTATTTTTCTCTCAGTGCATTAAAGAGGCTGGTCCACTATCTTCTGGCCTGAGCAGTTTTTGATGAATATTTACTGGCAATCTAAATTTTTCTTCCTTTATGTGTATTATGGCATTTTCTCTATTTTTACAATATTCTATTTATATTTGTCTTAATTTAAACTTGCTCTAATTTTTAGGCAAAGCCATAGTTTACTTTGTATTCATATTGTCTTAGGTTTGCTGAGCTTTTCAATTATGAAAATTTATTTTCTTTATCAAATTTTGGATTTTTTTGGCCACTGTTTTTCAATTTCTTTCCTGTCTCATTCTCTCCTCTTGTTAAGAACTTTAATTACGCATATGTGCCTTCTTTAGATGATGTCTCAAAGATCTCTTAGGCTCTGCTCCTTTTCATTTGAATGTTTTTTTCTTCTTCCAATTAGATGCTTTTAGTTCATTCATCTTAAAGTTAACTACATCTGTACCATAATGTCTTTTCTAAATATATCTATTTAGTCATTATCTTTTACCCAGTGTATTACATTTTAAGCTCTGAAATTTTCATTTTTTTATGGTTTCTATTTTTATGCAGACCTTTTGTATCATCTCTATCACTGAAAGCATTTTTTTACATTATTGAGAAAAATAATGATAGCTATTTTAAAATTCTTCTTTGCTAATTTTAACATCTCCTTACCCCATGATATGGTTTGGCTTTGTCTCCACCCAAATCTCATCTTGAATTGTAGCTCCCATAATTCTCATGTGTCAGGAGAGGGACCCAGTGGGAGGTAATTGAATCATGGGGGCACGTATTTCCCATGCTTCTCTCATGGTAGTGAATATGTCTCACCAGAACTGATGGTTTTATGAAAGGGTAGTTCCCCTGCACAGGCTCTCTTACTTGCCACCATGTAAAACATGACTTTGCTTTTCCTTTGCCTTCTGCCATTATTGTGAGGGCTCCCCAACCATGTAGAACTGTGAGTCCTTTAAAGCTCTTTTTCTTTATAAACTATTCAGTCTCAGGTATTTCTTCAGAGCTGCATGAAAATACACTAATACAGTAAATTGGTACCAGTAGAGTGGGGTACTGATATAAGGAACCGAAAATGTGGAGGCACCTTTGGATCTGGGTAACAAGCAGAGGTTGAAACAGTTCAGAGAGCTCAGAGGAAGACACAAAAATGTGGGAAACTTTGGAACATCTGCACCATTCACGTGGAAAAGCCACAGACACTCAAGGCGAGCCTGTAAAAGTAGAAAGAAGGAGGAGTCACAGGGAGGGAGCTGCCTAAGGCTGTAGGAACCCACCTCAGCATGACCTGGATGTTAAATATGGAGCCAAAAGAGATCATTTCAAAGCTTTAAGATTTGACTGCCCTGCTGGATTTCAGACTTGCATAGGCCCTCAGCCCCTTCATTTTAGCCAATTTCTCCCGTTTGGAATGAGTGTATGTATCCCATGTCTGTACCCCCATTGTATCTAAGAACTTAACTAATTTGCTTTGATTTTCTAGGCTTATCAATGGAAGGCATTTGTCTTGTCTCAAATGAGTCTTTGGAGTTGGACTTTTTAGTCTAACTCATGCTGAAATGAGTTAAGATTTTGGGGGACTATTGGCAAGGCGTGATTGGTTTTGAAATGTGAGGACCTGAGATCTGGGAGAAACCAGGGTGGAAAGATACAGTTTACTTGTGTCCCCACCCAAATCTTATCTTGAATTGTACCTCCCATAATCCCCATGTTTCAAGGAAGGGACCCAGTGAGAGGTAATTGAATCATGGTGGCAGGTATTTCCCATGCTGTTTCCCTGATAGTGAATTAGTCTCATGAGAACTGATGGTTTTATGAAAGGGCAGTTCTCGGCACATGCTCTCTTACCTGCCACCATGTAAGACATACCTTTGCTGCTTCTTCACCTTTCACCATGATTGTGAGGCCTCCCCAACTATGTGAAACTCTGAGTCCGTTAAAGCTGTTTTTCTTTGTAATGCACTTAGTCTTGGGTATTTCTTCATAGCAGTACGAGAATGGACTAATACAAAGGCAAAATACTACATATACTAATGACCAATGTACTTTCTATGGTAAAACAATTTGTGGCCAAAACAAAACAGGAAAATGGGAAATAATGTCTGCTAGGTATGATTCTCCTAAAAAAAATGTTGCATTTTAAGTTGTATCACACATTTTGTGGCTAGCTTGTTACCTTTACTATAGTGAAATATGTATCTACAGATGTTTAATAAGAAGATAACTCTTAGAGCTGCTTATAATTATAACTTATCTTTATGAAAAATTAGTTTCAATGAGTATTCAAATAATTTTAAGTGTCTTTTATTTTATAATTTTATATTTGTAAAATATGTAAATTATTTTATTCGTATTTTAATTGCCTTGTTTTTCAAATATAAACTGAAAGCTTACATGTCAACATCAAAATCAATTTTCAAAATAGTAATAGAATGTATTAGCATCATTAATAATTATTAGTTAATAGGATTTGCTTTCTATATCAAAATACATGTTTATAATTTTATGAATTTTTTAGCAAAATTATGTATTCTACTTCTTTTCACTATTAATATAACTATTAATTATAGTTCCTCTAAATTAACATCCATGTGACAATGTATCTTAAAAATCTCATGTAGTCCATTACTTATCAAAAAACTTTTAAAATTGTTTTACATATTTTCTGTTTAAAAATTTTACAAAAAGAGAACAGATAAATTCCTACTGTACTGTATAAATATAAGTTGTATAAGGAAGTTTTAAGGGATGAATAACATTTTCCAGCATAACTTAAAATGAAGGTCACAGTATATTACAGATATGTAAGAAGAAATCCTTCACAGACTCCATCACTATGATGTCCAGGATGAGGACATGCTGGGAAATTAAAAGGAGAATTAAGTGTCTTTTCAAAAAGGAATTACAATGTAGATGAGGAGTAAAAAATATACACATGAGGCAGTTAAGTAGAAATATAAGGTAAAGATGCTAAAGCTATTTTATGCAGATGATTTTAAGTGCAAATGAAAGTCTTGAGAAAAGACTCAATGAAGCATATGGGTCATGAGATAAGCCAAGCTCTATCGAGAAGGCCAATGAAAAGGGAAGAGCCAGGCTGTTCTAGAGCAATGTGAAGAAATTAATCAAGTCTACAGAGCAAATGCATGTAATTTTCTGTGGTCCCGGAGCAAAAAGAAAGAGATTTAAATGTACAATAGAGGTTTTCAGAGTCTCTAACAACTCTACGTACATCATGTATAGACTTTTTATGTATGTAGTTTTGTTAGAGAGTTGTGTAACCCTGATTCTTAGCTGATAATTAATGGATGATTGAAAGAACTTTGACAAAAGTAAGTGTAAATAAATATATATATATATTATATGATCAAGTTATCATTGTTAAAATGATATAATGGAGATTCTGCACATATAGAAAATGTGCCTTAATACTACTGCTTTCTGAGGTGGTAAAGCAAGGATAGATACAATTTGAAAGTTTATATCCCCCCCTAAATTTATATGTGGAATCCTAATCCCCAGCATCATTGTAATGGGAAAGTGAAGTCTTTGAAAGGTGATCAGAAGTAAGGTTTTTGGGTAAACCCCTCATGAAGAGGATTAGTTGCCCAGAGTGTCCCCAGGGATCTGCTTTGCCTCTTCCACCATGTGAGAACTCACTGAGAAGGGGCTGTCTATAAGAAACTGAGTCCTTGCCAGACACTGAATCTGCCAGTATTTTGATCTTGAACTTCTCAGTGTCTAGAACTATAACAAATGAATTTCTGTTGTTTACAAGTTATCCAGTAAATGGTATTTTGATTTGTTAACCTGGATGTATTTAAATAGGAGTTACTGAAATTATTGTGAATTTAAGTGAAGATAGAGGAATACTTTCCACATTTGCTATAGAAATAGTGTACTTGTTTTAATTGTAGAAATTATTTATTTTAATGCATTCAGAGAATAAGTCTAATTGTTACAATTCTAGTCACAATGAGTAACAACCTTTTACTTAAATAAGATGATAAGACAAGTAATCTCAGTGTTAATTTTTTTTTGTAATATTGTATAGCTTACGAATGGAAATCTGGGTATGAATGACTTTGATCCCTCCATTATTCACAAAGTGGAAGAAGAGTCTAGCTCTGTTATTTTAGCATTATTGTCCCTGCGGTGATATTATAAAGTCATTTTAAATGAGTCTTTAAAACAAAAAAACTAAAAAGGAAATCTTTTTAAAATTTAAAAGAAACCTTAAAAAGAATTTTTAAAAAATCTTTGAAATTCAATATTTATCTTTCAGGAAAATATAAAGTAAAGGGAAAAAAAGCCTGTTGTATTAGTCTGTTTGGATACTGCTAATAAAGATATGCCCAAGACTGGGTAATTTATAAACAAAGAGGTTTAGTTGACTCACAGTTCCACATAGCTGGGTAGGCCTCACAATCATGGTGGAAGGGAAATGAGAAGCATAGTCTTACAGGCGGCAGACAAGAGAGCTTGTGCAGGGGAACTTCCCATTTATAAAAGTATCAGACCTGGTGAGACTTATTCACAATCAGGAGAGAACAGTGTGGGGGAAATCACATCCATGGTTCAATTAGCTCCATTTGGGCCTGCCCTGGATATGTGGGATTACAGTTCAAAGTGAGATTTGGGTGGAGACACAGCCAAATCATATCATTCCACCCCTGACCCCTCCCAAATCTTATGTCCTCACATTTCAGAACCAATCATGCCTTCCCAACAATTCCCCAAAGTCTTAACTGATTTCAGCATTAAATGAAAAGTCCACAGTCCAAAGTCTCATTTGAGATGAGGCAAATCCTTTCTGTCTATGAGCCTGTAAAATCAAAAGCAAGTTAGTTACTTCCTGGATACAATGGGGGTACAGGCATTAGGTAAATACACCTGTATCAAATGGAAGAAATTGGCCAAAATAAAGCAGCTACAGGCTCCATGAAAGTTCAAACTCCAGCAGGCAGTCAAATCTTACAGCTCCAAAATGATCTCATTTAACTCCATGTCTCACATCTAGGTCATACTGATGCTAGAGGCGGCTGGTCACACTGATGCTTGAACAGCTCTGCCCCTGTGGCTTTGGAAGGTATAGCCCCCTCCTGGCTGCTTTCACTGTCTGGCCTTGAGTGTCTGGAGACTTTCCAGGTGCACTGTGAAAGCTGTTGAATCTACCACTCTGGGGTCTGTAAGATGGTGGCCCTCTTCTCACAGCTCCACTAGGTGGTGACCCAGTGGAAACTCTGTGTGGGGATTCTCACCCATATTTCCCTTCCACACTGCCCTACATAGGTTCTCCGTGAGGGCTCCATCCCAGCATCAGACTTGTGCCTGGACATCCAGGTGTTTCCATACATCCTCTGAAATCCAGGAAGAAGTTCTGAAACCTCAATTCTTGACATCAGTACAACTGCAGGCTCAACACCACATGAAAGCTGCTAAAACTTGGGGGTTGGACCCTCTGAAGTGAGTGCTTGAGCTTTAATTTGACCCTTTAGCTATGGCTGAGATGCAGGGCACCAACTCCTGAGGCTGTACGTAGCAGCAAGGCCCTGGGCCTGACCCTTGAAGCCTATTTTTCCTTCTAGGCCTCCAGGTCTTTGATGGGAGGAGCTGCCTTGAAGACATCTGACATGCTCTGGAGACATTTTCTTCATCGTTTTGGTGATTAACATTTGGCTCCTCATTACCTATGCATATTTAGCCAGCAGACTTGAATTTCTCCTCTGGAAATGGGCTTTTCTTTTCTATTGCACCATCAGACTGCAAACTTTCCAAACTTTTATGTTCTGCTCCCCTTTTAAACATAAGTTCCAATTCCAAATCATATCTTTGTAGATACATAAAACTGAATGCTTTTGACCGTACCAAAGTCATCTATTGAACACTTTTCAGCTTAGACATTTCTTCTACCAGTTGCCCTAAATCATCTCTTGCAAGTTCAAAGTTCCACACATCTCTAGGGCAGGGACAAAATGCTTCCAGTCTCTTTGCTAAAATATAGCAAGAGTCACCTTTGCCCCAGTTCCCAAGAAGTTCCTCATCTCCACCTGAGACCACTTCAGCCTGGACTTTACTGTACATATCACTATCAGTATTTTGGTTAAAGCCATTCAACAAGTGTCTAGGAAGATCCAAACATTCCCACATTTTCTTGTCTTCCTCTGAACCCCACAAACTGTTCCAACCTCTGCCTGTTACCCAGTTCCAATGTTGCTTTCATATTTTCAGGTATCTTTAGAGCAGCACTCCACTTGACTGGTACCAATTTACTGTATTAGTCTGTTCTCACACTGCTAATAAAGACATACCCAAGACTAAGTAATTTATAAAGTAAAGAGTTTTAGTTGACTCACTTTTCTACATGGCTGGGGAGGCCTCACAATCATGGCAGAAGGAGAATGAGAAGCAAAGTCACCTCTTACATGACAGCAGGCAAGAGAGCTTCTGTAGGGGTACTCTCATTTATAAAACCAACAAATCTCATGAGACTTATTCACTGCCATGAGAACAGTATGGGGGAAACTGCTACCATGATTCAGTTATCTCCACCTGGCCCTGCCCTTGACGTGTGGGGATTATTACAATTCAAGGTGAGATTTGGGTGGAAATGCAGCCAAACCATATCATCTGTCAAACAATATTTTATAAATTTTCAAACTTTAGGTAACTATACCAAAATCTAACAGATAATCCAGAAATGATTTCCATGGCAAATATAAACAAATCTGGATTTATGTAAGGAGAGACTTTGTTTGAAAAGACTATTGCAATAGGGAGGTCATTTTACTGTTTATTTGTATTCCTCAAAGTTCATGTGTTAGAAACTTAATCCCCAGTTCAAAAGTGTTTTAAGGCGGGCCTGATAAGAAGTGATTACATCATGAGGGCTCTACCCTCTTGAATGGATGAGTGTAATCATTATGGAAATGGGTTAGTTATTGCAAGAGTCAGCTTATTATAAAAACAAGTTCAACCTTCCCTTGCTCTATAGGTCTCTCTCTCAGGCTTTCTCGCTCTTCTGTCTTCTTTCATGGGGAGATTCAGCAAGAAGACCCCCCCCATCAAATGTGAGTCTCTTGTTCTTGGCCTTTTCAGCCTGTAGAGAATATATATATACACACATACACACACACACGTATATACCTATTCTGTGGTATTCTGTTTTAGCAACACAAAACAAACAATTACACACTTTGACCTCTGAATTTCTAGGCATCTCAAAAATCAAAGATAAAAATACTTTTCTTTCGTAGAAAGGGTTAAACATTAAATATGTGGAGCATGAACTTTATGAGCACTGAAGGTGAGCAGACAGTAGGATCATAGAGGCTTAACAGCATATATTTAGGTGGTCTGACAATTCTTAGTGTGAATTGCTTAAAAGGAATGCCCTGCATCTTAGTACGTGCTTATATGTGGGGACAAAATAGAGTTGAGGAAATTGCGGGGTGGAGAGGTGTCTGACAGAAGCCTTGACAAGCCAAATGGGTGGGTAAGTTATGGATAATTGTGAGCACTTGGTCACTGGCAAACAATAGTCACATGTGAAAGTGGCAGCCTAGTGATACTTTCACTTTCATTAAGAAATACTTTCTGGGTTGGGTGTGGTGGCCCAAGACTGTAAACCCAGAACTTTGGGAGGCGGAGATGGGCGGATCACCTGATGTCAGGAGTTCGAGACGAACCAGGCTAATGTGGTGACACACCGTCTCTACTAAAAATACAAAAATTAGCCAGGCGTGGTGGTGCGTGCCTGTGGTCCCAGCTACTCGGGAGTCTAAGGCAGAAGAAGTGTTTGAACCAGGGAAGAGGAAGTTGCAGTGAGCCAAGATCGTGCTACTATGCTCTAGCCTGGGTTGCAGAGTGAGACTTTGAAAAAAAAAAAAACACTTTCTGTAGAAAATGCAAATATCTTTCATGTTTAACTAAGTGTCCTGTAATATACTTTTATAAAAATATCACCTCAGGATAATTTAGGAGTGATGTTGATGCATAATGTTTCCCAATATTATTATCAGAAACATTTTTTTACATCTTTTTAGATCAAGAAGCATCATGTAAAATTACACATTACTATCTCATATCATTGTAAACATTCAAATTTACAATCAGATACAAAATAAATCTTTTAATTCTGACAGAAGAATCCCGAGTAAAAGGGAAGAACATATAAGACCCTTAAAATTTTCTAGGTAAGTCAAGGTAGGGGAAAATAGTATACTATGCAGTTTTTTATATATACACACACATATAATATATATTATATATAATATATTATATATAAAATATATATAATATAATATGTATATATATTATATATATATATATATTTTTTTTTTTTTTTTTGAAACAGTCTCACTATGTCACCCAGGCTGGAGTGAAGTGGTACAGTCTCAGCTCAGTGCAACCTCCACCTCCCAGGTTCAAGTGATTATTCTGCCTTAGCTTCCAAAGTAGCTGGGACTACAGGTGCCCACCACCACACCCAGCTAATTATTTGTATTTTTAGTAGAGATGGAGTTTCACCCTGTCAGCCAGGATGGTCTCGATCTCCTGACCTCGTGATCCACCTGCCTCAGCCTCCCAAAGTGCTGGGATTACAGGCATAAGCCACTGCACCTGGCCTGTAGTAATATAATTTTATAAAAGAAGAGACATTGAAAAATGTTTATAATGGCAACTAACGTTTACTGAGTGTTTACACTCATGTTTACAACTACTTCATGGATTAGGGATTATCTAAATGAGAAGAAAATGTGGACTTAAAAATGTTAAGTAATAAATCCATTGTAACAACAGGTAATTACAGAGAAATGTTTCAGACTGATGTGTAATAACTCAGAGCCTAGGCACATGAGAACTGCTTCCTCTGACATGATGGACAAGAAAAAAAATGATTAAATGAGGATAGGATCCCTAGAGAAAATATATACCTTGAAATATAAAATACTATCTAGGGACAGATCACAAATTTTCTTCGGAAGTGTCTAACAGCCAAAAGCTAAGGAAAAATAAAGGTAAAACCAGACTTTTTAAAAAAAATCTTTGCCTTTTTTTTGATGTTCAAAAGTTAAAAGTTTATTTAAAAATATAAGATAATCTCGGGGACATGATAGAAACTTATTATTTGTTGAAATGGAATTTAACACTAAGAGCCCACACATTTTCTTTGAAAATTATTTTCAATAAACCATTCTACTGGAGATTTAATAAGCATTTAAATGTCCTTTTTTAATACTTTTGAATGGCTGATGATTTTTGTATTTAATGAATTAATACATAGTGTATTCACTTCTGTACATGCCATTGATCTGTGATTTAACATATTTTTCAATGTCACTCAATTTATTGATTGATAATGTTCTTCATCTTTGATTTGTTACAACTATGTAAACATATATATTATATTTGTATTATATTACATAGTTACATATTTTACTATATATGTATGTCTGACACATACATGTATACTATGTATGCACATGTATACATGCATATATGTATAAAAAATATAGGCTTACATACATATGTCCTAAATATGTGTACCTTTTAGTGTTTATTGTTGCATTATTTTAGTTCTCTAAATTTTGTATCATACTACAAAAGTTTTATACTTTATAGATTTACATTTCTGAGCTAGAATGGAAAATCATTCCTTTTAGTATTCTTTTGAAAAATACCCTTATACTTTTGCTTCCGTGGATAAAAATTAAAATAATTTTGTTATAGTAAATTTAAAAATAATTCAAGAATTTGCATTTTGCAATTTTTGTTGTCCTCAATGAGGAACATGGTGTATACAAATACATAGATTAAAAAATAATTTTCTCTGTTGCATGGGAATGCGAAGTTTGGAGAAAAAATGTTCAACTCTGTCACTATGGTAATCTGATGACTGGAATTCAATTATTGTTTAGGAAACCTATTTATAACAAATAAATGATTCCTAATAGAAAAATGTCATCCAGGCTATTGGGAACTATGAATGAACTTTAAATACCCAGTGTGGACACTATAGAATTGGGTATCTCTGAAGACATAACTCTTGTAGTGGGAAGGCTAAATAGGTGCTGTACAAAGAAATGTTAAAGGTGATATTTACTGCTATGGGAAATAAAGGTTTTAATCCAGAGGATGTTATGTGAGGGCAGCTCCCACACCTGCCTAATATGCATCTCCTCTATTCACACCTGGACTGTTCGCTGAGGAGAGACTAGCTCCCAAACTGTCCTCGAGTCTACTTTAGGAACTGCTGCCACCAGGGTTCTTGCTGAAAGACGTGACTGACAATGCTGTACTGTGAAGTTGTCGTTCCTACCTGGCCGTCTTCTAGGTAACTGATGTCATGTGTTGGCCTATGGTAATCTGTGATTCAGAATATTTATTTGAATCCTAGACAATTTCCTGGTCCATATTATGGTGTAACTGAAACTTCAAATAATATTTAAATCCTTTTTCTTACATGTTAATGATTTTGAAAATAACAAAAGTCTATTATTTATATTTTTCTCTAAAGCTTATATGACACAAGAAAATAATCTACATTATTATAATGAATGTTATTTTTGTGGATCTTGTTCATGATAATTATTTTTCGTTTAAAATTTGACATTTAACAGTAATGTTTCAGACAAATTTGTTTTCCTATTCACAGCTTATCAGAATATTGTTAGTTGTTTCTTCTCATTTATTCCATCGAATCCTCAGAAAATATGTTGTAAAGTACTTCTGGGAATTACATATTACACTTGATGACCCAAGTAGCCTTACAGGGTGTTCTAAAGGTTAATGGATTTTTGTGTGTTGATTGACTTTTTTTTTTTTTTAAGAATCAAAGGGAAACCATTTCAAGTGCCATCTTCCTTTCTCATTTTCTCTAAAATCTATATTTATAATATATTCATTTGGATATTTATATTTAATTCTATTGTTGAGACAGTTTTTAAAAATTTCTCAAATTCTTTAACTGTTAAGGTTAAATGAGGCATGTCTATTAATCTTGATAAGATTAAATCAAATGTCCATATTTTACTTAAAATTTATGGTTATGGAAATAAATTCCAAGACTATTTGTGTCATAACATTAATGACTACAGTTTAAGTCAAACTACTAGAAAGCATGAATGCATAAGATGCACATTTTTTTGCATCATATTATGATGTTATAGATTTTAAGAGCATCTCAAAAATAATAAAAATTATCTTCAAGTAATCTAGGTTCATCAATGGATTTAAGGAATAGATTATATTCAGATACACAAGAAAATGTCTGAATTTGCTCCTTGAAATGCACAAACCAATATGGCTGTGGCTGGAATACCAATTTTATGTGTTTATTACCTAAATATTATTGTATTAATCTACTCTGGTTGCTGTAACACAAATGTCACAAACTGGGTTATAATAATGGAATTTATTTCATACTTCTAGAGGCTTGAAGTCCAAGATCGAGGTGTCATCAGATTTGGTTTTTGGTGAAGCGTCTCTCTTGGGATTACAGATGGTGGCTTCTTGCCGTGCCTTACATGGTGTTTTTCGTTGGTGTCTCCTCCTCTTAATGACATCAATCCTATTGAATTAGGCCTTCACCAGTTATGGTGCCACACTACTGTATATCTGAGCTTAATTTACAAAAATCTTGAACTAAGTAAACTCTAATTACATGGGTATGTGGCTTTAAAACATGACTATGAATAAATGATTTTTTTAAATGATGATGAAGTCACCCACAAGCATCAGGGAGATGACACTTCTCTTGTTCTTAGTTCTAGGAAATCATAAGGCACAGGAGGTTAAAAAAGAAGATAATTTAACCATAATTTCCTCATTAATGGTCCTGTCTCGAAAAACAGTCACACTGGGGGTTAGAACTTCAACATATAAATTTGTTGGAGGGTGCACAATTTATCCAGTCATAGACTGGATAGATTCTCACCAGAGACTTTTTAAGCCCATACAATCATAGTTCAGTAAAAGATCCAAGAAAGCTTCAATGACTCTCAAACAATTCCAAAGAGATTCAGAAAATTCAAAGCTAGTATTACATTCCTCCTATATTCAACTAAAATGTGTAGGATAACTAAATTCTAGTTCTAATATCTACAAAATTTTCTTATAAACTTTAGTCAATAGATAACTATCAGCAAATATCCTTTATTTTCAGGATTACCTTAGATTATATTGGATATTTCCTTAATGAGGTTATTCTTGAATTTTTGTTTTTCCTTACTTCACCCACCCAAGTCTTCAGCAAGTAAACTTAGCTTCTTATCATATTAATTTCTACAATCCCAAGGAAATGTACTATATTATTGAAAGGTCTAGTAATAGTAGGCAGTCTACAGGTCTTTATTGATATTTAATATTCTAATTGATATTTATACTTTCCCTCTATGCATATGTCACTAATGGTACAAGAGGTGAACAGAGGGAGGAAGCAAGGTAAGGGTGAAAGTACAGTAGACACTAAAACCTTCACTTTTAATCTTTTGGCTCAGTATAAAGTGTCATATTACTGTATGTCTGGGTTTGATTTATAAAATATTAAACTTAACTAAATCAACTACATCAAATGTATATGTGGCTTTAAAACTTTCCTATGAAGAAATAATAAAATAATGATGAAATCACCAGCACACATCAGGGAGAGGACACATCTCGTGGTCTTAATTCTAGGAAATCATAATGTACATTAGGTTAAAAAGAGAAGACAAGCACTATCCTCAAAAATAACACAATAATTATAACGTAATAATATATTGTATATATTTATATTGTTTTTATTTTATATCTTCAACTTCGATTTTAGATTCAGGGGGTACATGTGTAGGTTTGTTTACCTAATTGTATTGTAGATACTGAGATTTGGGGTACAAATGATCCCATCACCCAGGTAATGAACATAGTACACAGTAGGGACTTTTTCGGCCCTTGCTCTCCTCCTCCAGCAGTTCCCAGTGTCTATTTTTGCCATGTTTTTGTCTTTTTGTCCACATATACTCACTGCTTAGCTCCCACTTATAAGTGAGAACCTGCAGTGTTTGGTTACCTTCTGTTCCTGCATAAATTCACTTAGGATAATGACTTCCAGCTACATCCATGTAGCTGTGAAGGACATACTTTCATCCTTTTTTTATGATGGTGCAGCATTCCATAATGTATATATACCACATTTTCTTTACCCAATCCAGCACTGATGGGCACCTAAGTTGATTCCATGTCTTTGCTATTGTGAATAGTATAACAATGAATGTAGAAGTGCACATGTCTTTTTTTGTAGAACAATTTATTTTCCTTGAGCTATATGTCTAGTAGTGGGATTGCTAGGTTGAATGGCAGTTCTATTTTAGGTTGTTTGGGAAACTTCCAAACTGCTTTCCACAGTGGCTGAACTAATTTACCTTCCTACCAGTGGTGTATAAACCTTCTCTTTTCTCTGCACCCTTGCCAGCAACTGTTTTTTTGACTTTTTGATAATAGTTGGACTGACTATGAGATAGTATCATAACTGTGGTTTTGATTTGCATTTTTCTGATGATTAATGGTGTTGAGCATTTTTTCGTATGTTTGTTGGCCACTTATTTGTCTTCTCTAGAGAAGTATCTGTTCATGTATTTTGCTCACTTTTTAATGGGGCACTCTCACAACTTCTATTCAACATAGTACTGGAAATCCTAGCCAGAACAATCAGGCAATAGAAAGAAATAAAAGGCATCCAAACAGGAAAAGAAAAAGTCAAATGATCTCTCTTCACTAAAGATAAAATTCTATACCTACCAAACCCTGAAGACTCCACCAAAAGTCTCCCAGAACTGATAGATGACTTTAGTAAAGTTTCAGGACACAAAATCAATGTGCAAAAATTAGTAGCATTACTATACAACAATAACATTCAGGATGAGGGTTAAATCAAGAACACAATACCATTTACCATAGACACAAAAAATGTAATACCTAGGAATACATCTAACCCAGGAGGTGAAAGATCTCTATGAAGAGAACTACAAAACATCACTGAAATAAATCATAGATAACACAAACAAATGGAAAAAACATTCTATTCTCATGATTTGGAAGAATAAATATCATTAAAATGGCCATAATGCCCAAAGCAATCTACAGATTCAATTATATTACAATCAAAATACAAACATCATTTTTCACATAATTAGACAAAAAATCATTCTAAAATACAAATAAAATATAAATCAATAAAAAGCCAAAGCAACCCTAAGCAAAGAGAACAAAACTGGAGGCATCTTATTACCTGACTTCAAACTATACTCTAAAGCAACAGTAACCAAAACAGCATGGTACTGGCACAAAAATAGACACATAGACAAATGGACCAGAATACAGAACCCAGAAATAAAGTCACATAGCTCCAGCTACCTGATCTTTGACAAAACTGACAAAAATAAGTATTGGGGAAAAAAGTCCTTATTCAATAAACAGTCTGGGGTAGTGGGCTAGCCATATGCAAAAGAAAGAAACTGGGTCCCTATCTTTCACCATATGTGGAAATTAACCGAAGATGAACCAAAGATTTAAATATAAAACCTCAAACTATAAGAATACTAGAAGAAAACCTAGGGAAACACATTCTGTACATTGGCCCTGGCAAATAATTTATGAGTAAGCCCTCAAAAACAATTGCAACAAAAACAAAATTTGACAAGTGAGACTTAATTAAAGAGCTTCTGCACAGCAAAGGAAAAGATCAACAGAGTAAATAGACAACTGACAGAATGGGAGAAAATATTTGCAAACTATGTGTCAGACAAAGGTCTAATATCCAGAACCTATAAGAAACTTAAACAATTCAACAAGCAAAAATACAAATATGTTTATAATTATACATACAGATGGTCTCTGACTTATGATGTTTCAATTATTAACACAATTTTTCAAATTTATCATGGTGCCAAACCAAATTGCATTTAGTAGAAACCATATGTCGAATTTTGAATTTTGATCTTTTCAAAGACTAATGATATGATTTACTGTATGATAATCTCTTGCTATCCTGGGCAGTGGTAGTGAGCCTCAGTTCCCAGTCAACCATGTGATCACATGGGTAAACAACCAATACCTTACAATGTACTATGTTGTCAGATGATTTCTACCCAACTGTAAACTAATATATGTGTACTGAGCACATTTAAAGTAGGCTACACAGCTGGGCATGGTGGTTCACGCCTGTAATCCCGGCATTTTAGGAGGCCGAGATGTGCACATCACTTGAGGCCAGGAGTTTGAGACCAGCCTAGCTAGATGGCGAAACCTCTTCTATACTAAAAATATAAAAATTAGCTGGGTGTGGTGGCACTGGCCTGTAATTTCAGCTACTGGGGAGGCTGAGGGACAAGAATCGCTTGAACACAGCAAGTAGAGGTTTCAGTGAGACGAGATGATGCCAGTGTACTCCAGTCTCAGTGGCATGGCATTACTCTGTCTCCATCAATCAGTCAATCAATCAATCAATCAAGTATGCTATGCTAGGCCATGATGTTCAGTAGGTTAAATGTATTAAAGGTATTTTTAACTTAGGATGTTTTCAATTTATGATTAGTTTAAGAATAATTTAATAATTATTATATGTGATGTATGATATATAACTATATATTTATAGTTATATACATTTATTTTACATTCTTCTTACATTGTTGTACCTGATTTAGAATATGCATGTTGATCAAGCTAGTAGTCGTGTATATCACTCAAAAATAAATATTTTCCAGTGTGTATGCTGAAGTAATTTTTTATCATCTAATTGAATGGTTAAACAACCAGTTTTGGTGACCAAGTGCCTGAATAACCGAGGCAGCCCCACACTGGTGAATCTGCCTCTCTCTTCTTGGTTCTATCATTCACACAGCAGTGGAGAGGTCTTCTTAAAACTGACACCAGAACTCCTTCTTACAATACTCCAGTGACTATCCATTACTTCTATTTAAGGTTCTTTGAGTTTCTAAAAATTCTGGCCCCCATCATTTTTCTTGACTCATCTTGCTCCTGCAGCTCAGTGATAAAACATTTCCTATGTCTAAATCTTTCATACATTTCATACATTTGCAGTTTTGTTTATACATAATTTTTTCCTTAATACATATTTTAGAGGTCTTTATTCATCAATCTAGTGTCTAATTCACCTTTAAAGTAATCATACAACTTATTAATCTTCACTGAGTTTCAATTTGTTTCTTATTTGCAAAAAGAATAAAGCAGTTTGGCATATTCTCTTCTGATTTTGTGCATATTTTATTCTATGATGTAATAGTAATGGAAAACAGCAAAGTGTGGAGGCTAAGATCCTTTTATATTCATGTAAAATTATGCATATATTTGCATTTAAACATATAAAAAATATACTTTCCTACATTCTATTATAGAAATAATCCTTATGGTTTTATAAACAAAAAACTGAACTATAATTATTTTTTCTTTGTTGTTTTAGCACCAATATTACAAGAGTTGTTTGGAAGTTAAAAAGGGAGATGCATTATTTGTACTTCTTAATGTATAATGTCAAGTTGAAGTGGAATTTTTATTGAGTTTATTACTCTTGTTTCAACAATGTTAAAACAAGTTATCTGTGAGTTTGCATTGTAGGATGACTGACTTAGCCTACTACACTGTCAAGTTAGAAATAGATGCTCCTTTCAAAATTTGTTTTCAATTTTTATCCCAGTCTATATGGCAACTCTATCAATTTTCTCTTTCCCACTGATTTTGAGAGTGTTTTATATTCATAATAAGTATTTGAAAAGTAAATGCCTTTATGTCAGTTAGAATCATCAAGCCATCCATTGTTTTACACAAGATAAATGCAAGAGGAATGATTTTGGAGTTGTATTTGTTTCATTATTTCTGTTCCTTTTATTGATAAATATTCCAAATTTCCACATTTTCCATTTGTTTTGGTGACCTAGCTTAGGTGTTTGAATTTGAGGTGTTGAATATGGGAGGTTAAAATTGTGTCTATGAGAGACACAGAAGTCATTACTGCACAACATCAAGTATAGTTTGGTAGGGTTGTATATTTTATCAAAATACATTTTATCCCAGTATTATCCACAATTATTTTGTCACTTTGTCATTTTATCTAACGATCCCTTGTTGGACATATACGAAGCTGTGATCATTCCAAGAAGATGGCATGCATAATGCCCACAGGTAGAGTAAGGCCCTGCCTGAAACTAGTTCGGAAGTACAGAGTTATAATTTCAACAGTTAATGAACAGAATTTTGCAGTAAAAGGGAAAAGATTTCAAAAATCATCATAAGTCCTGAGAACTAGACAACCAGAGGCCCACTTGATAACAACACGCTAGGTCTCCACAGAAGGCTAGTTAACTTATTGAACTGCAAGCTCCATAGTCCCATGCCACTATTCATGTCCTGTTCATAAATAACAAAGGTTTGTGCAGCTCAGTCAGACAGGTGTTTATTGGGCCCTGGTGCTGGTAGCATTTCTCTTTCTTGGTGTGTGGTTTCTAATATTTTTTTTCCGTTTCCCTCCACCTGCCCCCCAGCACCCACTTGCATAGTGGTTATGATATGAATAATATGGTCAGGGATGGAAAATTGCTTCATAGCCAAATCTTCCTTAGGAAGACATTGTGTCAACAGGGAATAACAACGACAAACACAAACCAACAGTAAAAATAACTTGGCCCTAAGGTTTATTGGAACTTTTATTTAGTTATCTTTTATGATTTTTTCTACTGTTGAGGGGGAACTGGGGAGTGAACTTAGAATTTTAAGAGTCTGTGAGTTTGATAAAAAGATTAATTAAAACTCTTATTTATGCTTACCTCCATCGTGGAAAAAAATATTGTGCACAATTTACACTTACTAAGAAAATACAGAGTGATTTTGAAATCAACCACTAATACCACCATCACTGGTTTCCTTACAATCCCTCCTTTCTTTCACATCAAGTGCCCTACTGATGTATTTTCCTTTAAAATCCAGCCCAGCAGATAGATGTTATCTCAGTAGCTTACTGTTTGAAAATGAGATTGACGAATTGTGATTCAGCCATGTCAATGAGACACATGAGACTTATTTTTGCCATTGCTGCTGGATAGCAAAAGAATTGAGGAAATGGATGCAAATTACATTGAGAAGTTTATTTTCTGAAGTATTATTTTTACCATATAAAATAGTTGACCTAATAGTGAGATTTCATATTATTAAATTCCATGGAATCTAAATGGTGGTATTATATAACTTTCTTTTGAGTTTGTTTGGACATTATAGCAATGTAAGATTCAGATCAGGAATAACTCATCAACTGACTTTTCTACTGGAATGTGAAGTCTTGAGGTGGGGTTGATTAATATTCTGTTGTGTCCCATTTAAGATTCTTCAGAGAAAATAGAGTCATATAAATTTTAGTGGGCCAAAGTGTTGGTAACATAATTCTCAAATTGATTCAAAGGCCAGGATAGATGTTTCTGAAACTCTGTAGTTCTTTGTTTCTGAGGAGTACAATAACCCTCAGAGAGAGCAGTTAACTCCTATTAATTATTAACAGCTTATAATTATTAATGAGAGAAAACAAACTTACTTGGCCTTTAGGGACAATTCTAGGTTGACCTCAATTACTCATTTCTATTGATTTCATATAGAAATATATAGACAAATAAGGTGGCCAAATAGTAAGGGTATTTCTTAGGCCATAATATATGCACAGCTTCTTTTTATTCCTCATTAGAGTTTATTCCTCATTAGAGTCTTTGAGGAATTTCTTTCTTTCGTTCTTGTCCTGCTGTTTGCAGGAGAAGAGCCTGGAGTTATCTTCACCTAGGAGTTGCCCTACCCAGAGGCCTATGACCTAGAATAAATTTCCTAGAATAAGATTTTTTTTTTTAACCATTGGATTAGTCCGTTTAAAAGAAACTAAAGAAAAGAGGGGAAAATAATGAAAATTAAATAATAAGAAAGTCCTCTCTATGCTTATGTCTACCTTGCAGTCTTTGTAAAAGGAGGGTTAAATCTTGGCAACAAAGCAGGATTTAGAAATTTGTGATTCAATATCTGCAATGGTTCTATCTCTATCCTTCACAAACAGGAAAAACAAAAGGCAAATGGCATTTATTCTAGAGAAAAGGAGTGGTATCTTAGAGATAAAGCTCTTCATTTATTTAAGTAATAAATGATCAGAATGATTCAAACAAGTTCGGACTTTACATACGTATCTGTTTTCTTCATAAAGTACTACCTCTTAAAAATGCTATCTTAAGCTATTTATGTGTTGCAAACATTTTGAACATATCATATTTTTCATACACAGATTTTTTAAAACACAAACTCACAAAAACACTAATGCATATTATGAGATTTAAAAGTTAAGGCATTTTAATACTTGATAAGATAGTAGCAATTTAACCTGCTACAAGTAACCACAGTTGATACAGTATTTTTTATTGAAATATGTAGGGCTTCTGCTTAAAAACTTTCCATGAAAGAATAGGCCTTCTCTCTTCGAGAAAGTCCATTTCTCTGTCTTCAGTGCTTTGTTTACTAAACAAGAAGGCAGCTTTACTAGGGAAACACATGGAAGTGTGAGACAGTACACAAAGAAGTAGAAATAGACTTGATAACCTGCTGGGGTGGCAGACGTTGCTCCATGTCACAGTTTGAGTTCCATGCATGTGACCATTTTCTTAAATAAACAAATCCACAGTTTCGATCAGGTTGTCATAGGTTTTTGCAATTCCCTCCTACCAACTTCCAATATCAAATAAAGACTAGTGTTTTAGAAATCTGTATGCTTCTCCTCAAATTTTTGTTATTGAGATGTAAAATATATTTTAAAATTAATTACCATTTTAACTATTGTACTTTTGTAATTGACAAAATAATTTCTAATTATTTACATATTTGTAAGAAAGAGAAACCAAAACCAAATACTTATTCTTTTTCTGAAATATGTATATGTGTGTGTGTATATGTACATATTAAATCGTATCAGTCTTTTGTGAGTAGGAAGAGTTAACCAGCATAATTTTAATGGAGGGTTTTTTGGTTTGTTTGTAGGCAGAGACCTTCAAATATTGATTTGTTGTTTATTTATCATGGGATGCAACAGAGAGGCATAAAAGAGTAACTGAGAAATAAAATCTTTGCTTCACTCATAGTAGCCCTACTTTTGAGGTTTGTCTGTATAACTGTCTGAATGTAGCTTTTATGGCTTTATCATAATTTGGCAATTCAAAAGCATTACTATATATGATGTATTTTTTCCTGAGCAATAAAATGCATTCAGAGTTATCAAGTTGAATATGATATAAAAAGAGGTTAAAATTTCATTGTTATCTGGTGACAGCATGGTAAATTAAGGAGATAATTACTAATATATCATTAGATGCAGACACAGGAGATCAACTTGCATATCTTTCAGTTTCTTTAGTAGGTTTATTATTATCAACGTTTACACTCTTTGTTTTTTTGTATCAATATGATATCCATCTATATCTGTAGCTATATCTATTTATATGTATTTCTGTATCTCCTGAGAAAGGAGAGCAGATTTAAAGGAGTGATATCCTAAAAAGCAAACTTTCTCATATGACAAGTTCAAACAGATTCAAACTAGTAAGCTACATTGGAAAGATTATTAGTTCTCAGAAATAATTAGCAGAACTCAGGAGGAATACTTTTCTTTTTTGGACATCTTTACAACAAAGATGGGATACAGAGACAGTAATTTTTTTTTTTTTTTTTTTTTTTTTTTTTTTTTTTTTTTGAGACGGAGTCTCGCTCTGTCGCCCGGGCTGGAGTGCAGTGGCCGGATCTCAGCTCACTGCAAGCTCCGCCTCCCGGGTTTACGCCATTCTCCTGCCTCAGCCTCCCGAGTAGCTGGGACTACAGGCGCCCGCCACCTCGCCCGGCTAGTTTTTTGTATTTTTTTAGTAGAGACGGGGTTTCACCGTGTTAGCCAGGATGGTCTCGATCTCCTGACCTCGTGATCCGCCAGTCTCGGCCTCCCAAAGTGCTGGGATTACAGGCTTGAGCCACCGCGCCCGGCCGACAGTAATTTTTTTTTAAGTTTAATCCAAACTTCAGTGTTTATCAATTCCCCTGCTCAACATAATTTGTTATTCTTTTGTAATGTAAAAATTTGCTTCATATTTACTAATATTACCTCCTTCTCCCTGAAAAGAAGTCCCATAACATGTTGCTTAGTTTCTGAAACTCAGAACTCCTCTATTGAATAAATAATGACATCACCAAAGCAAATAATTTTGTAATTTATTACAGACATTTTCTTAAGTCCTTGCATGGATTACTTTTGTCTTTTTCTCTCTCTGACACACACATATATGTACACACACACACACTCCCCTTGAGAAAATAATTAATATATTAATATCATATCTACTTTTCAAATAAGAAACAGAGAAAGATTAGAGTTAGTGAGCAGCTAGACTGAGTTATCATCACAGACCATAGTCTAGTCTGTGCTATTGACAAAGTCTATGTTACTACATTGGGTTATTACACTAAATTAACTTATGTAACATATTGTTATCCTCCATATTTTTGTAACAGCTTTAAGCTATAATTGATATGCAACACAATTCACCCATTTAAAATGTACCAGTCAATGCATTATGCAACCACAAACACAATCAACTTTGAAATTTCCATCACCCTCTAAAAATAAATACCCTTTTTCCCTTTATATACCTAAGAGGTATATAATACCTCCTAAGATATCTATATATATCCTAAGATATCAATACCTCCTAAGAAATCACAACTAAATACTTTCTGTCTCTATGAATTTTCCTTTTAATGTACTCATATAATATGTGGTCTTTGGAACTGTCTAGCCTAATATTTTCATAGTTAAATCATATTGTACTATGTATCAGTCCTTCAGTACTTTTGTGGCCAAGTAATACGTCAAAATGTGGATATAACACATTTTGTTTATCCGTTTGTCAGTTGATGGACATTTGGTTTATTTCCATCATATGGCTTTTTTGTACGATGCTGCTATCCATATTTGTGTGCAACTTTTTGTATAAAGATAAGTCTTCATTTTACTAGGGAATATATCTAGAAGTGGAATTGCTGAGACATATGGTAACTTTATGTGTGATTGTTTAAGGAACTACCAGAATGTTTTAGAAAGCAGTTGTAACATTTTACTTCTCTGTCAGCAGCATATGAGGGTTCTCACTCTTTGACTCCACACCTCTCTAACAGTTATTGTCTTACTTTTTTTTTCTTTTTTAAGTCAGGGTCTTGCTGTGTTACCCAGGCTGGAGTGCCCTGGTGCAAACATGGCTCACTGCAGCCTCCTCCTGGGCTCCAGAAACCCTCCTGCCTCAGTTTCTCTTATAGCTAGGACTGAAGGTGTGTATCACCACACCCAACTAATTTTTTAAAAAATTTCTGTAGAGACAGGGCCTCACCATGTAGCCTAGGCTGGTCTTGAACTCCTGGGCTCAGGCAATCCTCCATCTTGGCCTCCCAAAGTGCTGGGATTACAGGTATGAGCCAGTGCACCCTGCCTGGCTTTTTAATCCTAGTCATTCTAGTGGGTTACCTAATAGTATGATTGCAAATTTGATTTGCCTTTTCCTCCTGACTGATGATGTTGAATATCTTTATGCATGCTTATTAGCCATCTGTATATCTTCTAATCAGAACTTTTGCCTATAGAGGATATTATGCTATGTGAAATAAGCAAGACATAGAAAGACAAATACTGTCTGACCTCATTTATATGTGGACTCTAAAAAAAGTCCAACTCATAGAAGTAGAGAGTCGAATGGTAGTTTCAAGGGTCTGGAAGCAAAAGAAAATGAGGAGATGTTGCTCAAACGGCACACACTTTCAGTGAGACAATGAAAAGTTCTAGGGATCCCATGCATAGCATAGGTGGTGATGGATGTATTAATTTAATTATAATTATTATACCATGTGTATTTATACCTACTCGTCATGTTGTACACATTGAATATATTTAGTCTTTGTCAATTCATGTTGTACACATTGAATATATTTAGTCTTTGTCAATTCATGTTGTACACATTGAATATATTTAGTCTTTGTCTAGGTAAAATAAATCATTACAAAACAAGAACTCTTGCCATTTATCAAATAATACACTATTTTTTTAAGAACAGTTCTAGGTGTACAGAAAAGTTGAGGGGAAGTACAGAGAGCTCATATATGTTTGCTCCACTCCTGCACATGGTTTCGCCATTAATATCTTGCATTAATGTCATCCATTTCTTACAATTGAGGAACCAGTATTTTTGTTTTTTTACTTTTAATCTAAATTCATGGGTACATGTGCAGGCTTCCTATATATATATAAATTGCATGTCACGGGGGTTTGGTGTACAAATTACTTTATTACCCAGGTAATAAGCATAGTGCCCAATAGGCAGTTTCAGTCCTCACACTCCTTCCACCCTTTTGTCTCAGGTAGGTCCAGATGTCTGTTGTTCCCTTCTTTGTGTCCATATGTATTCTGTGTTTAACTTCCACTTACATGTGAGAACGTGTGGTATTTGGTTTTCTGTTCCTGCATTGGTTTGCTTAGGATAATGGCCTCTAGCTCCATTCATGTTGCTGCAAAGGCAATTATCTCACTCATTTTTATGGCTCCATAATATTCCATGGTGTGTAGGTACAACTTTTTCCTTATCCAGTCTGCCATTGATGGGCATTTAGGTTGATTCCATGTTTTTGCTACTGTGAGTAGTGCTGTGATGAACATACACTGTGTCTTTATGGTGCAACAATTTATATTCCTTTGATATATACCCAACAGTGAGATTGCTGGGTCAAATGGCAATTCTGTTTTAAGTTCTTTAAGAAATTGCCAAACTGCTTTCCACAATGTCTGAACTAGTTTACACTCTCACCAACAATGCATAATCATGAGAAACCCATATTCATGCACTGCATGGTTTACATTAGGGTTCACTCCCTGTATTTTACAGTTTTATGCATTTTGAAGGATGCATAACTTTACACATCCAGCATTATAGTATCATACAGAATAGTTTCATTGCCCTGAAAATTTGCTGTGATCTGTCATTGCATCCTGCCCTTTCTCCCTCTGAACCCCTGGCCACCACTGACCTTTTTACTGTCTCTGTATGTTTTTCCTTTCCAGAATGTCAGATAGACAGAATAATACAGAATTTAGGCTTTTCAGGCTGATTCCTTTCACTTAGCAATAGGCATTTAAGATTATTCCACATCTTCTCATGTCTTTATAAACCATCCAATGTCATTTTATGGATTACCACAGTTTGTTTATCCTTTCACCGATTGAGGAGAATCTTGATTGTTTTCATTTTTGGAAACTATGAATATGTTGTAAACATTTGTTCATAGTTTTTTGTTTTGTTTTTTTTTTGTTTTTTTTTTTTTTTTTTTGAGGACATATGATTTCAACTGCAATTGATGGATTATACAAAAACACTATGTTTAGCTTTTAAAAGCTACCAAAGTGTCTTATGCAGTGGTTGCAACTATTTTCATTCCCACCAGCAATGAATGAGAATTCCTGTTACTCTACATCCTTACTAGCAGTTTGGAGTTGCCGGTGTTTTATTTTTTATTTCTTTTTAAGTTTAAAAAGTAGTTTACTAAACAGCTCCCATAGCATAGGAAAAAGTCCAGAAGGTTACACACCAAAATTCTTACAGAGGTTATATATTTTCATGGTAGAATTAAAGAGGCTTTTTTTGGTTTGTTTTTCAAATGCTCTCTGGCCATTTAATTAGTAATTATATAAAAAAGGTCTTGCTTTCATATTTCTAAAGTGAAAATTAACCCTCTGAACATTTGTTAATTCTAATAGAAGTTTTCATGGTTTTTAACATAAAATTCAAGCAAGAAGAACATTACCAAATAAACACTAGAATTATAAAAGTGTATTTTAGATATTGCTATTTGTTGATGAAATAAATGATAATCAGATACTTTCTTTAAAGTTTATAAAATACAGACAACTAAGCATATAGCTTAATATTTTGTTTCTCAATAATCTTCATATCAAGGCACATTTGTCATTGTCTGAACTGACCATAATACATGTCATTTACAAAAATATCTGTTGGTTAGCTTTGTTAGTGGAAAGGTGAGGAAGTTGGACTTTTGAGAATATACTTGACCAGCAAAGTTAAAATGGAGAAGAGTTGATTTGTTTTTTGAGTTTACATAAGGTATACTGTCATTCCTAAAGTCAGAGGTGTATTAAGGGCCAAAAATTCAAACATACCCTACTGCCATATTATGGACAAAGAAAGACCATCTAGCAATTGACTAGTCAGGCTTAGCTAAGACTTTGCAAATTCACGAGTCCCACAGTAGCTTTCTGTGTCTGTACATACTGTGGCTCCCTTCTTTTGGATTAGAGCTCTCTCTTTTTACATTTGTAGTTTGAAAAAAAAATTAAATAATACTTGCAGGAATTACTCAGTGAACTTACACATACCCTTTATCTGGATTCACCAGTTGTTAACATTTTGCCACATTCACTTCACCACTCTCTACATAATGGTAGTGTTTTACTTTTACTCAACAATTTGAGAGTAGGTTGCAAACATCCTGGACCTCTCTTCTAAACATTAGCATGCATGTCCTAAAAACAGATGTTCTTTTATGTAGTCCTGATACAGTGATCAAATTCAAGAAGTTAAACTTCGGCACAATGGTATCATATAAATACAGAGTTCATGTTAAATTAGTTTCTAATTATACCAACAATGTTTTCTTTTTTCTTTAAAATTTTTATTTTAGGTTCAAGGGTAGAGGTACAGGTTTGCTATATAGGTAAAGTGTATGTTGCAGGGGTATGGTGTACAAGTTATTTCATCACCCAGGTAATAAGCATAGTACTCAATAGGTAGTTTTTCCATCCTCACCCTACTCCAACCCTCCACCCTCAACGAGGCTCCAGCATCCGTTTTTTCCTTCTTATCATTTGAGTGTGCACATGTGTGTGTGTGTTGTCTCTTTATGACATGTAAGAGTTCTTAAATATTCTTGCTGTGAGTCTTATCAGATTTATGATTTGCAAATATTTTCTTCCATCTTGTGGGTTTTCTTTTCAGTTTCTTGAGATTGTCCCTTCAGGAACAGAAGTTGTATTTTGGATTAAGTCCAACGTATGTATTTTTTCATTTATTACTTGTATTTTGATGTCATATCTAAGGAACCACTGCCAGGTTGGTGGTTAGAAATATTTGTGCCAATGTTTTCTTATTACATATTTGTACTTTTTCTTCTTACATTTCTGTATCTGATCTATTTTGATATGAATTATGAGTACAACTTGCTTCTGTGCATGTGAATATCCAATGGACTCAGCACGATTGATTGAAAATACTGTTCTTTCCCTGTTGAATGCCTTCGCACTCTTGTCAAAATCAATTAACCATGTTTGTTTGTTTTCTCTGGACTCTCAACTCTATTCTATTGATTTGCAAGTCTATCACATGCTGCTGCCACACTACCTAGCTTACTGTTGCTTTGTCACAATTTTTGAAAGCAGAAAGAGTAGTTCCTCCATCTTTGTTCTTTTTCATGATTTTTTAGGTTATTTTCAGTCCTTTGAGTTCCTAAATTAAATGTAGAACTGCCAATCTTTACACACAAGCCTGCTGAGATTTTAATAAGAATTCCATTGAATTTGTTGATTAATTTGGGTAATACTGCCATATTAACAGTATTAAGTCTTAAGTTACATTAGCACGGATGCCTTCCATTTATTTAGATCTTTAATTTATTTTGTAACATTTTTGTAGTTTTCAGAATATAAATTTTGCTGCTTTTGTTAAATTTATTCCTAAATATTTTTAATCTATTGCAAATGAAATTGTTTTATTAATGTCATTTTCCATTTTTTCACTGCTGTCTTACATATTTTTTCAACTCCATTTTGAACCTTGATAAGTACTATAGTGAGTTATATTAAAACTAATTAACAAATGTCTGAGTCGGGTGTAATCTGATATGTCCTGACATTCTAAATCTTTCGTTAATAGTTCTAAATAAATGATATAAAAGACAAAAAATAAATCAATAATATATAAACTATATAAAAGAGAATATGTTCCAGTAGAAACAAAACTCAGTGCTATAAAACTTCATATTAAGGTATAGTAAGAATTTTGAATAGATTAAAATAATTGATCTCTACTTTAAAGGCAAGACCTTCAAAACTGATTTTAAAGCACTAATATATTATATTCCACTCCCAAGATTTGTAATACTAGTTTAAACTTAACTACTTACTCAATTTTCAAGAAAAGATTTTATGTGAAATATTAAGCCTGAAATAATAATTTTCCAAAATATTACTCATTTTGTACCAGTAAATCCCAGAAATTAGCAGGTAACAAATTAATACACATCGTCTTCCTGGAAGCTGTTATAATAAACAAAGTAGAGCAAATATCTGTTGAAAAGAAAATATTTTCAAGATTGTTAAGTGAAATTAGCTGATGTTCAATTTCTGAGTCCTTGTTCACATGTACATACAGAATTTGTTTATGTATCCTTGTTTTTTTGACAAGAAATATTTCATGGGCAATAAAATATTATTACAAACCACATTTTGTTTCACATTTTTTCTCTCTTGAAAAATTAATTTGATAAAAGCAACCAGCTTAATGGAAAATTCAGGCTTCACTTTGTAAAAAAAAAAAAAATATTGTTTGTACAGAATTTATTACAGATAGAAGGTGAATTCCTGAGATAGAATCAGTCATAAGATCTCAAATCTACTGCTTTCCTCTGCTACATTTCTGGGAGGCTGAAAACCTTAAAACATATTTAAAACACTGCACTGAAAAAACACGTATGTGCCAGGGAATTGACTTTGCTATTTTTAAATGCTAATATGTGAGTCAGCTACATTTATATGGATGTTGACAGAAAATGCCAGATTCCTGGATCAGAAACAAAGAAGTCGTATCAGCATAGTTGTTCTGGTTTCTTCAACTCTAAATCCCACAGAGCAATGCCTAGGGCCAACTGATGCTGGCTTGTGTGGTGGATTATTCCACAGGAGAGGAGAACTCTGAGCATGAGAAAGACATTGATGTAATCACAGGCAGGAAACAAGCCCACTCTCTTTGCAGAGAGAGGCATTTCTTTTCCTCTCCAAATCCCATAATACATAAACAGGCCAGAAAAAAAAAATGATCAAGGTTCAGGGTCTAATAATCCCAATTACATAGCAAGATCTATATGAGCACAATAATTTCATGGTAGACTTCCTCTCAACAATCCATCTTAGGTCATACAATTTATTGACTTCTGGAACATTTTCATATTAGTATGCTATTCTATCAACCACTCTAAATAATGTGACACATAGAGGCTGGAACCGAATCCTTTCAGTTTGTGTTTTTCTTAACCATACCTTCAATATTTCATGCCTATTCAGATGGGGAAAAAAAAAAATCCCATACATCATTGAGTCTACCTTAGAAAACTAGGAGGCTTTCTTCTTAAATCTCTATTTTGAATTTCTATTTGCCCCAAAGTAATAATCCAACTATTTCAGGATTCATCACTTATTTCACTAACTGCCTACATCTGCAAGGGGAAAGTATTGGGCAATTCCATCAACCAGATCCACTATGTCCAGTGACTTGAACCTGACCTGATCATCTTCCAAGTGCAAGGTGGTGTTATTGATACTTTAAGCTAACATCAGGGAAAATAATCCTACTGCATTTTCTAATTGAACAATCCCTATCCTAGCAACAAACTCCTACAGGTTGTGCATAAATCGAAAGACAGTGATCACTCTAGTGAACTTCATCAAGTAACTTGGGGTCACCTCCTACTGGAAAGATTCTGCAGTTGTCTGAGGGCTACTGATAGAACAGAATTAGCATTTCTTAAAAATGTGAAATTATCTTTTGACTTCAACAATGCACAATGCATTACAGTTTGAGTAGCAGAGACATTTCTGCCAGGCTTCCACATAAAAAGTTTAATCATGTTGACACACATGGTGCCCTCAGGATAAACGTGTAATTGTCTCAATTGCTGTTTAGAATTTTCACACTGGAAATTTCTTTAGTTGGGAAGGGTGACTTGATTCCAATTGGTTGCATCAGAGAGCAGATCCTTACCGTGGGCATCTGCATTCGTAAATCAGACTTTCTGGTTGGCAATAAAGATCTCATTCCCTGACAGTTTACAGCTTCAAAGAGAATTTTCTTTAATCTTCCATTATCTAGTCTCCAAAGTGGCAGTACAGGCAGCTAGAATGTAGGCAACAGCCTGAGATAATAAAAATGTCCCTAAGTTCATCAAGGGAAGTATTGGCCTGGTTATGGGAACTTTCTTGAGCTCTGCCAACTGAACAGATAGACCATATTGGCTTTGGTTGTATCTAGCTTGTGCCGATTTTGGACAGATGGTTTTCCAAAGCAGTACAATGCACACTATTATATTTCAGCATGGGCAAGCAATTAGTGAACCAAGTCCAAGCATTTAGGGAAACCTCTGTGAGTGGAAAGCCTCATTAAGCCAGCAGTTTTACTTAAGGCAGTGAAGTGAGAGATAAATTTTCCCCCAAAGAGGTAGCTTTTACTTTTTAGTATAAATCTGAGATGTTGCTAAGGCCATGTCAGCTGAATTCCTAAGAATACCATTTTTGTTTTTCTTGATAAGCAAGGCTGGTGGGCCCATCTCACCTTGTTTTTCATTAAGTCTAAGGTGATCCATCACAAGATACGTACATTAAGCTGGAGACTCACAGGCCTCCATGAATTCAGCTTTTTCAAAAGAAGCATACTTGGTGTTTACATCAAACAGGTGAAACCATTGCTCTGGGAAATAGCTTATCTAGTACCATGACTGCAGCCAATTTTCAAGCTAAAATATTATCTTCGTCCTCCTGTGATCATATATCATTTCTCTTGTGCTACCTGGGAGAGGATAGGAGGGCAGGTTGTAGAATGAATTACATATTACATGTCTCTCTATCTCTGCACACAATTCTTCTTGAGTGGGAGGATCCTCTGACATATATGGACTAAGAAAGTGCAAACATGTAGGACATCAACTATGGGGGCTTAAGCAGTAGTCAATTTAACATTTTTTCCTACTATAGATGGCTTCCAAGGCCTATTAAAAAATTTGTAGTGCCCCTTTCATCTATGGAACCAGTTAAAATAGTAATTTGGGCACTTAATTCCAGTAGAGTCATGAAAATGTGTGTCTTCCATCCTCTTCCCTGGAAGGTTGCCACAATACTCATATCAAGTATGGCTTTGTCCCCACTGGAGGCAAGGAGACTACATACATATTTTCCTTTAAAGTAAATAAAGTCAGGGTAAAGAAGCGGACTAGGATCTGGACACGCACATACACACATGCATACAGAGAGGTCATTTTCAGAAGCATTAGAGAAAAAGTCTGGGACAGTAAGAGCCTAAATACCAGTCAATGATTCATCTATTGTTTCCCACAAGAGGTTTTCAGTCTTATAAAACTCTCCTTGTATGTACCATAGCTCCCTTATAGCAGCCAGGACTCACTGCTGAAAACTTGGAGAGGTTTTATTGTCATCTCAAAATAGATTAAAGGTTGACAAAAAAAAAATATATATATATATATATATGAGGAAATGAGCAGTAGGGCTTTCCACTTGCTGTCATTTCTTATTGTTGAGCATTATATGCCTCAAACCTGCATGACTCAGGTGAACTAGCCAATGCTGTAATTATGTGGTTATAGAAGTCATGAATTTCTCTCAGTTCATGTTCACTGTAAGTTTATGTCTCTGTAAATATTGTCATATTGTCTGAAGTTGGTAGAACCTTCCTTCAACCCCAGAAGAAATTCATTGCTAATTGTCACAATGGGGCTGACAGCTGAATTGGCGAGGAGGTCCACATGCCTACAGGAAAGGTGTTTTTGAGCCTACTACCTGCTATTTGTCCCCTTTATTAAAAAGCTGCATAGTGGAGAGCTATTTGTTGGACAAAAGACTAAATAATTTGTTCAATATATCTACCACTGAAACTCAAGAACTTCCCTTAAATCTCATTAATTGGCTCTATTCCAGAAGGTCATATCTCTATCAGTATTCCATCTGTCTCATAAAAAGTGTAAAGGGATTGACTTTACCCTATTCATAAGTCAATAAATTTGTCTGATACAGTCATTGGATGCCAACAGAAGACCCAAGTTTCTGTGTCAGACACAAAAAACTGTATTACTCATAGAATAAATAACAACCAGAATATCAGTAAAGTTGTAATCTGCATGGGCACTTAATTGCCTTATAATAAGAGAAATATGAGCTTAATTTCTGTGACTTTCATCGTAAGTAGTAAGCAATTATGTTTGTTGTGTAGAGAGAGATATGATATCACCTCTCAGAATTGCCAGTTGCATAAACAATCCTAAAAAATGGTCCCAGGTGAAATAGTGATCAGGTCTTGCAATTTTAAAACGGTCTGCAAGATGTGCACAGTTCAAAGGCCCATAGAGAGCTGTCTCCAAACACCATGTAACGAGTATCCAGAGTAAGAAACAGGGTATTACCAGCACCTGACAAACCATCCTTGTGCTACTTCCTTTCAATTACCACTTGCACTCTAAAAGTTTCCTTATTTCTAAATGTATATATATCTTCATTTCTAAATGCATCAATCACATTTTTATACTCAGATAAATTAGGAACAACCAGTATATTTTCATTTGAGTCTGGCTTCTTCTGCTAGAAATTATGTTGATGATATTCATCCATATGGCTGTATATAGTTGTGGATTGTTCATTCTCATTGCTGAATAGGATTCAATTCTGGGAATATAGGATGCCTTGTTTATCCATTCTACTACTGGTGTACATTTATATAGTTTTCAGTTGGAAGATGTTGTGAGTAGTGTTGATACAACCATTATAGTGTATGCTTTTCGATGAACATATTTATATATTTCTATTGAGTATATATATACCCAGGAGTAATACTATTGGGTCATCGAAAATGTACCATTGCCTAACAGAATTCTAAAATGATTGTAACAATTTACACTCCCTACAAATATCCAGGTATGAAAAAACAGTTGTTCAACATCTTCTTCAACACATGGCATTTTTTATCATTTTCATTTTAGCCATTTTGGTGAGTGTGTAATGTTATTGTATCGTCATTTTCATTTGCATTCTCTTGATGACTAAAGATGCTGAGTATTTACCCATGTTTATTGGCAACTTTGATATTCTCTTTTTATAATGTAATCATTCCAAAATTGTTGAATTTTTATCTTCTTCCTAATAATTTTTGTAAGAATTTTATATAATTCTGAATCAAGTCTTTTGTTAAATATGAAAATATTTTACATACCTTTTCCAGTCTTAGGGTTGCCTATGTTCTTTGCTAATGTTATCTTTTGATGACCAGATGTTCATAATTTTAACACAGTGTGGAACACACACACACACACACACTCACTTAGGTACTGTGCATCTTGTTTCTTCAATCTTTGTCTATTCCAAAATCTTGCAGATGTTTTGTGATAATGTTTTCTTAAGCTTTTGTTGTATCTTTCATAATTAAATTAACCATCCATCTGATGTTGATTTTTTGTGCATGTGATTGGCTAGGTCTCATAAAGTGTTTATTTCAGTGTACACGGCACCATTTATTGAAAAGATTCTTCTTTCTTTCTGTGTTCCATTTGTCATAAAACAAGGTATCTTTTATGTGAAAGACTACTACTAGGCTTTCTATTCTATTCTACTGCTCATGTTTTCTATTCTTGCACCATTGTCTTTCTGTCTTAATTATCTTAATTCATAATAGGTCTTATTAACTTATGGTATTAATATTTAGCTATAATTATTTTTGTTCAAGATTACCTTATTTAGCCCAGAAAAAATTGATTTTCACTTTCATAGGAATTTTATAATCAGCTTTCAATTTCATTACATACATGCACATGCATATGTTAATATATATATACATACACACACAAAACCTGAGGGGCAATAGGTACTTGGATATGTGGATAATTGACAACTTTAGATTATTGAGACCTCTAATTTATGATGCTAGAATATTCCTTCTTTATTTAGGTCTTGTTTTATTTCTCTCAAAAGCATTCTATAATTTGTGATATGGAGGACTTTTATCATTTTTCAATTAGATTTATTATAATAAATTTGATGTTTTCCTTGCTAGTGTGAATATTAATTTAAATTTAATTTTCTGTTATCTTGGCATAGAATAAACAAATAATTATTTTTATATGAATGCCTTATGATATTACTTTATTAATTTAGATTGTGTTATATGTATGTTCTTTTGAAATCCTTACATCATATGTAAATATTGTATGTAAATAAGGAAGTTTAATTTCTTTCTCTCCAATTCTTATACTTTACATTTATTGATACATGCTATATTGCACTGACTAGTACCTATAGCATAATATTGAATAGAAGTGTCAATACTGAGCATCATAATTTTCTTCTTGATCTTGAGGAGATGGGAGTGAATGTTTCACTATCGAAAACAGCATGGTACTGGTACCAAAACACATATATAGACCAATAGAACAGAAGAGTGACCTCAGAAATAACACCACACATCTACAATCATCTGATCTTTGACAAAGCTGACAAAAACAAGCAATGGGGAAAGGATTCCCTATTTAATAAATGGTGCTGGGAAAACTGGACAGTCATATGCAGAAACCTGAAACTGGACCCCTTCCTTACACCTTATACAAAAATTAACTCAAGATGGATTAAAGACTAAATGTAAAACCCAAAACCGTAAAAACCCTAGAAGAAAACCTAGGGCAATACCATTCAGGCCATAGGCATGGGCAAGGATTTTATGACTAAAACACCAAAAGCCATTGCAACAAAAGCTAAAATTGACAAACGAAATTTAATTAAATTAAAGAGCTTCTGCCGAGCAAAGAAACTAGCATAAGAGTGAATGGGTAAGCTACAGAATGGGAGAAAAGTTTTGCAATCTACCCATCTGGCAAAGGTCTAATATCCAGAATCTACAAGGAACTTAAATAAATTTACAAAAAAATTTATGGCCAGGCGCGGTGGCTCACGCCTGTAATCCCAGCACTTTGGGAGGCCGAGGCAGGCGGATCACGAGGTCAGGAAACCGAGACCATCCTGGCTAACACAGTGAAACCCCATCTCTACTAAAAATACAAAAAAAAATTAGCCGTGCGTGGTGGCGGGGGCCTGTAGTCCCAGCTACTCGGGAGGCTGAGGCAGGAGAATGGTGTGAACCCGGGAGGCAGAGCTTGCGGTGAGCCGAGATCGCGCCACTGCACTCCAGCCTGGGAGACAGAACGAGACTCTGTCTCAAAAAATAAATAAATAAATAAATAAATAAATAAATAAATAAATAAATAAATAAATTTATGTGATATTTTTCTTTCTGTCCCAGGCTTATTTCACTTAACATAATGACCCTCAGTTCCATGTTCTGCAAATGACTGAATCTTATTTTTTTTTTTTATGGCTGAATAGTACTCTGTTAAGTGTATTGTGGTTACTGGAGGCTGAGATGGGCAATGGAGAGGGCAGACGTAAAGTGGGGATGGTTAATAGATGCAAAAATATAGTTAGATAGAATGAATAAGATTTAGTAAATGATGGCACAATAGCGTGACTATAGTCAATAATAATTTATAGTACATTTGAAAAGAACTAAAAGAATATAATTAGATTGTTCATAACACAAGGAAATGATAAATGCTGAGATAATGTATTCCTATTTACCCTGATGCGTTATTACACATTGTATGCCTGTATTAAAAATCTCATGTTCCCCATAAATATATATACCTACTATCTACCCATAAAAATTAAAAATTAAAAAAATGTATTTGAGGATCTGTAGAGATACTTTACTTTCATTCGTAATACTGGTAATTTTTCCTTGCCTCTCCCATTCCTCCCTCACCTCTCACTCCCTCTTTTCCTTCTGAAACACCCTCCCCACTCCTTCTCTTCCTCTTCTCCTCTTTCCCTCTCTCTTCTTTCTTTCATCAGACTAGCTATGGATAGACCAATTATATTCTTTGTCTTAGAAAGCAGCATTCGTCCTTTTGATTCTCCTTGTTCAATTGATTTACATCCATAGAATAGATTGTTTTATGTTTATTTTCGTCTACTTTTGCTAAGTTCGTTTTTATATTTTCCTAATTTCCTTTTAATATAGAACCTTAAGTTTACGAATGTTAGCATTTCTCATTTCAATTTATCTTTAGACACTGCTTGAATTTATCCATTTATTTAAATTTATCTTTAGACACCTTAGACACTGCTTGAGTGGAAGGCTATAGAATGTGACGTGCTCTAATTTCATTGCTGCTCATTTCAAAACATTTTCTAATTTTCATTTGACTTTCCATTGATGCACATAATGGTTTTACTTGCAAATGAACAAATCTGCTATCTCCTCCTATGTAAGAGAACTTCCTTATTCCTGTAACATGGTATGCTAGAAAATGTGGACTGGGTGAATTGGTCAAAACAGTTGTCTTACAAATATCATTTTATTTGTTGCTATATTTTCCCAACTATGGTAGCTTACGCTGCAATAATAAACAAGCTTAAAATATCAACAACTTTTCAGAACACTTGTTAATTTCTTGCTCACCCAGAGTCTTCTGCAGTTTTTGGTAAGTGTCCACGGTCAACCCCCAAGCTGTTTAAATCTTGCTACTCTACTATCTAAACATGGACATTTTACATTATCCATGGTAAGGGAAAGAGACTGGTGACTCACCTGTGAACTGTCTCAGTCTCAGGTCATGTATAATACACATACCTGTCAACCATGTTTTAGTTACAAGGACTACTCCTATGAAAAATATAAGTATCTGGGAAATTAGATTTTGTGTCTATTCAAAGAAAATTGAGAGACAGATGTCAATAAATATCAGTAATGCCTACCACAGTTGGAAAAGATTGCTTCATAAATTCTGGACATTTTTTGTCTTCGGTTGGAAATTACTTGTGAATCCCAAATTATCTATTTAAAAGGTATATTTATTTATGTTTATATAATTTTATAAATTAATAAATATGATTTTATTAATACTAATACCAGTTAGTATTCTGTTGTTCAAAATGTTCAGCTTTGATCCAAATGCAGCCAATAGAGAGAACTTACTTTGCCCATATAGTGTTAAAAAGATTGATTTATTTATAAACCAAAAATATCCACTTTTTGTTATTTATTTAAAAGCAATTACAGTAGCCATTATCTGAAGCTGAGTAGTAAAAGCCATTTTTTTGATAGCTTAAGAGTCTTTTATCTTACTTAATTTCTCACCATTATCTACTTTTCATGCACTGCTTGTTAAATCCTGGATTAAATTAATGATCCCAAAATACTCTTACATATATTTAAATATAAATATCAATCCTGTGATAAGAGAGATATTTTTAATTGCTTTAACCAACATCACTGGTTAGTCTTCAATCAAGTGAGAACTTATGAGTACAGGTAAGAGAAAGTGTGTTAGAATGTTTCTGCTTAACTATTAACATCAAATAATGGTGACCATACATTCAAACACTAAAATAAATATGTATTGAATTTAACAGAAAAATAATTATTTGCATTTTTAGTTTGTTTTTCATTTTTAAATCAATGACAAGTCATCATGTAAAAGAGATAGATTTTTAAAAAATAAAGAATATAGAAGGTATACTATTTAAATTGCTCTTGTCATTACATTTTTTTACCTTGGGGATCTATTTGAAGAACCATTTGACAGAAGTTCTAAATTTATTTTGTGTTTTTATCATGTATGTATTTTAACTCCAAAAACTACCAAATAAAAACACTCATTTACTTTTTTGATGGTTTTTTAATCCAATATTTTTATCTATATTATTTTTCTCATTTTATTGTAGCACACTAATATTTTCAGGGTTTTTTTTGTTTGTTTGCTTTTGTTTTGTTTTGTTTTTAATCCAATACCTGACTTCAGCGTCACAGAACTTTTTATTGCTTTCTACTTGTACTCTGTTTGCCTGCATGTCTACTAGCTAATTTCCTCGGGTTTTTTCACAGCATCGCTGTAATAATGTAGAAAATTTGGACCCAGAGGTTCCAAATGGCAGTTTTTTACAAAAAGTTGTATACTTTGTTCTATTTTATTTTTTAAAAAGTGTGCTATATATTTGTGGACAAATATTAGTGCCTCATACTGAAATGAGAAAAGTAAGTCTGGAAAATTTCTGCAGGCAGCTCTGACATGAAAGGAGCCTGGAAGTCATCACTGCTGTTCTTATAACAAGAAGAAAGGAGAACACTAAGTATCAAAGATTTTTTTATGGACTCAAAAAATTGAAGTCACAGGGAAAACCACCAGCTGAAATTCTAGAATACAGAGAACCATAACCAAAATCAGCTTACAACGAGCATAAGTTAGTGGATCTGATGGGACTGAATGGTAACTTTGACAAATCACTTGGAGTGGTGTATAATCTCGTAAGAATAAGAATTTCTTGGGGCCACAGTCTTACAAAGCCCTATACTTTTATGAAATTTACCTCCTATTACTCCTGAGGTTTTGATGGTAAAGATGCAAGAAAAACCCTCCCACTTCTGGCAGGGTGAGGGGAATAGCAGCCATTGTGAAATACTCCCAAAGTGTTCAGCAACAAATGTATGGTCAGCAAAGGAAGATAAGTTAGACAACTTTGGCTCTGAGTAGACTTCCTTTCTCACCTCAGGGAGGAAAAGCAGGAAAACTTAAGTTCACATCCAAAGAACACAGTTTAACCAAGATAATTTGATTTGATCATACAAATAGTAATTTGTATAGTATAACTTTACAGATAATAATAACAGTCATTGCATATTATAAACAAATAACAATACATTGTTAATAATAGTAACAATGATTTGGGTGATGATAGTTTATACATAAGTGAAGTGAATTATAGCAATATTATAAGGGATGGAAGGAAAGAATTGGAAATAGTATATTATAAGCTAATTGCAGTACTTATGAAGGGTTAATAGTGTTATTTAACAGTGGGATTCGGTTAGTTGTAAATTCAAGTCTAGAGCAATCAATTAAAAGCTACACAAAGAAGTAAAAGTGATATGCTAAGAGAGTAGAGAAAATTGAATCATATAAAATTCTCAATTAAAACCAGAGAAGGCAAAAAATAAAAGGTCAAAAATAAATAAGATTACATTTTTTTAAAAAAAGAATAAGGTCAACAAATAGAAAACTTTTATAAATATGGTAGATATAAAATCAACTATATCAATAATTACTTTAAATGTGAATGATAGAAATACAAAACTTAGAAGACAAGAGATTGTGAGTTTGGCAATGAGTTTGTAGATAAAATACCAAAAGCATGATCCATGAAAAAATTGATTAGTTGGATTTGATTAAAATTAAAACTTTACATCTGCCAATGATCCTATTAAGGTAATTAAAAATATAAAGGTAATTATTAAAACTCAAAAATAAGAAAACACACCAATTAGCAATATACAAATGATCAGAAAAACATGTCACCAAAAAGGTATACACACGGACAATAAGCATATTTATACCACAAATTTGCTCATTATTATATTTTCACAGAACCTCAAATTGAAACAACAGTGATCTATCAATATAAAATATTTTATAAAACTGAAAATACCAAATGCTAGTGGTTCTGAGGAGACAAAAAATTGTAATTCAGAGGCTATTAAGAAAGTCAACATTTCATACTCTAAATTGAATCTCTGATGGCCTAATGCATGGAGTTCAGAAAAACAAAAACAGGAAAGAGATCAGATAAATGCTGTTGGATTGAGGCTGCTGGGTGAGGTGGCTCCTAACTGTAATCTCCTGCTTTGGGAAGCCTAGGAGGGAAAATTGAGGTACATTGCCCCTAATCTAATTATCTGTTTGGTGATTTAGTTAAAATTCCTTGAGGAAAGATCACATTATTCTCAGACTCTACAATTTTTCATACACTTTTTCAAATATTCATTATAGTTAAGACTTTCCTAAAGCATGAAAAGATAACCATCAAGAAGTCATGAGCATAAATAACCATAGTAATCACATCAATGAAAAATAAGCACACCCAGGGACAGTGTTCAGAGAGAGGACAGCCATGAGCTACCTTTTGGACAACCACAATACTGAAAGAGGGAAAGAAGGGAAAGAAGAGAGTTACTATTCCATTTTTAATGTGTGCTCCTTCAAGTATTTACATAGAAGTTTCTAGACACACTAGCTTTGGTTTGTTGGAAGAGATCTTCTTTCTATTTATTTCATTCAATGTAGTAATGATTCATGAAAATATATTATGCACTTCTTAAAAATGATTAACTTACTTCCAGTTGATAAAGAAATTTTTATTTTGAGTACTGGAATCAGAACATTTGGAAACGTAAAAATGCCTTATGCAATACTTGGCTAGATCATCTAACTTTTGTAGAAAGTCTAAAGGCCAAAAGATGTACAAAAATATGCAGTGTATGCATAAGGGAGAAAAATTAATGATCCAAATCTTGGAACTATAAGATGTGAAAAGCTTAAAGGGAAGATGACTAGGTAGCTTGAGAGAAGATTGCTGGCAGGAGACTTAATAACTTGTATTCTGTATAAGAATGGTCATTATACTTTTAAAAATGAATCATTTTTTGAAGCAAGAGCCAAGGAAGCTGTATTTAGTTATGGCAAGAAAGGTTTACATTTCACTGAATGAAACCATTTCAGCGTTCAGAATAGTTACTAATAAAATGAGTCTCTAAAAGTCTTTTTTTTCTTTGAATATTTAACATAATACCAATTTTGGACAGGTAATACATAATTCTACCTTTAAAAATAAAAACGTTAAGGGAAATTAAAAATTGATAGTTTAGAAAGGGCTTCTATCAATTCAATTTAATGCTGAAGTTATTATGTAATTAACAGATCTGTTTCACAAGCAACTCTAACCTACAGCTGTGGCAATTATAATAATGAAATTAGTTATTAGTAAGCTAATAAGAACAGTTTAAGTGTAAATCTAAATATATACATATACATATGAATTACAAAATATAATTCAACAATATTTTTAGGGTAACATTAGGGATACCCTTTTAATCTAACAATCTCATTGTTGGAATTTTTTTAATAGAAATGAAATCACAGGAATGTAAAAAATATCTAAGATATTTTAGCTTGCACAAAATATTTATTATAGTATGATTTACAGTTTCAAAATCTTGCGAAACAAAGTGAATGGCTGTCAATACAATTTATGAAATGATTTTACATACCAATCAATAAAAATGACTCAGTTAAAAATTATAAATTTACAATTTACCAGAAACATTTGCAGAGGCTATTGTGCAGAAAGGTGGAGGTATGATTACATTTTAGTAAAAATAACACTCTGGGCATGCATATAAATATGTGCACATATACATTTGCAAATACTTACATGAGCATGGAGATTACAATAGAGATTGTTGCTTGTCAACATGGGTTGATGTAATAAATAATGAGGAAGAAACGGGGAGTGAGAAGCCAGCCTCCTCCCCAGAAAAGACAAAAAAAATTATGATCACTCAAAAAAAGGTCTGAGTACATTATGATACATTACATAAATTAAACATATTTAAAAAATAAAATCTAAAATAATTTAATGCTGTATTGCATACTTCAAATTTATATGTTGTTCATGTGATTATGACAAAGCACATCTTTATGAATTATTGGTGGAGACATGAACGCAAAATTCAGGGAACAGTGATGAGAGAGAAAAAAAATCCCAGCATCCTATTGTCAGGGCACATTAGCGTTAATATTACCTATCAAACTCAGATATAAAATACTTTTTCTACTAAATTTACTTACTAAAATTAAATAAATATGACAAATATAATTAAAATATAATTGAAAATGTTTGTTCTCTTGAGAAATTTAATATTAGTCATTTTGTGGCTAGTTGATGGGGTTTCCCTGCTCAGGGGTTAGACAAGAATCTAAGAAATTTGGAAAACGTATGAGATACAGCAAAAGCAATACTAGGAAGGAAGTTAATAGCTGTAAGGGCCTACATCACAAAACAGGAAAACCATCAAATAAACAACCTAACTGCATCATAAAGAATTAGAAAAGCAAAAGCAAACCAAACACTGAATTAGTAGAAGAAAAGAAATAATAAAGATCAGAGCAGAAATAAAGGAATTTGAAATGAAGAAAACAATACAAAAGATAAATGAAACAGAAAGGTTTTTTTTTTTTTTTTGAAAAGGTAAAGAAAATTAACAAAATTTTAGTGAGACTAAGAGAAAAAGACAGAAGATCCAAATAATAAATTCAGAGATGAAAAAGGGGAAATAGTAACTGAAATCCAAAGACTCTTTAGTGGCAAATATGAGCAACTATAAGATAATATACTGGGGAATTCTAGAGGAAATGGATGAATTCCTTGACACTTAGAACCTACCAAGATTAAATGATGAAGACATTCAAAACCTAAAGAGACCAATATCAAGTAACAATATCAAAGCTATAATAACAAGTTTCTCAGCAAAGAAAAGCCCAGGACTTGATGGCTTCATTGCTGAATTCTACCAAATGTTTAAAGAAGAACTAATACCAATTCTACTCAAACTATTTCAAAATATAGAAGAGGAGGGAATGCTTCCAAATGCATTCTGCAAGACTAGTATTACTCTGATACCAAAACCAAACAAAGAATACCTCAAAAATAATTAAAAAATAAAGCTACAGGCCAATATCCCTGATGAATATTGATGCAAAAATTGTTAGCAAAACACTAGCAAACCAAATTCAACAAGACAATGAAAAGATTATTCATTATGGCCAAGTGTGATTAATCCCAGGGATGCAAGGACTATTCAACATATGCAAATTAGTTAATATGGCACATCATATCAACAGAAATAAGGACAAAACCATATGATGTCAATTGATGCTTCAAAGCATCTGATAAAATGCAACATCCTTTCATGATAAAAGCCTTCAAAAAAGTGGGAGTAGAAGGAACATATCTTAACATAATGAAAGCCACACCTTGCTTGTATTAGGCTCATAGCTAGTATTATTCTGAATGGAGAAAAAGTGAAAATCTTTAAGGTCAGAAACATTACAAGAATGCCCACTTGCACCCCTGTTATTCAACATAGGACTGGAAGTCTTAGCTAGAGCAAATAGGCTAGAGAAAGAAATAAAGGGCATCCAAATTTGAAAGGAAGAAGTCAGATTACCTTTGTTTGCAGATGATATAATCTTATACTTGAAAAAACCTCAAGACTCTACCAAAACAATTAGAACTAATAAATAAATTCAGTAAAGTTGCAGGATACCATTCAATGTACGCAAATAAGTAGGATTTCTATATGCCAACAGCAAACAATCTGAAAAGGAATTCAAGAAAATAACTCTATCAATACAATACAATTTCTAGAAATTAACTAAAGAAGTGAAAGATCTCTACAGTAAGAAGTATAAAACATTGATGCAAGAAACTGAAGACAACACACAAAAATGGAAGGATATTCCATGTTTATGGATTGAAAGAATCAATGTTGTTAAAATACCTACACCACCCAAAGCAATTTATAGATTTATTGCACTTCCCATTAAAAAATAATGAAATTCTTCACAGAAACAGAAAAAAAGTATAAAGTTTATATGAAGTCATGAAAGACCTAGAATAGCCAAAGCTATCATAAACAAAAAAGAAAAAAAAACCTGAAGGAATCATATTGCCTTACTCTAAATTATACTGCAGAGATACAGTATCCAAAAATGGCATGGTACTGGAAGAAAAATAGACAAATATATCAGCGGAACAGAATACAGATCCTAGAGATAAATCCATACATTTACAGTAAACTCATTTTTGACAATGGTGCCAAGAATAAACATTCGGGAATGTACTGTCTCTTCAATAAAGATGCTGGGAAAACTGGACATCTATACACAGAAGAATGAAACTTGACCCCCAATCTCTCTATATATACAAAAATCAAAAAATGAATTAAAGACTTAAATCTAAGACATTAGAAGAAAATACTGGAGAAACTATCCAGGACATTGGATTTGGCAAAGATTTATTGAGGAATCAACCACGAGCACAGGTACCCAAAGCAAAAATGGACTAACAGGATCCTATTAAATTAAAAAACTTATGCATAGTAAAGGAAACAATCAACAAGGTGAAGAGACAATCCACAGAATGAGAGAAAATATTTGCAAACTACCAATCTGACAAATGATTAATAATCAGAATATATAAGGAGCTCAATTGTATAGGAAAAAATAATATCTCATTTTTTTTAAAAATGTGCAACATCTGATAGATATGTCTCAATAGTAGAGATACAAATGGCAAACAGGTATATGAGAAGGTGCTCAACCTCACTGATCATCAGAGATATGGAAATCATAACTATAAGATATCATCTCAAATGATATATGATATATCTCAAAAAGATATATCATTTGAGATATCATCTCAAATAAAATGGTTTTTATTTGAAAGACAGGCAATAACAAATGCTGGTGAGGATGTGCAGAAAGGAGAACCCTCATACACTGCGGAAATGTAAATGAGTACAATCACTATAGAGAACGGTTTGGAGATTCTTCAAAACTAAAAATAGAGCTACAATATGATCCAGCAATTCCACTGTTAGATATATACTCAAAAGAAAGAAAGTAAATATCATGAAGAGATATCTGCACTGCCATGTTTATTGAAGCACTATTTACAATAGCCAAGATTTGGAAGCAACCTAAGTGTCCGTCAACAGAAGGAAACATTAAGAAAATGTGGTACATTGACACAACAAAGTACTATTCAGTCATTGAAATAAAGAGATGCTGTCATTTGCAACAACATGGATGGAAGTGAAGGTCATTATGTTAAGTGAAATTATCTAGTCATGGAAACAAAAACTTGACAGGTTCTCACTTGTTTGTGGGAGTTAAACTTTAAAATAATTAAACTCACGGAGACAGAGAGTAAAAGGATGTGTATCAACGGCTGGGAAAGGGTATGGTGGTGGTGGTGAGAAGGAAGTGGAGATGGTTAATGGATATGAAAAGTAGTTTGCAAAAATGAATAAGACCTAGTATTTGCTAGCAAAACAGGGTAGCTATAGTAAAAAAAAAAAAAAAAAAAAAAAAAAAAAATGCGCATTTAAAAATAAATAAAAGTGTGTAATTAGATTGTTTTTAACACTAACGATAAATTTTTGGGGTTATGGATACCTCTTTTACCCTGATGTGATTATGACACTTTGCATGTCTGTGTCAAAACTTCTCAAGTACTGCATAGATATACCTACTATGTACCCACAAAAATTAATTAAATTTCTAACAACTATTAAATTATTTTAACTAAATTGCATGTGGGAATTAATTTATTAAATTTGTTTAAGTTTCTTTTTTTTCTTAGTTATTTATTTATTTATTTTTATTATTATACTTTAAGTTCTAGGGTACATGTGCATAACGTGCAGGTTTGTTACATATGTATACTTGTCCCATGTTGATGTGCTGCACCCATCAACTCATCAGCACTCATCAACTCATCATTTACATCAGGTATAACTCCCAATGCCATCCCTCCCCCGTCCCCCCTCCCCATAATAGGCCCCAGTGTGTGATGTTCCCCTTCCCGAGTCCAAGTGATCTCATTGTTCAATTCTCACCTATGAGTGAGAACACGCGGTGTTTGGTTTTCTGTTCTTGAGATAGTCTGCTGAGAATGATGGTTTCCAGCTGCATCCATGTCCCTACAAAGGACACAAACTCATCCCTTTTTATGACTGCATAATATTCCATGGTGTATATGTGCCACATTTTCTTAATCCAGCCTGTCACTGATGGACATTTGGGTTGATTCCAAGTCTTTGCTATTGTGAGTAGTGGCACAATAAACATACATGTGCATGTGTCTTTATAGCAGCATGATTTATAATCCTTTGGGTATATCCCTAGTAATGGGATGGCTGGGTCATATGGTATTTCTAGTTCTAGATCCTTGAGGAATCGCTATACTGTTTTCCACAATGGTTGAACTGGTTTACAATCCCATCAACAGTGTAAAAGTGTTCCTATTTCTCCACATCCTCTCCAGCACCTGTTGTTTCCTGACTTTTTAATGATTGCCATTCTAACTGGTGTGAGATGGTATCTCATTGTGGTTTCGATTTGCATTTCTCTGATGGCCAGTGATGATGAGCATTTTTTCATGTGTCTGTTGGCTGTATGCATGTCTTCTTTTGAGAAATGTCTGTTCATATCCTTTGCCCACTTTTTGATGGAGTTGTTTGTTTTTTTCTTATAAATTTGTTTGAGTTCTTTGTAGGTTCTGGATATTAGCCCTTTGTCAGATGAATAGATTGCAAAAATTTTCTCCCATTTTGGTTGCATGTTCACTCTGATGGTATTTTCTTTTGCTGTGCAGAAGCTCCTTAGTTGAATTAGATCCCATTTGTCAATTTTGGCTTTTGTTGCCGTTGCTTTTGGTGTTTTAAACTAGAAGTCCTTACCCATGCCTATGTCCTGAATGGTATCACCTAGGTTTTCTTCTAGGGTTTTTGTGGTATTAGGTCTAACATTTAAGTCTCTAATCCATCTTGAATTAAGCTTCTTTTTATTCTTTGTTCAGAATGCCTCAAACATTTACCAAGTCTCCATAACATTGACATGGCGCACATTCCTCACAAACCATAAGATATTACAGGCCTTCTAAACAAATGGTCAACAAGCTTCTTTAAATAGCTAAGTAGTGAATATCTTAAGATTGTGAGCTATATGGTTTCTGCAGAAAGTATTTAACTTTCTCTTGTAGCAGGAAAGCAATCTATGGCTGCTTGCTTGTAAACCAATAAGGATGACTCTGGTCTAATAAAACTTGATTTACAAAAACAGGCAATAGACAGGAATTGGTATATGGTCCATATTTCAATGACCTCTGCTCTAAACCCTTTCCCTTCAACCTTTAAAATAGATACAAACTGATTTGTTTTTCTAAGACCACCAGAGCGGGCACAAAAGAACCAGCGACTAGGCAAGTGTAGGAGCAAAACTGCAAGTTTATTTTGGTCACCTAGCTTCAGGGGAAGAAGGTGGGTTGGGAGAGGTCTGTTGGCCTCCGGCAAATGAGGCCAACAGAGTCACCCATGCAGCTCTCGGACGGAGTTCCAACAGTCCCGACCGCAGTGGGGAAGCTGGGAAGTCCGTGCGTGGCGTTCGTCCGGAGCCGCTTTTCTAGGAGTGGGAGGGCAATAGGTGGGGCACGGGCGTGTCGGGGGGCGTTCTGCAGGTGCCACCAGGTAAATCTTGGTCTCTTCAGATTGACATCACCTGGCGCATGCCTAGTTGGTCTGCACCTTCCCGGGTCGCCAGCTACATTTTCACGTGCGCGGGAAAAGTTGGGGGATGAAGAACCTGGAAGTGCACCATCTTGCCTCCGTTCATCCAAACACAAACCTCATGCATTGATGAGGTTTGTTATGATAAAGTTGTAACAGGATGTTATAATCCAGTTTTTAATCTGGAATATCTTTGACAATGTATATCTCTAGAGTGCTGTTCCACAAATAATCCCAAGTTATCATGGGCTATTACTTGAAGCTATTACACACATTGACAAGACAAGGGCACGTGAGACTTTGAATCACATGTATGTATGTGTGTACATAAGTTTGTAAAAGAGTAAAAATTTTTGTCATTTCTTCTGAAAATGTCCATGCACAAACCCTTATTTGTATTATTTACTAATCTTATGACATTAACCCTATAATCAATAACCTCTAAATTTTTCTTAATTTCACTAGGTAGGAAAGCACAGCCATCTCTTCTCTTTTCTCCTAAGCAGCACTCTAATTTTATCTTACACCTCAATGTTATTTCTAAGTTTAGTAGAAGTACAAGATATAAAATCTGGCTTTATGTATCCTGTGTAGTCAAAGTTTTTTTTTTTTTTAATTTTTAAATTAGATATGTCTATACATATACATACTTTCAAAGTCTTTGTGAAAAAATATATTCAAAGATTGAAAAATGTAGGCCTATAGTAATAGCTAAAATGTATAGCTCATACTCAGTATCAGGTATTGTGAAAGCATTTGGTGTGAATTAGTTCATGTAATATCACAATTGATGGGGTCAGTACTCATTAGAGGCCAATTTCATATATTAGAAACATAAACCTATTTTAGTGAAAATAATATACTAAAATGTTTGTAGCTATGTATCAAACTCAAGCTCTAAAACACCATAATGATTATAGTGCTTTGCAGCAACATGGATGCAGCTGGAAGCCATTATACTCAGCAAATTAATGCAGGAACAGACAAGCAAACACTGCATGTTCTTACTTACAAGTAGTGGCTAAGCATTGAGCAGGCATGGACATAAAGATGGAGACAATAGACACTCAGGAGTACCAGAAAATGGAGAGAGGAATGGCAGCAAGGGTTGAAAATTATCTATCGTGTACCATGCTCACTATCTTCATGACAGGATCATTCACACCCCAAACACCTCAGTGTCACACAATACACCCATGTAAAAAAACTCGCACGTGTATTCCCTCAATCTAAAATAAAAGTTGAAATTATTAAAAAGAAAGAAGTAAAATGATGAACAGATTTAGGCAGGACTAGCTGAGAGATGTCTAGTGCATTCGATGTAGACAAGTGCAAAGGGAATTAAATTTAACAGAAAAGAGGAAACGTAAAGGTAAATATACAGCAAAATGACATTAATATAATAAGAATAGAGTGGAAAACATTAATATATGTTGTCTATATAAACCAAATCATTTATGTAACACTTAAGCACAAAATTTATGTATTAATAATCATTTGTTTATTAAAGAAATATTTATGGTTTTGTTGGCTCTGTCTGCATGGTCTGAGGCTGGGTTCTGGACAATCCAAGAGCTTGGAGGCCTTTGAACAGGACTGGCTACAGGGCAATGCAAAGTCAATCAAGTGGCTCTTGGAGGAAAATGACCAGCTGAGGTGTTGTATTATGGAACATTAGAACAAGAGCTAGGCAGTAGAGCATCCAGAACCAGCACATGTTACATAGAAGTCTTGTTTATTTGGCTACCATAGAGACACCTGCCTAACCACGCTTCAAAAGTAATGGTTACTCTTCCAGTTGGTGGTTGTAAGTAATTGAATATATCTCCTTTGAAATATTGACTGGATTTTTATCAACTCAACTGCGTAAGAGATGAATGAAACCACTACGGGTTTCTTTAAGAAAATGGGAAAATGTGTGGCTGGGCGCAGTGGCTTACACCTGTAATCCCAACACTTTGTGAGGCCAAGGCCGGTGGATCATGGGGTCAGATCCAGAACATCCTGGCTAATATCGTGAAACCCTGTCTCTACTAAAAATACAAAAATTTAGCTGGGTGTGGTGGCACATGCCTGTAGTTCCAGCTACTCAGGACGCTGAGGCAGGAGTATTGCTTGAACCCAGGAGGTGGAGGTTGCAGTGAGATGAAAAATAAAAAAAAGGGAAAATGTGAAGAAAGCTACTAAGATAACTGTAGTCTCATCACAAATATTTATTTTATTAATTTATCATATTCTTTAATGAGTAGACCTGGATGTGTTCTTTTCTGAAGTGAGAGAATGGGTGGCAAAGACAGGATAGGTGACTTCAAGCATACCTCTTTAGTTTCAAACTGAAAAGGGAACTGAGTAAGTGCTGAACAGCAGGAATTGGTGAGACTCATAATGACATGTGGAGCACGTGGCATCTAAGACTAAAAAGGGTAGCAGTGCCCATGTCAAAAAGTTCCCTGTACAACACAGCAGGAAATTTTATTTTATAGACAGCAGTTAAGTGTTCTATATTTACGTACAGAGATTAGTGAATAAAACATGTGTTTTTAAAAGGTCACTCATTGTAAAGATAGGATGAGAGAAAGATGAACTTAAGATAGGAAAAGCAATCAGGGAACTCCTCAAATAAACTATGCCAAAAAATAATAGTGGCTTAGAGGAAAGTGCTGTCAGTGAGAATAAAAAGAAGTGGATAGAATAAAGAGATGTGACACAGATAGTGAATATTAAGCACATCAGGATGCTGAGGGAAAGGTGAAAACCAAGAATTCCTTTATTAATTCCTTCAACAAATATCTATTGAGCTCCTATTTTATGCTTAACAACTTTATAGACACTTGGTGACCATGAACAAACAAGAGAGAGAAAAAAATCACTGACATAATGAAAGTAATATTTTAGGGAAATACAGATAACTCAATACATATAATAGATAGAAAACAATAATGTATTTGAAGAGAATAAGCAATACAGGCACAAAAGCAAAGAGCAAGTAAATAACATTAAGGTTAAAGTTTTGGGAAGAGAAGAGTTTGTCTCTGGAAATATGGACAATTCTTTCAAAATAATTTATTGTAATGGGGAGAAAAGTAATGGAGTGGGACGTTTAAAAAGGAACTGCAGTTAAGAGAATGCCTTTTCTCTGGTAAAATATGAGTAAGAATACGATTTTTTGTGCATATGGAAATGATAAAGTAGTTAATAAAAAAATTAAGGTGCAAGGGAGTGAGAAGGGAAAACTGTGGAAGCAATGTCTTTGAATCAGTAAGAGAGGATGATGTATGGTGCACCAGTCACATGAATTCAATCTTTCAGACTCACTCAGCTAGATGAATAATGGCCCTATTCACTGGGCCAAGATACACAGGAAGAAAATTCTGGAAGGAATAAACATAAACTCGCATTTAGATGTATTATAAAAGTGGCATCCTTATGAAATGTGCATGTGTATCTATACTTTTACCTAGGGCAAGAGTTCAAAAAGTGTTTAAACTATAACATGCTAAATGTTTAAATTTTGCATATTAAACTAACCAACAACTAAATAATATTTGTTTTATTCTCCTAACTTTGACAACCATATATTTGCACTGGAAAAATAGAAAGTCCAACAGAGTAACTATAATCAATAGTAATTTAATTGTTCACTTTCAAATAACTGAAAGAGTGTAATTGAATTGTCTATAACACAAAGGATAAGTGCTAAAGGGGGTGGATACCTTGTTTATCACGGCGGGATATCATTTATTCTTTGTTCAGAATGCCTCAAAACATTTACCAAGATTCTTATATATTGCCTGCCTGTATCAAAGTATCTCATGTACACCATAAATATATACACCTGCTCTGTACACACACAAAAAATAAAGAAAATAGAAAGAATAAGTTATAAACTTTTGGTATATGGCCAAAGCTGGCAAAATTGTGAAGACAACTGGATTATTTAGATCTATATAGTATCCCTCAGGTTTATCTTCTATAATATTTTAATCATTATTCTAACAAAGATAGAAGCACTATATTACTCATTTGTTGAAAAACTTCTCAATTTATTCAAATATTTTCCCATTGAGATTTCACCTTAATCCATAGTGCTCAGGATATAGTTTCTAACTAGACTGTAGACTGGTTTACATTTATTTTCTCCTTCATCATCATTGTTGCTTATTTTTTCATTATTATTATTATTATTACTATTATTTGAGATGGAGTCTTGAGCTGTCATCCAGGCTGAAGTGCAGTGGCGTGATCTCAGCTCACTGCAACCTCCACCTCCCGGGTTCAAGTGATTCTCCTGCCTCAGCCTCCTGAGTAGCTGGGATTATAAGTATGTGCCACCACGCCTGACTAATTTTTGTATTTTTAATAGAGACAGGGTTTCACCATTTTGGTGAGACTGGTCTCGAACTCCTGATCTCATGGTCTGCCCGCCTCGGCCTCCCAAAGTGCTGGGATTACAGGCGTGAGCCACCACGTCCGGCCGTTTTCGAAATTCTTAAAAACGTTATTGGAATAAAATCTTAGTGTACATTTCATATGTTAACTCTTTTGATTCAAGAAAAACCATAATTTCTATGAGCTTAAAAATATTTTAAAAATTATTTAAAATGAAAATATCCACATTAGAATTGTCATTTTAAGCTATTGCAATATATTAGCATATATAAATATAATATTCTATATCATTAAATATATAGTATAAATAATATGTGTAAATGATGTATGTGTTATATACATATTCTGAAACTACATCACAGTCATTAATTGAGCAGTGTAAATCTAAGACAATTTCATTTAGAATTCTTATAATTCTCTCTTCATATAAGGGATAGTTTTTTTTTCTTACTTCCATTAGTTTATTTAGTGTCTCGTCTAAAGTAAATACTATTGAGTCAAGAGTATTTAAAAGGTAACCTCTCTGAGTTTTTGAGAATATTTTTGAGATATGATGGGATCATAAAGATATTCTGACTACAAGCAGGTCCAGAAATATCCTACATAATTTTTTAATTGATATAAACATGTAATGGCTATTCATTTGTTGATCTTATGTCTCATAGTGATAAATTTAAACTATGCACTGACAATGAAAAAAAAATTTTCTGAGCTTTTTGCCAAAATTTGGCTGATATCAAAACACTAATTTTTCATTACCATCTCCCTTAGAGCCATTAATACAATTTGAAAGACTTTTATTTAAACAACACTAAAATTGTAGTAATTTGTTTTTAAAATGTTAATGTATTGTATTACATAATTTATTGAATATAAAACTATTCACAATTCTTCTATTTAATATCATGTAATTGTCAAAGAACTCACATATGCTATAACTATACATATGCATATGTATATATACACACTCACATATATACACATATGTATTTATAAATTATTTAAAATTCCAAAGTCTTTCCCAGTTACCATGTTCAATGTTTGTACATGTTACATTCGTTGAGCATCTCTGGAACCAAGAAGTAGAGCATGGAGACAATCAAGAAAATTAATGCTTGACTCTACTGGAAAATAATACTTTGTTATGCAAGAATTATTAATTTGTTTGCTCTAAGAGGAAAGATTTGAAAAGATAAAAGATGTGTCTTTTCACTTCTGTTAATTAAACTAGCCCCGAATTCTGAAGCGCTGTCTCTCAACATCATTGGCACAGATACAACCAATGTCTCTTCACAGCATTCTTATGGTAGCCTTTGTTCCTAGGAAATAGAGCAAGAATTTATTTCTTTCTCTTTCTCTCTCTCTCTGTCTCTCTCTCTCTCTCTGTGTGTGTGTGTGTGTGTGTGTGTGTGTGTTACTCTCTCTCTCTCTGTGTATATATGTTCATGTACATGTGTGTATGATATACTGGCCCTTTTCAGCTTGGGGCCCATGTCAGCAGAAGCTTTTTGCCCGAGTCTAAGGGAACCAAAAAATGAAAAAGAATAGGCTGAATATAGAATGTAAATATAAAACATGTAGCACACAAAACTGAAACTATTGGAATTAGTTTCATAACAAATGAGGAGTGAAAAGAAAAAATAAAATTAAATGTTTCAGGGAAAAATATGTTAGGTATGAATAGAAAATTAAAGTCGATTAAAAAATTACGAAGATCACGGAAAGTGGGAAGAAAGGATATATGGTACCACTTACTCTAAAATGGGAGAATTTTGATGAGGTAAATGAATAAATGCTGCAGAAATGTCTAATAATATCCAGAAATAATTTCATGTAGAGAAACACTATTAGTTGTCTGCCTGACAGCATTTTCCCAATTTGTTCTTTGTAGTAGGAATCTCATTTTGAGAATATAAAGAAAAATAAGAATCTGTGTAGAGGGTTTAGAAAAGAAAAAGAATAGCAGAAAAAATAAAATGTAAGGATTTATATAAGTCACAAAGAGCCAAGTTTAGTAACAGATAAAAAATGTTTGAAATGTTACATATGGATTAATAATTTGAATTGAAAAGATCAGTCATCTTGCAAAAGTATGATTGTAAATCTATATTTTGTGGTGAATTGAAAAGTGAAGACTATAACAAGAGTGAGGATTGAACTTGCTCAATATCCTTTGCTTAGGAAGTTTGGAGTATACCTAGATGGATGCATGAGCTTGAAGGAAGTTCATTTAATTTTTGTTTTTTGTTTTATTATGTACTTTATAAAGACAATTTTTAAAGTATTGTATAGCCAGAAAAACAAATAAACTTAAATTCTGCTTTCATAATTTCTGTTAGGATCCTGAGCTATCACTTTATCCACTAGGCCTGTATTTCCATATTTTCAAAAGGGATTTTGATAAATTTAACATCCGTTTCATTTCTGCTTCTGGCTGAAAAACCAGAAGCACAATCCGTGATAGGTAATTTATATATCTAGGCTCTTTCAACTAAATCACATTGCTCTTGAATTTAATATTGCTTTTCTTTGACAATGGCTAATATGAATATTATTGATCATTACAAGTTGACTTTCAGTTAACTCTTGAAAAAGTATGCCTATCTGTTTTATAATGATAGATAACAGAACAACTTTATGATGCATAAACAATGAATCATTGCAAGAAAGGGGTCACTAGAAATTTAAATGTTTATAGATAATAAAATGCATCAAAACTTTGTGACAAGTTAGGCAATAAAGAGCACATTCATTTTATAACTGGCAATTATTTTAATGAGTAATATATTTTTCATAAGGAGTGTTATAATGATAAAAGATTGTAAAATGAGCAATTTTTAAAAAGCTGGTTGATTTCAATTTGTTTACTGCATTAGTAAGATACAAATACAGTTAAATTATAATAAAAATTCATATGGTTACAGAAGGTTGAACACTCCAATATTAATTAGTGAAATATATGGTTTTAAAAGACTCTAGCAAGAGATAAAGTGATTATTTCTAAACACACATAAAGATATGCATTTTTATTTATGCAATACTATTTTGAATATTTCTGCAAATGATTCTGACTTAACTGGAGAACAGTTGAAAAACATATTCATTAAAGACATATTTGTGAGAGGCAACATAAAATGCACTTAGTATTCTAGTACAGTCTTACAAAAACAGGAAATTTTCCATTTTATAAAGGAAGAAAATGAAACTCAGCAAGATATAATAATTAACCAGTGATTTAACATTTAATGAGTGGTGACTACAAATTTGTTTTCCTCTCTATCTTGCTGCTTCCAAAAAAATTTAAATTCATTAATCCTTATCTTATATTTTATTTAATAACATTTTATTCAAACTAGAATGCCTCTTTTTGAAAAAATATTTATCATAATAGTAGAAAAACATTCATATATGAGTATGTATTTTAGGTGAGCAAAATGAATAATTACTTTTGTAGTAATGACTGTATATTTCATAACTTTTAAAGGTAGACAACCAGGATGATAATTTGTAGTGTTCCAAAATTTGAGATTTCATTATTGAAAGGGATGTCCTAAAGCAAGACAAAAAATAATAGAATAACCAGATAATATGTGTAGGAATAATCCTCCACTATGATTGTGCCTTTTAATTCATTTAGTAGTTTAATGAGCTAAGTTATTTAGTTTTATAACAAGTACACCACAAGATGATATTAGTCTGAACATACTGGCTGACTTTGTAAACAATAGAGTCAGCAGGGCGTAGTGGCTCAAGCCTGTAATCTCAGCACTTTGGGAGGCCAACGCAGGTAGATCACGAGGTCAGGAGATTGAGACCATTTTGGCTAACAGGGTGAAATCCCTTCTCTACTAAAAATATAAAAAAAAAAAAATAGCCGGGCGTTGTGGCGGGCGCTTGTAGTCCCAGCTATTCGGGAGGCTGAGGCAGGAGAATGGCGTGAACCCGGGAGGCAGAGCTTGCAGTGAGCAGAGATCGCGCCACTGCACTCCAGACTGGGTGAAGGAGCAAGAATCCGTTTAAAAAAAAAAAATTGAGTCATCGTCCCCTCTGGATTTAATATTTCAGTGAAGTTGCCACTCCTGTGAGTTAGAAACTCACTTCTGTCTAACTACATACAGAAATTAGTCTTTGCAAATGAACTCTTATCCTCTACATTCATGAACCTCTTATTCCAAAGCCAAATCCATATAATAAAATAACTGTTCATAAAAGAGCTTTCCAAAGTTGGAAGACATATTGTCACCATTTCAAATGTCATTTTCTATTTATCATGGTTAAGCTTATAACATGACATTACAGGTTTTTAACTAGTGTAATTTCAAGGTATTATAGAAATTCCCTCTGCTCCCAAAATAACTCCTCCTTCTTTCACACAGTTCTACATACGGATTGATGTGAGTGGGTTTTAGAGCAAGAATAATTTTCAAAAGTATCTGAATAAAAGCAAACTCTCTGTTCTAATAATAATTAAAACACTTTTTCAACGGTGTATGGAGGTTGGACATATCTGGCTCATCCAGATGTACAAAAAAGCATTATAAAATATGAAGTTGGTGCTAGATCACACATGGAGGTGAGAAGCTTAACAGGAGACTCAGGAGGATTCTCATATGCCAAGGCTCTCTACAGCTAAAAATAACATGCTTACATTTCTGAAGGAAAAGAATAAATATAACTTTGCCTCCATACCACAAGACAGATTAAATTTGACTAAAATGTGAAGCCATTTCTCCGTGCGATAGACAAATCACTAAGGCACCAAGACCAATTCCGTAGGCAACAGGATACATCTATGCCTGCTTCTAATCTAAAAACTATGGCTAGGCAGGGGTTCTGTTGTTAGATGTTGGCCATACTAGCAGAAACCTACTAACAGTTTTTTAAAAGACAAATGTACCAAGACACATACATTATCATCAATATGGATTTGGCTGATGAGGTTATACAAACCCCAAAAGTGACATTATGAACGTGACAATAAAGTACAGAGCAGTTGCTTCAAATAGACAAAAGGTATTCAGAAGACACTGCACATATAAAAACCTTGTAAGAGGGTATACCTGCGTACCTCTGGTTTGTCTAGCCAAGCAGCTCACGTAACTGCCTATTCTAACTATTCTAATTCAAAACTGCTTATTCTCTTTTTTTTTCTTTTCTTTTCTTTTTTTTTTTTTTTTTTTTTTGAGACTGAGTCTCGCTCTGTCGCCCAGGCTGGAGTGCGGTGGCGCGATCTCTGCTCACTGCAATCTCCACCTTCCGGGTTCACGCCATTCTCCTGCCTCAGCCTCCCCAGTAGCTGGGACTACAGGCACTCACCCCACGTCTGGCTATTTTTTTTATATATTTTTAGTAGAGACAGGGTTTCACCGTGTTAGCCAGGATGGTCTCAATCTCCTAACCTCGTGATTCACCCACCTTGGCCTCCCAAAGTGCTGGCATTACAGGCGTGAGCCACTGCGCCTGGCCCAAAACTGCTTATTCTAATTGAAAAGTTGTTTACTATTCCTGAAGTAAGGTGTGATACAAGTTTTCTGATCTTTCTGCAAATAATAATTCTTATTTCTGTCACCCCTCTTTCTATCCACCATTGTTATTTCATTTTATTTTATTTTATTTTATTTTATTTTATTTTATTTTATTTTATTTTATTTTTGAGACAGAGTCTCACTCTGTCGCCCAGGCTGGAGGGCGGTGGTGCGATCTCAGCTCACTTCAAGCTTCACCTCCCAGGTTCACACCATTCTCCTGCCTCAGCCTCCTGAGTAGTTGGGACTACAGGCGCTCACCACCACGCCCAGCTAGTTTTTTGTAATTTTTAGTAGAGACGGGATTTCACCATATTAGCCAGGATGGTCTCGATCTCCTGACCTTGTGATCCGCCCACCTCAGCTCCCCAAAGTGCTGGGATTACAGACGTGAACCACCACGCCTGGTCTTTTTTATGTTTTTGTGTACATTACTTAGTCATAGCTGTTCCATAAAGTAATGCATCTGGAACTGACAAAAAGAGTTGATATGATTTAGTAAGAGGTAGAAATGTTGGGATGTTTTCTTTTGGGAAAAGATGAATAGGTTTTATGTAGTTGAGAATGCAACAAGTGCATGTGTGGCATGAATTATAGGTATAGATACCAAAACACAAATTTTGTTGATGCTTCCCATTTGACACACACTATTCCATTTTATAGCAGCTGTAGTATTTGGGTACAATTAACCTCAACGGGGCTAAGAAATTATTATATAAATTTAATACCTTGAAAAAACAGTTTTGCCTTTTATCAAAAAATTTTAAGAGGCTTATAATAGGGAGATCACAAATATAAATTATGATGCTTCCAACTGTAAATAACACAAAACCCAGGCTCCTCTGGGTTAAAAAAAAAAAAAGCAAGGACACTACTGGGTCACATGTGTGAAAAGTAATTTCCATAAAGTGCACAGAAGTTGTGGACTTCAAGCACATCTGATGAAGGTTCAAGAGGCCCTTAAGACTGTGATTCTATCTCTCAATGATTCTTGCATCTGCTAGGCTCCAAAATTTCAGCCTTCTTTGCTTGGCTAAATATAACGTGATCTGCAATCACCTTCTCCATACATGGGAATGAAACCATCATCAAGCAGACTGCCAAGATGGCTGCTGCTTCTGTTGTCAACCAATCAAAATAAAATGTCAGTTTAGGGGTTTTCTATGGTAAAATAGAGGATAATCCTAATTAAAGGTTTTGGAAATGGGTAATATGTTTTAATTTTTTAATTTTCATCCATAATTCTTGACTTCCTATTGACTTGATTAGTGAAAATGACATTGGTATTCTCTTTTACTTTTCTCTTTCAGATAAGATATTAATTTTTGATTTTTTATTTTTTGTTTTGCTTTTCACTCTCACTGCTTTCTTGAACGTTTAGACAATATTAATCTCATCCATGTGTTGTTCATTTCCAAACTATTATGGTGGTAGGGTAGACGATTAAGTCCCCATTTGTTTCCAGTGAGCAGTCCATATTTTTAATAACCTCCACACTGCATGGATATCATTTTACAAATGCATCATTCATTAGTGAATCAGTTCTAAAATATTTATAGAGCATAAAATATGTTCTAAATTCTAGTCTGAGTATATAGCACACAACATTGGCTCTTCTAAAACATGGGAGTATCTCCATTAATGTGTCTTATGATTTCATCACATATGTCTTCATCTGACATAGATATTCCACTATGAAAGAACTAATAACAGGGAAAAACTGAAGTGTCTCCTTCAGTAATTTATCCCATTAAAAGTGAACAAAAGAAAGTTGAAATCAATCAGAAGGCATTATCATTGGTCTGAGTGCAAATGTCCTTTTTTTTTTTTTTTACCATGTTTGGCCATATTTATGCTAGTATATCAAAATAAGAATGATTGGCAACTAATTATGAAATATATTTACAATAAAATAAAGACAATGAATCAACTATTGGTGTATTTTCAGTATGTATTTATTGTACAACATTAGACATCACATTTTAATCATATCCTTGACAAATTAAAGTATTCCTGGAAAAATACATAATGGGATTTAAAGGTTATTGTTTTTATGACTACATAAATATACTATATACTATACTATATTAATATAATTTTGAGCTATTTTAGTTGTCACTAAAATAGCTTTATTTATTATGACAAATTATTTATTTATATTATTTATTTATGACAAATTTATTAATGTCAATAAGAAGTGACATTTATTGAGTCTAGAAGCACATAGAAAATTGCCTAATGAAAGTTATATTAATTCATGAATCACAAATATCTGGTTTCCAAGAATTACAAAGGTTCTCTATGTAGGGGAACAAGATTATATATATATATATATATATACACACACACACACATACACACACACACACACAGAGAGAGAGAGAGAGAGAGAGAGAAATGAAGAAGGAAAAGGAGGGGAAGGAGGAGGAGGAGGGGAAGGACAAAAAGACATAGAATAAGGTGAACTTGGTATTATCAACTTTTAGGATTTTGTTCCAAAAAATTCTTTATTTGACATTTATTAGATACATTTATTATATGATTGACATTACTTCTGTGTGGTCAATTATTCTTGTCACAGTTCTAAGAGGAAATAAATACAGTAAAATATAATATCAATTTTTTAAAAATGCCCAAGGTATAAGAAAACCACAGGGAATGTTCAGTACCATTGAACTAGAAAGAGTTGGAGACCCTAGGCAAACCGAGTGGCAAACAGAGAGAGAAATTGATTATAAGACACTGGAAAAAAATGGTAGTTCTTTAATCTCCACACTGTTTCCATAGAGGCCGTACTAGTTTACATTCCCACCAGCAGTGTGGAAGTGTTCCCTGATTGCCCCATCCACGCCAGCAACTACTATCTTTTGATCATTTGATTGTGGCCATTCTCACAGGAGTAAGGTGGTATTGCATTGTGGGTTTGATTTTCATTTCCCTGATGATTAGTGATGGTTGAGCATTTTTTCATATGTTTATTTGCCATTTGTATATCTTCTGTTCATAATTGTCTATTCATAGCCTTAGCCCACATTTTGATGGGATTTTTTTTCACTGATTTGTTTGAGTTCGTTGTAGATTCTGGATATTAGTCCTTTGTCAGATGTATAGATTATAAAGATTTTATCCCATTCTATGGGTTGTCTGTTTACTCTGCTGACTGTTCCTTTCGCTGTGCAAAAGCTCTTTAGTTTAATTAGGTCCCAGCTATTCATCTTTGTTTTTATTGCAATTGATTTTGGATTTTGGATCATGAAATCATTGCCTAAGCCAATGTCTAGAAGGGTTTTTCCAATGTTATCTTCTAGAATTTTTCTAGATTCAGTTTTAGGTTTATGTCCTTAATCCATCTTGAGTTGATTTTTGTATAAGGTGAGAGATGAGGATCCAGTTTCTTTCTCCTACGTGTGGTTAGCCAATTATCCCAACACCATTTGAAGAAAAGGGTGCCCTTTCCCCACTTCATGTTTTTGTTTGCTTTGTCGAAGATCATCCCACTACTGGGTATCTACCCAGAGGAAAGTAAGCGATTATTCAAAAAAGATACTTGCACTCACATGTTTATAGCAGCACAATACATAATAGCAAAGTTGTGCAACCAACCTAAATGCCCATTAATCAATGAGTGGATAAAGAAAGTCTGATATGTGTGTGTGTGTGTGTGTGTGTGTGTGTGTGTGTGTGTGTGTACATATATATATGTATGATGGAATACTACTCAGCCATAAAAAGGAATGAATTAACAGCATTTGCAATGACCTGGATGAGATTAGAGACTATTATTCCAAGTGAGGTAACTCAGCAAAGGAAAACCAAACATGTATGTTCTCACTGATATGTGGGAGCTAAGCTATGGGAATGCAAAGGCATAAACATGATACAATGGACTTTGGGGATTTGGGGGTAAGATGGGAGGTGGGGAGGGATAAAAGAGAGGAAATATGTTGCAGTGTATACTGCCTGGGTGATGGGTGCACCAAGTTGTCACAAATCACCACTAAAGAACTTACTCATGTAGCTAAATACCACTTGTACCCCAATCACTTATGGAAAAATAAAATTTAAAAAAATAAGATACTGGAAACAAAACTATCTCACAGAAGCTGTGACCTTTGGCCAATGGGTGAAACTGATAGTGTCCTCACAGGGAGTTAACTGAAGAAGTAAATGACATCACTTAACTGTCTTTCCCCCTTTCTATTGTTTACCTCTGGCTGAACCCCAACCATTTAGAATCCCAAAGGCAAAGGACCCGTTAATATAGTCCATTAGAGTCAAGCTACCAGGGAACAGAGGAGGGCAGTTGAGGACAAAGAGCACCTCTGAAGAGAGAGATGCTTGATATTTAGTCCATAGGAGAAACTGAAAAATTACAGATACATATTTTAAAATGTTGTTTTTTTTGTTTTTTTGTTTTTTTGTCAACCTTGTAGGACTTAGAGAGCTATGTTTTTCATTGTTCACAGTTATATCCACTGAACTTATAGCATAGTGCCTAGTAAATTTTAGCAACACAGTGTAAATTTTTAAATAAATGAATGCATGAATAAGGAAGCATTGACAGCAATTCTTAAATTATTTAAAAGTGGAATAAAGAGTACTCTTGTTTTACCTTGCTCCAGAGAATTAGAATTATGACCAGAGGATTGTACATAAAAGGAGGCTAAATAAATGGAATACATTGTTTTAAAAAAACTAGAAATTGTCTGCTAAATAATAAAATGCCGTATTAGTGCTGAGCTTTCTGCCAATGGACTCGTTCAAGTAGAGATATGGTCTTTTAGAAAGGATAGAGTAGAATGAATACAGGCATTCAATAGGTTCTTGAACTGTCTAAGCACTAATATCTCTACCACATCTAAGAGCCTTCAATTATGGAGCTCACAGGAGAAATTTATTTCAGTCTTAGGATCAGGAGAGCTGTGCTTTTTCTTGAGGAACTGTTTGTTATTAGTCCCTTAGGATATTCTATATCGCTGCAAGGATCTTTGCTTTGACAGTTAGAAATTTTAGACTCAAATTTGTTGTCCATTTTAGCAAATATGTAGAAAGTTTTATAACTGTAGGATTTGCATATTAACAGTACCTCTGGGTTTATCTTATTTTTCTTATGTGCACCATATATCTACTCTATTTTTTTAATATTATTGGTTATTTTCTGATGTATTTATATGCCTTTGGGGGAAAGAATGGATATAAACAAAGTCCATAATTCTATTGTTTTAAAATTCTTAATAAATTCAAAGAGAAAAACATATGTGGCTGAAAATATATTTAAATTCTCTTACAAAATGCATATTTTTATATTTTATGCATAACTTAGCTCTCTAAGTCCTACAAGGTTGACAAAAAAACAAAAAAACAACATTTTTTAACATGTATCTGTAATTTTTCAGTTTCTCCTATGGACTAAGATGTGTTTGCACTGTAAATTTTACCTCACCCCTTCACCCTTCAGGAGGTAGATTTATAATTTGCCCAAAAGAGGCTGATGAATGTACATCTTATAAAATAAAAGTTCAAAAAAAAAAAAAGAATTTTAGCTAATTTCTCTCCTTAAGTTTGAAATTATAAAAATATTTCTGATATTTGAGATAACCTTAGCATGGATTTGACTACAGAAAAAACATCAATAAGTTCCTAGGAATAATTAATTCAAGTAAATGGATGGCCAGGTTCAATGCCAGAACTGAATCCACTGTGGTGTCAGGGTTGTGTTCATGTTATGTGGAGGCAGTGGGAAACCTCTCTGAAATCAACAACTTTAGAACTAGAAGTATGCACTAAAATTAAAGACTGGGTGTGAATGAAAAAATAAATACATAAGAAAAACAATTGGACAAAAAGATAAAATGGTGCAAGTTAAGCACATCTATGCATAAGAAGAGTCTTGCCTTGTTTTTCCTGGACGTCACTCCAACATACAGGCACAGACACCAGGGGACCTCCATCATGAGAGAAAATGAGTCACTGCCACTGTCAAAGGGAACTTTTTTTGGCAGTAAACCCCAATGTATTTCTCTGTTTGATGCTTATAACTAGGATAGACCTTGCCAACAAAGTTTTAGATATAATTATAATTCATGAAAATATTTGTATGTGTATGTGTTGCTAGTTGAAATATTAAGAAATATTAAGAAAATGTATATTAATTGTAGAAGAAGAAAGATGTTTTTCCTCACCCATTGCAATGTTCACGGTTGAGGCTCTTAGACAACAGATTAAGAAAAGAATAGCATACAAAAGTACTTAATACAAGCTTTGTATGACACAGGAGCTTTCATAAGGAAATAAAGACCCACAGAAACAGGAAAATTTGTGTAATTTTATGCCTAGGTTTGATGAAGAGTGGTCAGTCATGTGTGAAGTATGATTGGACAAAGGAGGCATGATGTTATGATAACACACTAATGGAAATTAGCAAGTCCTGTTTGTTCAGAGTTTTCTGTGCACCTGTGTCTGCAGGGATCAGGATGTGGCTTTCCTCCGGGTATGGTGAGTGCACTGTTTGAAGGAGGGTGGTGAAACTGCTACGCTGTCTGGGGTATATAACCTGGGGTTCGTTTTCATGTGCCAAGAAATAATTCAGTACATGGACACATGTGGGTGGGTTAAGGAGTGGAAAGTTTAATAGAATAAAGGAGAGAGGAAAGCAGCTCCTTGCAAGAGACAAATGTCCAAAAAGGAGGGAGGTGGCAGACTGCAGCAGATTTGATAGGCAGGTTGCAGAAAGCAGTGTCTGATTTATGTAGGGCTCACAGATTGGTTCAATCAGGTATGACATCTACATAGTGTGTGGGGAAGCTTGGTTGCCCACCCTGATCTTATTATGCAGTGGGCTTTCCAGTTGATTAGTGACATCTTGTTTGCTTCTTACTGTACACGTAGCTGACAAAGAGAAGGGACGATGGAGCTGCCATCTTGAACATGATTGGTTGAACGTGATTGATTGAGCACGATTGGCATGACTGCCAGTATCTATGTCTGCAGCTCGATTTTACAGGCTGCTCTTTGTTAGAAAAAATAATAATTTGGGACTGCTTTTCATTAAAAAGAAAAGCTTTACCAAGGACTCCCATTCCCTTGCTAGTTGCCTAAGTAATTCCTTCTTAACTCCTATATCATTGTTAGGATCTGTTTCAAAAGAGAAGGGTGAGAGAAAGTAAGAGAATGACCTTCTCACATTTTATTATCTACTTCAGGAGAGAAAGGATGAGCGGAAGGTGAGAGTCACCTGTTCTGCAGCTTTCTCACATGCCTATGTGCCATATTTTGGGGGTAGTGTGTACTGAACTCCATCACCAATTAAACTAAACTTAACATGTATGTTTAGTTTCCAGTAAGGAAAACAATTTTCATTTGTATTGGCATTATTTGATGCTCAAAAACCCAAGTGAAATAAAAATGAAATACTTTAATCTCATTCAACAATCAAGCTTAGCGGGTTTATGTGACCTAAAGATGTCACTTACTATTAAATGAAATTAGAATTGTCATTTAAGCCTAGATTTTGCCTAACAGTTTTTGTCAGGCCTCTGAGCCCAAACTAAGCCATCATATCCCCTGTGACCTGCACGTACACATCCAGATGGCCAGTTCCTGCCTTAACTGATGATATTACCTTGTGAAATTCCTTTTCCTGGCTCATCCTGGCTCAGAAGCTCCCCAACTAAGCAACTTGTGACCCCCGACCCTGCTTGCCAGAGAACAATTCCTTTTGACTGTAATTTTCCTTTACCTACCCAAATCCTATAAAACGGCCCCACCCCTATCTCCCTTCGCTGACTCTCTTTTCAGACTCAGCCCAGTGCCCAGGTGAAATAAACAGGCTTGTTGCTCACACAAAGCCTGTTTGGTGGTCTCTTCTCATGGACACAAGTACAGTGTTCCATCTGCTATTCTAGTACTCCTCAGGGAATATTCAGGACCCCTCCCTTCCCTACACATCAAGTTTGGGGATTTGCCCCTGACCAGGACTGGCAAATTGAGTTTACTCACATGCCCTGAATCAGGTAACTAAAATACCTTTTGGTCTGGGTAGACAGTTTCACTGGATGGGTAGAGGCCTTTCCCACAGGGTCTGAGAAGGCCACCACAGTCATTTCTTCCCTTCTGTCAGACATAATTCCTTGGTTTGGCCTTCCCACCTCTATACAGTCCAATAACGGACTGGCCTTTATTAGTCAAATCACCCAAGCAGTTTCTTAGGCTCTTGGTATTCAGTGAACTAATGGTCTTTTAAAAACACACCTCACCAAGCTCAGCCACCAACTTAAAAAGGACTGGACAATACTTTTACCACTTTTCCTTCTCAGAATGGGGGCCTGTCCTCAGAATGCTACAGGGTACAGCCCATTTGAGCTCCCGTCTGGACGCTCCTTTTTATTAGGCCCCAGTCTCATTCCAGACACCAGACCAACTTGGACTATGCCCCAAAAAACTTGTCATCCCTACTATCTTCTGTCTCCTCATACTCTTATTCACTGTTCTCAACTACTCATAAATGCCCTGCTCTTGTTTACACTGCCAGTTTACGCTGTTTCTCCAAGCCATCACAGCTGATATCTCCTGGTGCTATCCCCAAACCACCACTCTTAACTCACTCTTAAAGTAAATAAATCATCTTTGCTGGCAGGGCTATGCTGAACCTCCTTGGGTACTCTGTAATTGGATGTCCTGGGTGCTCCCAATTCTTTGTCCTTTAATACCTGTTTTTCTCTTTCTCTTATTCTGTTAATTTTTTCAATTCATACAAAACCATATCCAGGCCATCACCAATAATTCTATATGATAAATGTTTCTTCTAACAACCCCACAATATCACCCCTTATCACAAAACCTTCCTTCAGCTTAATCTCTCCCACTCTAGGTTCCTACACCTCCCCTAATCCCACTCAAAGCAGCCCTGGGAAACATCGCCCATTATCTCTCCATACCACCCCCAAAAATTTTTACCGCCCCAACACTTTACCACTATTTCGTTTTATTTTCCTAATTAATATAAGAAGACAGGAATGTCAGGTCTCTGAGCCCAAGCTAAGCCATCATATGCCCTGTGACCTGCCCATACACATCCAGATGGCCAGTTCCTGCCTTAACTAATGACATTCCACCACAAAAGAAGTGAAAATGGCCTGTCCCTGCCTTAACTGATGACATTACCTTGTGAAATTCCTTCTCCTGGCTCATCCTGGCTCAAAAGCTCCCCTTCTGAGCACCTTGTGACCCCCGACCCTGCCCACCAGAGAACAACCCCCTTTGACTATAATTTTCCTTTACCTACCCAAATCCTATAAAATGGCCCCACCCCTATCTCCCTTCACTGACTCTTTTTTCGGACTCAGCCCACCTGCACCCAGGTGAAATAAACAGGCTTGTTGCTCACACAAAGTCTGTTTGGTGGTCTCTTTTCACAGATGCGAGTTTGTTAGTTTTCACACTAACAAAATGGGACTTCCAATCATGACTTATTTTACATCAATAAATAATGATACTAAGAGTTAACTAATGCTATATTGTAGAATAATGTAAAATAATAAACATCATGCTCCTTTTATGGACAAATATGAATTTCTATAAATAAAGAACCACGTACTATTTTGGGAAGTCAGGGACCCCAAACGGAGGGACCAGCTGAAACCATGGCAGAAGAACATAAATTGTGAAGATTTCATGGACATCTATTAGTTTCCCCAAATTAATACTTTTATAATTTCTTACACCTGTCTTTACTGCAGTCTCTGAACATAAATTGTGAAGATTTCATGGACATTTATCACTTCCCCAATCAATACTCTTATAATTTCCTATGCCTATCTTTAATCTCTTAATCCCATCATCTTCATAAGCTGAGGATGTATGTCGCCTCAGGACCCTGTGATGATTGTGTTATCTGTACAAATTGTTTGTAAAACATGTGTGTTTGAACAGTATGAAATCTGGACACCTTGAAAAAAAATAGGGCAATGCGATTTTCAGGGAACAAGGGAGATAACCATAAGGTCTGACTGCCTGTGGGGCTGGGCAGAATGGAGTCATATTTCTCTTCTTGCAGAAAGCGAATAGGAGAAATATCACTGAATTCTTTTCCCAGCAAGGAATAACCCTGGGAAGGGAATGCATTCCCAGAAGGAGATCTCTGAAATGGCAGCTCTGGGAGTGGCTGTCTTATGTGGTTGAAGATAAAGGATGAAATACGCCCTGGTCTCCTGCAGTGCCCTCAGACTTGCTAGTATTAGGAAATTCCAGCCTGGCGAATTCTAGTCACACCAGTTGTCTGTTCTCAAACCCTGTTTCCTGTTAAGATGTTCATCAAGACAATGTGTGCCCAGTGGGACATGGAACCTTATCAGTAATTCTAATTTCACCCTGGCCTTGTGATCTCACTCTGTCCTTCTGCCCTTTTAATCTTTTATTGCCCCTTGAATCATGTGATCTTTGTGATTTACTTCCTGTTCGTACCCCCCTCCCCTTTTGAAATCCCTAATAAAAACTTGCTGGTTTTGCGGTTCAAGGGGCATCACGGAACATGCTGGCATGTAATGTCACCCATGGAGGCTCAGCTGTAAAATTTCTCTCTTTTATACTCGTTCTCTTTATTTCTCAGACCGGCTGACACTTAGGGAAAATAGAAAATAACCTACCTTGAAATATTGGGGGCTGGTTCCCCCAGTAATATACATGTAAAAATATTCTCCTGAAAATATGTATGGCAAAAACAGAAGTTGAACAATTATCTATTTAGTTGAAGCCTGCTATTTTTAAGAATTCCAGTCCCATTGAAAGTGGGTGCTGAAAATTTTGTAAACATCTATGTTCTAATCACATTTCACTGGGTAAATTGCTGTTTTAATCCAAAATATTTGTGGAAAACTTTTTGGGAATTCCATTTTGGAAAATGTAAACACTTTTTTATATTCCTACATGATTTTACTACAGGGCTCACTGCTGTCTCAGTTTCTGAGGCTCAAGGGATCCTCCTGCTTCAGCCTCTTGGATAGCTGGAACTACAAGCATGTGCCACTATGCCTGGCTAAACTTTTGAATTTTTGTCCAGACAAGGTCTCACTTTTTTACCCAGGCTGGTCTCCTGGGATCAAGCAATGCTCCCAATTTAGCCTCCCAAAGTGCTGGGATTACAGGCATGAGCCACCATGCCTGGCCTGAATGTATATTCAAAAAGAGAGTACATGACCAAAACTCTGAAACTCATGCAGTGTAAATCTGAAAGCTAAAATCATAGTTTTTAATACATAACAGAACTGTGATAAAATTTAAATGGTTTGGTCAAAATTATTGCATAATTGGCACCAAAAACCTAGACAATTATAGTCAAAATTTCCTTAGTACAACACTCCTAAAAGCTAGCTCTTTATAGAACACAAAAATTTTGTAGAAATCATTTTAGTATATAGCAAAAATAATTTTGTAGTTTTGAAAAATTTTAGTCATACTTTATATCTCCCTCTATCTATGAAATAAGTAAAAATATAAATGTTGTAGTTGACGGAAGCCAAACTTAAACAACTTGTCAATTCAGCCAGTCACCAAGAAAAAACTGTTTGGACACCAATCATCTAGCAAAATGTTGGTGATAAGTAAATGTGTTGAGTTCAGCTGTATAGTGTTAACTTGGTATAACTATATTGAATTGGTGATATATTAAATATGGGTTTACTACAATCTAACATAAATGAACCTCCAACCTACTGCGCCTTCAGTCAAATAATAAAAGAATAAGGTAAAAAAGTTAAATGCATACACACTCACACACACATACACAGACCCACAGGCAATTCACTCATATATATTACTGGGGTAGACCTCATTAAAATGGTCTCACATAGCGAAATGTAATATAAGAAAGACTATTTAATATCAAATTCATTATTCCTAGACATGAATATTTTCAGAAGTACAAGTTGGGTTAATTTAGGGAAAAAATGAAGAGGGGAGTGAGGAGGCTGATTGATGTGGCTGAACATTTGCTCTTATTCTGATGTACTATTAGCCAAGAAGCTTTGGTCAGACAATTTTCACTTTTAGCATGAGATGTGAAGAGCATACTTTTTTTTTTTTTTTTTTTTTTTTTGAGATGGAGTTTCACTCTTGTTGTCCAGGCTGGAGTGCAGTGGTGTAATGTCAGCTCCCCGCAACCTCCGCCTCCCGGGTTCAAGCAATTCTCCTGCCTCAGCCTCCCAAGTAGCTGGGACTACAGGGACCTGCCATCACGCCTGGCTAATTTTTTGTATTTTTAGTAGAGTTGAAGTGTCACTATGTTGGCCAGGCTGCTGGTCTCGAACTCCTGACCTTGTGATGCACCCGCTGTGGCCTCCCAAAGTGCTGGGATTACAGGCGTACTTTTTTACGCAGATCACCTCAAATTGCATGTGACTGAATTTTAGGATTTATATCCATTAGAATTTTTCAACATGAGATATTCAAAATAATGCCTTAAAAAATGTTTTTAAAGGTAACTCAAAATAAACAACTTTTAAAAGTTAGTTTGTGAAATTTGACAAAGTTTCCTCTAAAAATAAATTTTCCTTTTTCTTTAAATATTAGTAATTTATATTCAAGCTAAATTTTATTTTAAGATTTTGATTGAGTTTTAAATTAATAACTTATTATTAATTAAAAGATCATATATCAAAAGGTTTTTTTCTTTTTGGTATCATTTCACAGTTTACTCACTAAGTCTCACCCAGCGAGTCTCATCTTTCTTCAGTGGTCTTAACAATTTTGGCCTTGAGTTAATTAATTCAAAGTCTTCAGGAATGAAAGAACAAACTAGGTTCAGCCACCTCATATTCCATTGATGGTAAAAGAACTTTAGTAATGCAAGGTATTAATCATAAGGCTTAAAACAAAACTGGGTTGCTGCATTATCTTCTAATAACTTAAACATGCTAAATATTCAATATGTTTCCTGAAAAAAAAATTCACATAACATTTACCTCTAAGTATGTTTCATTTTATAAGCACAGATTATTATTCTGATTTCTTTTATTTATATTTCTTACTTATATAGCTTTACTTATATTTCTATATTTCTTTTCATCCAGTTAAATGTTTAAACATTAAGGACCATGCCTTATCAATCAATGCATCTTTTAAGTCACTGTCACAGCCTGAAGTTTTTATTTCCAGTTTCTCAGCTGAAGAAACAGAGTTCAGCAGTGCATTTAATTGGAATTTATATGTCCTAACATTTTATTTCCCATCAGAGTGGTTTCAATTTCTGACAAATGGTCTGGGCATTAAAGTAATCATCAATACAGGAAGTGTTAGTTTAAGAAAAAGATACTAGGAAAGTGAAGAATTTTAAATTACTAAGAGACCTATTTACATTTGAGATTTCCATGCCTTTGAAATGTTTAAAACCACTAGCCCTACAAGAGGTATTATGCACCAGTGAGAACAGTTTAGGACGATTACATTAGAAACTGCTTTCATTTCTCATTGAAACAAAGTTAAATTCATGTGTTCACTACAGTCAAACAAAAAAGAAAATATGCAAAACTTTTTAATACTGTCTAGTATAAACACTAAAGCTTAATTTATTTCATTGCTGAGAGCAAGTCTTAATTCTTCAATTTGTTAAAAGTAAAATTACCAAAATTATCCTAAGAACTTGTGGTGAAAACAGAAACCGCTTTCTTTTAGTCATGTGACACGCACACATACACACATAAACACAAGCTTATATTTCTATATTCTGGGAGTTGTAAAAGACAGCATGGATTTGATCTGTTAAATGGCATAAAAAGTGTTGGAAGGATGAATCCAGTGTGAAGTAGCAAAGGTGAGGCAGATAATGAAATAATGTCCATGATAACTCTATAAATGGGGCATGAGAAAAAAATAACTGTCTAAATTGTTATTTATTCTATCATTAGCACTAATCTACAATCAGCAACCAAAGAACATGTGGTTTCAATCACATGAATATTTAATACTAGTAAGACATTTAGACAGAAATCCTAATTTATTCCTAATTTTGTAAAGTGTTCAGTAGTTTTCCATTAAGAGATATGTCCATAGACACCAGTGTTTCGCTTAGTGAATTGGGATGGGATAAGGTTCTACTTCCAAGCCATCTTCTACAGTATTATTGTGAGTTTTCTTCCACTGTTCAATCCTTAAGGCAATGGCAGAATACATGATTAGTGAGAGAGGAGAATGCATGTATGCTAGATTCTTTTGTCACTACATTTGGATAAAGAACTTCAATCCAAAGTAGTATGAGCATACTTAGGTTATCTCTGAGATTACTATTTTCAAAGTATAATTGAGAGTAAGTAACTCTAAAGAAGAAAGGTAGTAATTTGTATTTATGCTATGAACAGGATAAAGAAAAATAAGTTGTAATTCTCTTAAAGTATAAAAAACTAATTTAAATATTGCAAATTAATTAAAGAAAACAAAATATACAACTAGCTAGTAAAACAAGCCTTAATTTGATGAAGTATTGATATACAACGCATTGTGATTAATATTAGACTTAATATCTTTGAAGTTAAATAATATAAATACTGAATTTGCTGTATCTCAGAGGTTCTGGTATGTTACGTTTTCATCTTCATTAATTATTTTTTTAATTTATGTCTTAATTTTGTTGTTGACTAAAAGACAGTACAGGAGTATCTTGTTGACACCATATGTATTTGTATAGCTTCAAGAGTTCCTCTTGAAATTCATGTCTAGTTTTATTTTGCTATTGTCTGATAAAATACTTGGTTTGATTTTGAGTTTTTAAAATTTATTGAGACTTGTTTTATAGCCTAACAGATGGTATATCTTGGAGTATGGAATTAGTACAACCTCTCCAGAAAACAATATGAAGATTTCTCAAAGAATTAAAAATAGTTCTGCCATTTGAACCAGATATGCTATTATTGGGTAACTATCCAAAGGGAAATAAATTATTATGTCAAAAAGATACCTGTATAGTATTAAAAAGATACCTGTACACTATCAAAAGGTAGTATATTTATAGCAGCACTATTTATAGTACCAATAGTATATGGACTAAACCAAAGTGCTCATCAGTGGATGGTTGGATAAAGAATAATTGGTATATACGTATATAATAGAATAGTACTAAGCCATAAACAAGAATAAAATCATGTCTTTTGCAGTAACACGGATGGAACAGTAGGTCAATTATCTTAAGTGAAATAACTTAGAAACCGTCAAATACTGCATCTTCTTACTTATAAGTGAGAGCTAAGTAATATGTACACATGGACATAGAGTGTGGAACACTATACATTGGAGACTTGGAAGTGTGAGAGGGTGGGAACAGAGTGAGGGATGAGAAATTACTTAAGGGATACAATGTACACTATTCACATATTCACGTCACAAAACTGCACTTGGCCCCCCTACATTTATACAAAATACATACACACACACATATATATATATACTACTATTACAGAAGTTTCTATTTAATATTATGCTGAAAGATAAAAGCAAAACCATTAGTATCTGACTAGTATACTATTAACTACTTTAAAAATCTAAAAGAAAAAATACAGTGAACAAAATATGTATTCACAGTCAGAATGTTTATAAGATTTCAAGGGATAATTTTTATAAGGTGTGTACTAGAACATAGAGAAAAACATAAATGTTACTAAAGGTCAACATGACATAAGAAGTTCATGAAAATTTGCACTGAATGTTGGACAGATGACAATTATCTGTACCAGTTAAAACTGGATTTAATGCCTGTATTAGTCCATTGTCACACTGCTAATAAAGATATTCCTGAGACTGGAGAGGTTATAAAGGAAAGAGATTTAATTGACTCACAGTTCAGCATGACTAGGGAGGCCTCAGGAGACTTACAATTATGGCAGAAGGGGAAGCAAACATGTCCTTTTTCACATGGTGTTAGGAAGGAGAGGAATGTGAACCAAGTGAAGGATGAAGCCCCTTATAAAACCATCACATCTCATGAGAACTTACTATCACAAGAAGAGCAAGAGGGTAACCACTCCCATAATTCAGTCACCTCCCACTTGGTCCCTCCTGTGACACATAAGGATTATGGAAACTACAATTCAAGATGAGAGTTTGGTTGGGACACAGCCAAACCATATCAATGGCATATAATATATATGTGTACATAGAAACATATTAACATCAGGGTCTTTGTTACTCATTCAATGTTTCCGGTCAGAACCTTCATGGCTTGGTGAAGCTACTCAATGAAGTCATCAATATCTTGGCTTCTTTTATCTTTCTCTTGCATTAATCTTAGCAGGAACATATTTTGAAGATAAACAGAATTTTATTGAACACAAGATATGGGGTTATAAATGAAAGCGAGAAATCTCAATAACTACAAGTTTTTGAGTATCAATTTGAGGAACAGAGTTGTTATCAACTGAGATTGATAAGATGCTGGTAGAAATAGGGTAGATCAGTAGCTCATTATCAGTAGTTATGTAGGAAAGTGCATGTACAAGCCTGGACATGTCTATTCTGGAGATGTAATTTGGGATCATGATCATACACAGATGTGAGTTAATGTAATGATACTGAAATTTATCCTTAAAGGAATATATGCAGATAGAAAAGGGGACCAAATACTGAGCTCTGAAAGAGTTCAACAGTATAAGTTAGCACAGGAGCAGAGAAACCAGCAAAAGAATCTTAAAAGTAGTGCCTATTGAATCAAGTGAAAACATAAGAGAATAAGCTGACTTGGAAAAAAGTGAGAATGAATTGAGGGTAGTTATCACAAAGAAAGGGTGGTCTCTATCTCCTGACCTGGTGATCTGCCCGCCTCAGCCCTCCCAAGTGCTGGGATTACAGGCGTGAGCCACTGCGCCCGGCCGAGAAACTCCCATTTTTAAAATGGATCTTGTGAGACCCATTCACTTTCATGGAAAATGGCATGGGAAAGACCCGCCCCATTATTCAATCATCTCCCACCGGGTTCCTCCCACAACATGTGGAATTATGGGAGCTACAAGATGAGATTTGGATGGGGACACAGAACCAAACCATATAAACTTAAACATACATTGCTCAAAGAAACATATAAATGGCCAATAAGCCCATGAAAAGATGCTCAACATTACTAATCATTAGAAAAGCAATTCAAAAGCTACAAACCACAATGAGATATGACCTTACACACATCAAGATGGGCATTATAAAAAATAGAAAATAATAAAGGTTGGCAAGAATGTGTAGAAGTTGGAACTCTTATGTACAGTTGGTGGGAATGTAAAATGTACTGCCATTGTAGAAAACAGTATTGAGGTGACTCTAAAAATAAAAAATAGAATTACCATTTGGATATAGCCCCACTAGTAGAATATACCCAGCAACGCTACTACTGGGTTATATATGAAAGTAATTCAAAGCAGATTCTAAAGTGATGTTTGCATAATTTTGTCTACTATCGCCTTATTCACAATATCCAATAAGCAAAAGAAACTCAAATTTCCACTGACGAATGAATGGGTTTAAAAATGTAACTCTCTCTCTCTCTCTCTCTATATATATATATATGAATATTATTCAGTATTTAAAGAGAAGAAAATCTTCTCTCATACTATAATATGGATGAACCTCAAGGTCATTAAGCTAAGAGAAATAAACCAGTCACACAAGGAAAGGTACTGTATGATTCCAGTCACATAAAGCATGTAAAGTCATAAAAATTATAGAAGCACAAATAGAAAGATGATTACTGAGGTCTGGATAAAGGGGGAGGAATTAATGTGCAGTGAGTACAAAGTTTCAGTGTTGCAAAATGAAAAATATTATACAACTCTTCTGCACAAAATGTGAATGTACTTACTACTGAACTGTAAACTGAGAGGAAAATATCTTAGGTCCCTTCAAGCTGGGAAGTGCTCAGGACAAATCTGCCCCCCATTCCATTCAAAGTCATCTCTCTGCTTACAGGGATAGATGCATATTCTGATTGCCTCTTCTGGAAAGATTTATCAGAAACTCAAAAGGACACAACCATCTGTCTCTCACCTACCTGTGACCTGGAAGCCCCCAGTTGGTGGGAGTGGGGTGGGCCTTGCTTTGAGCTGTTTCCCCCTTTCTACACAGAACTAATGTACTTCTTACATATATTGGTTGATGTCTCATGTCTCCCTAAAATGCCCTGAGCAACTTGGGCACATATCGTCAGGACATCCTGAGGCTGTGTCACGGGTGCATCCTCAACCTTGGCAAAATGAACTTTGTAAATTAACTGAGACCTGTCTCAAGTTTTGGTGGTTCACAGCACTTAAAAATAGTTAAGATGGTAAATTTAATGTAATGTGTTTTTTCTTACATTAAAAAAAGGATAAACTTAGAGCTTATGCCAAATGTTTCTGTGAGATCAAGCAGAAAATGAAGATCAAAAATAGACCACTGGTTTTAACAACATTGACTCATTGGTAGTTTCAAGAGCTGTAGTTTTGACAGCTTGGTGAAAGCTAGATTGTGTTGATTCAGTCAGGAGTGAAAATGGGATTTGAGCCAGTGAGATTACATAACTATTTTATTCTTTGAAGTATTTTGTCCAAGGCGGAGCAAGTAAATATAGCTGTAGCTGGGTAGATATTTAGAAACTTCCCTTTCTCTCTCTCTGAGAAAAGGTAAGTTCCTTCCACCAGTGAGCCTGTATAATCAAAAGCCAAGTTAGTTACTTCCTAGACACAATGGGGGTACAGGCATTGGGTAAATACATCTGTTACAAATAGAAGAATTTGACTGAAACAAAGGGACTACATGCAAGTCTGAAATCCAACAAAGTAGTAATTAAATCTTAAAGCTCTAAAATAATCTTGGAAAATCTCTCACTATATATATAGATATCTATATCTCTATATCTATATAAAGACAAATACGTGTCTATCTTTAGTAAAAACAAAATCCATGATGTTGCAGAGAGAAAAGAGTGTTAATTGATGTTCTTCCATAGCTGAAAGGAGTTAGGATCTAGTGTACATATAGAATGACTTGATTTTGATGGGAGCATCCATATTTGTAGGTTAATAGCTGGGAGCAATGTATGTGTAGATGTAGTGGTGTGAATTTTTGAATGGTTCCACATGGGCTGCTTTGTTTATTTCAGCTTCAGCTTTTCTCCTGCCTTCCTAGCAAGGGAAAATATAACGAAATAATTGTGAGAAAACAATAGAGTTTATGTCAGGAAAGCAAAATTATCCCAGATATTCTCAGCAAATATCGTTTACGGATATTCAGTGGCCACCATTTTACCTAATGCTGATGAATGTTTTGCTTTATTTTTTCTAGGTGAGCATCTTATTGCCCTGGAAAAGACTGTGGTTTTGTTTCAAGGAAGAAGAGAAGAATGACATTTTTATAGGTAAGAGGCCATCTATTTTATACTCAATGATTATCTCAAAATAATTTTTCATAGAAATTGACAAGCTGGAGTTAAAACTCTTATAGACAAGAATATTGCCAAAGAAAAAATGTTTACTTAAAAAAAGGGTAGGCCGGGCACGGTGGCTCACGCCTGTAATCCAAGCACTTTGGGAGGCCGAGGTGGGCGGATCACGAGGTCAGGAGATCGAGACCATCCGTGCTAACACGGTCTCCACTGAAAATACAAAAAATTAGCCAGAGGGGGTGGCGGGCACCTGTAGTCCCAGCTACTCAGGAGGCTGAGGCAGGAGAATGGCATGAACCTGGGAGGCGGAGCTTGCAATGAGCCGAGATCGCGCCACTGCACTCCAGGCTGGGCAACAGAGTGAGACTCTGTCTCAAAAAACAAAACAAAACAAAACAAAACAAGGGCAGCACATATGTGTATTTAGTGTCTGGCTATTAAAGCATTATCAAGCAATAGCAATTAAATGAGAAATGCTTCAGTTATAAACATTTATTAATATGACATAATATGGTCCAGAAAAATTATAATTCTAATGTAAACTAGAAGGCCTTAATACTACCTTTGGCTTGACTAAGATATTTTCCCGACTCTAAGCCCCTGTCCCTCCATTTCTTAGAGCGCTTATTTTAGAAAATTTATAATTGTAATGAGTTCTCAGGTACACTGAAATGTAAATTATCTCCTAAACTCTTGCCAGTTTTACAACCCAGGAATGCCTTGGACCTTGGAGTTATCCCTCTAAAACGTAATCTTTAAGAAAAGTAGAGCCTGTATCTTCTTCTGTATGTAGGAAGGTAGGGGCCTAACTTCAATAAACACGAATTAACAAGCACATTGGCCTAATTTCACTGGCAACCCTCACTTTAACGTCGTCCAGTTGTTTTTTTCACTAAGTCACTTCAGTGCTTAAAAATTCTCCTGCATTTTTTTTCCCACAAGAATTGGGTTCTCTCTCTCAATTAGGATAGACTTGACTGCAATTGCAATAGCCTTGAAGTCTTCCTTGCCTGCTTAACTCTCTCCTGCAATTTCTCTTTGACAAATGAAACTGTATGTGATGGCAGTGATATTACAAAGCTATAAAATTGTATGATTCTTTATTCATAAAACTACATGAGAAGATTGGGTATCCAATTGGGGAATATATTTCTGTTCCACACTAATTGCAAAAATAAAATCCAAGTAAGTTAAAAATATAAATGCTAAACAAATTCATGAAATTATAAAAATGTAAGCTAATGCAGTTATTATTTTATTCATAAAAATTTTGTATGTTTAATTTGTTTAGGAGACTAGTATAAGCACTAGAAACTGATAAGGCATATTATCCTTACTGTCATTAAAAATATCAATCTAAAGAAAACTACCAAACCAAATATTCAATACTTCTATACTTCAAAAGATGTTATACAAATAGAATAAATATTACTGACAACCTAAAAGGAAATATATCATACACACATGCTCACACACACACACATACACACACACACACAAACACACATATGTAAGAATACATTGCTCAGCATGGTGGATCATGCTTGTAAATTCAACCATTTGGAGGGTTGAGGCAGGAGGATCACTTGATGCTCGGAGTTTGAGAACACCCTGAGCAACATAGCAAGACCCCATCTCTGCAAAAAGATAAAAAAGTGAGATGAGAGTGGGGATGTGCACCTGTAGTCCCAGTTACTCTGGATGCTAAGCCAGGAGGATCACTTGAGCCCAGGAGTTCAAAAAGAAAGAAAGAAAGAAAGAAAGAGAGAGAGAGAGAGAGAGAGAGAGAAAGAAAAGAAAGAAAAAGATAAAAAGAATATGTTGACCATATCTATAAAACAAAATGTAGAAGTCTGCAAAGGAAGCCAGGCAAAATATATGAATAGATAATATATAGAAGAGCAACTTGGTTACAAAATGTTTAAAAAGGAAGCTCATGCTTTATAAATAAGCAATGCAAGTAAGCAAAAGCAAAGCGAAGTATGTCATTCAAATAATTACAACTAACGATACATAGAAAAGTTTGGAAAATATTTAAAAGTGATTATATCAACCATCATGAACAAAAGTTATCACATCAACATTTGAAGCATAATTTCACCTTATTCATATAAAACACCATGATATTGGAAAGCCAATTCTTAGTATATAACTAAAATAAGTGAGTTAAGCAAAGAATGCATGTGCAAGAAAACATTGCAGCTTTGTTTGTGATATAGAAAAAAGAACAAAAACAAAGAGCAAAAAAGCAGAATTGGGTGACTCAAAAAGTAAATTGCAACACAGCAATTTAAAAATATACCGGAATATATGGCCCAGAATGAAAAGATAAATTGGTTAGTGCAAAACAACAAATAGGATGAACTGAATTCCAGACACATATTGAAATAGGATCTCACATACGAATAAACATATGCATAAAACCCCATTATGTATTTTCATGGAGGCCTATAAAAATCGAATAAATAAATATAGAGAAATAGATTGAAATCAAATGCATAAAGCTTTATAGAGCCAGAAGACTTTGGCCTTATATTCAATGTGTAAATTTGTACAATGAGAATGTAGTCTGGCATTATTTGGGAATTAAATTACTGCACAGAATAGAAAATCATTCCTAAATGTCTTAGAAATAATAATAATATTTAAAAGTATGATAGCAGTATCAAATTGCTGGTCTCAAAGAAGAGCACTAGAAAATGTTTGAGAGTTTCCAAAGAAATGTATATTTCATTTAAGTTGGTTCTTATATAAAGTATTAATTAAATAAGTATGATCAAAACCTTTGACTGTGGGAATATTTATCTTAATATTTCAAGGTATTTTGGTGTAGGGGCTGTTTAACTTTGTGGCTTTAAAATTTCTTATTTTAATTTCTGACTTTACTAGATAATACCTATCAGTGTGATCTAGAGTGAAGTATTAACTATCTCTATGAGAAAACACAGTACATGAAATAACTTCTGCTTAATATGTTTATCATGTGCTTTAAATGCTTTTATCTATGTCAAATGCTTGAAAAAATGTCCAGGACACAGTAACAAGTCAATAAATGTACACTGTTATTATAATTTCTGAAAATAAAAGTAACATAGAACAAGATATGTATATACTAACTCAAAAGCAATTCACTTTGAAAAAATCATAAGGGTTGTTATTTTTAAGTTTTATCTAAAACAAAAACAGGGATGGTTTTGAAAAAAATATGTATATAATTTAACTAACACAATTACATTGGCTCAATATGCCAATGTAATTTTTGGCACATTGAGATTATATGCAAAGGGAAATGCAAATGTTAATTGAATAAATAGGTACAGAGAATAGATGGAAATCAAATGCATAAAACTCTATTCGGGCATGAACTGCATAAAGAGGACTCTGACTTTATATTTGCATTTCCCTTTGCATATAATCTCAATATGCGAAAAATATTATCACTATTTCTGCCTTTGACAGTTCACACACCTACAACCCCACACTGAGGCCTGCACAAAGTATACTTCAAAGACTGATGCTCATCAAAGATAGGAAGTATTACTTCATTTGTTTATCTCTCAGTAACCCTTTGCTTTTCAAGTCCTTTCACTACAGGAAAAACACACAAAATTGAGGTGGGTCAAATCTTCTACCACTTACTTCGTAACTAAAATATTAGTATCATTTCTCAGTCAGGCAAAAATGACAATAGCAAAATTTTTTCTAGTGGTGATTAAAACAACAAAAGCAACACTGTAGTTTTAATGCAGTTTATTAATGTATTATCAATGTAGTTTAATGTATGTTCACTTAAAAATGCCATAATATTATTGCAAATAATCATCAAAACTTGACTTTATAAATTCAATTTGATCACAATGTTTTAATATGCTTCATTAAATCAAGATTTGGAAATCTGACAAATAAATTTCTGTTCAACCAAGAGGCTGACAGTAATATCAACCAAATATTCTTATAGGCAGTATACTATCTAAACATAGAAGTAGTTTCTGATTTACTAAGCTATATTTCTTAAAGCTGATAGTAATTGCAATCGTAATGTAAGTAAAATTTACATGTAGAAAAATTAATAAGGAGGCTGCTGTTTAAAATTAGTTTTGCTTTTTAATTGTCTGCTTTCTGTCACTTTCCAAAACTATAAAAGAAGTTTGGTAATGTGCAATTTAACAGGCTGTGGGGGGTATACTTAGTTTACAAGAGTAATATTTTTCTAGAATGTGAATTGGTAACTGTTACATACTGGTAACTGTCTGAATGGTATTTGCTATTTTCTTTCAAAATATGCTCATTTTACATATAATTTAGTCACATAGTTTAAATTTGGCACAGCAGATTGAGCTATATGCATAATTCTTTCTTTTCATTGTTTATAAAATGTTTAAAATATATTTGACTCATTTAAGCTCTCTACTAAATCTATACCTCTGTGTCTTAAATTTGTTCCTTATTCGAGTTTTACATTCTGAGAGCCTCAATCGCAATTTAGCACTATAAAACAGAAAGACTTTGCACTTTTAGGGAACTGACAACTCATTTCTGGAAATTATGTTCCATCTGTCACTTCAGCAAATTTCAAGTGTTTCTTTTTATCAGTATTTTAATGTTCTATAATTTAATTTAGAATTATTTCTAAAGATGACTCAAGTTCTTAGTAACTATGAAATCTCTTCTAGAGGAAACAAGTTAAAATACTTGAAATTGTTTGCTTTTTATTTTCAACTACTTTCATTAACTAGAGATGCCTTTCACCATCTTGAGAAATACATTTTAATCATTTAAATGAAAAAATTAACAGATGGGCAATTCAACTTATTGGAAAGACTTTGGATTTAAAAGCAAGAGACATGAGTTCAACTACTGTCTCTGTGATTTCATATTTCTATAGCTTTGGTAAAACTCTATATTCTGAATATGTTTCCTTCATTCACAAAGACAAGTTTGAGATAATTTTATTTTACAGTTATTTAGCCACTATTGGTTGATCTCTACCTATGTGCCAATATGTTTCTGACTGCTGAAGACATAGTATTGAAAAGAAAAATCCTTATTCTAAAAATTCTGAAGATAATTGGTTGGGTGAGGGTGAAAAATAAACAATATTAAAGAGTAAATAAAATTAATAGGTTAAACTCTATCCTTTAGATGATACTTCTTTTGAAAACAATAACAGAAAAAAATATATAGGGAGCTTTGGATGTGGGGGAGAAGTTCAAATTTTTCCGTTTGTTAAGATAAAGTATAAGTAAAGTGCCTGTGGCCATCTTCTTGGAATTTCTAAGGCAGTACATAAATATTGGTTCTTCTATCAAACATATAATTACATTATACATTCCATAGTTTAACTGTGTATATTAATTAATTTTTAAGGACTTTTTTTACTAGCTTATCCAGGTTAATCACAGGTAGGATCCAAGGAAACTAAAAGTAGCTCATTTTATGTTTTGTTTTTCCTTTACCTTTGAGACTTGCAAAATATTACTTTTTTCTGCAATAGACATAGAACATATAACCATGTTTAGGCAAATTTTAAAATTCTGAAGTAAAATATCAAGGGATGAAAGATTGAAAAATACCAAAAGCTAAATTAAGCAAATGAAGAAACTCATAAAAAGCTATATACAGATGCATGATTAAATTGAGAAGAGAAAGTGCCATATCTAAAAAGAAACTAAAAGGAGGATGAACACGACATATTACACAGAGAAAAGGGATGGAGAAAAATGGGTTGAGAGGCTTAGCATTTTGTTTGTGTATGTATATGCCTCTACAGTTTACAATATCTATGTTAAGTTCAGTTCTCAAGACACCAATTTCATTGCTAGTAATGAAGTAGTAACATTTTTTTTACTAGGAAAACAGTTTCTTTTTATATGGTTTCTTTATATTCTTATGGATTTTTTTTTTTTTTTTTTTTTTTTTGAGACAGAGTCTCACACTGTTGCCCAGGCTGGAGTGCATTGGCACGATCTTGGCTCACTGCAACCTCCACCTCCCAGGTTCAAGTGATCCTCCTGCCTCAGCCTCCCAAATAGCTGGGATTTCAGGTGCTTGCCACCATGCCCAGCTAATTTTTGTATTCTAATGTTTTGTATTCTAATGTTTCTATATATGGTTAAAGGTTACTTAACCTTTGAAAATTATTTTCCAGTTGGGAAATGTTTGTGAATTAAATTGCTATAAACTTGCTTCTTGTATAAATCATGCCTGATTTACATGTATTTGTTTCAAAATAAGATAAAAATATCTAAATTCTATAATAAAAGATAACTTTTATTTTACACTTCACTATATTTTTATTTTTCTGTGCCCCCCACCCCCACCCCTGACAGGGCATTACAGTACCTTTTGTCTTCTTAGCTCTTAGTTCCTGTTGAACAATTTGCAACAATCCAGCCTTTTTCATCTTTTTTGCAACAAACTTCATAGAACATGGCTCTGTACTTCAAGAGCACAGAACTTATGCATTTACTTGAAAAAGAAAAAAAAATAAAATAGTGTAGGTTTATTCTTATCTCAAAATGCAATGTCAAATTACTAAAATATCTAATCCCTTCTTCCAAATGAGAATGGAAATTGACTTCTTTTTGTTAAACCAAGAAAATACTTAATAGAAGTTGACAGTACCGTTCCTGTTTTTTATTCTAGACTAGAATTAGGATATTTGATTTCTTCTACTGGAAGAGAAATCAAGAAATTGAGTGTCTGGCAAAAGGGATACCGTTTTTCATGACAGACTCAAATAAATTGTGATTTATCCCCCCAAGCTGAGCACTGGCATCACTTTTCCTGAGGTAATAGGAGTGAAGAGTGGTTTCTGAATAGAAAACAAATAACATATTTATTGAAGTCATTATTATAACCAAATATTTTATCAAAATATCCTTTCATTTTTATATGTTCAGTCACATTATGAAAATTTTACATATATATACATACACAGACATATATACATATATACACACACACATATATATACACACACACACACAGAGAGAGAAAAGGAGAGCAGGGAGTCAGTTGGGTGTTATGCTGTTTAAAGCATATCAATTCATGAGTTTATTAATTTTATCTATATTGTACTACAATTGTGGCTGAGTTTCATAGTTTTCTCTGATTATCTGTGTCTCTCCTGTCTTTTTAGTACCATAACCCTTTATGTTGCTGAAAATTTCTAAGATCGCTTTGCCAGCAGATTTGCCTATCTAGCTAAATCTCTGGCAATGACATGTAAAATGATGTGTCCTTATGTAATTCTGTAAAAAAAAAATTCCCTGAAATTTGAGGGATGAGCCCTTGTTTATCAGCTTTTTTCCTGTTTCCTTACATGTACAGGTAGAAAATGGAGATCCAGCAGCCATCTTGGCTTATGCTATTATTGGAAATATTAATGCAGAAAGAAAGATGGCACCTAGGTCCTGTGAACGAAAGTTCTCTGGAAAGTAATTTAGAGGAAAGAGACTTTATTTCAGTGAAGAGTTTGCAAACCAGGGAGACACACCCTGTAAAATAAAGTTACAGTCCAGAAAACAAAGGGAGGATTTTTCTTTTTTAGAAATGATTCTGCCCAGGTGCCCACTCAGGTCTGCTTAGGCAAATGAAACATGCAAACTTAACTTAGTTCTGAGTGATTGATGCTTGCTAAATTCTGATTTACTGACACAGGTCAAAGTCTATCGATTGGTTTAGGTGGGGAAAACAAGAGGAGGCAGCTATGAAAGCCCCAAAGTTTAGCAGGTCTGTGGGTTTTCTAGGAACTCAAAGTATGAGTGTCACTTCCAGTCAGCAAATGGCCAATTGATTCAAATTTAAATTTAGACCCAGTTAGCCGCTTAGAATTCTTCTTGAGAGCTTGGCTCTTTCCTGGGTTGCAGTCTTAACACCATGGAGCCATCACAACACAACAAACTGCCTACCTCTGGAATACTTTCATATGAGAAATAAAATTTTGTATGCTTTTTGGTAGCATTCTAATATTTTATGACTTTATAGCTAAATGCTATCCAATTGATATAAATGGATGAATAGTCTTTCTGTTCTCTTTTTAAATACTATTTCCTTGTAATTTTTGGATGGGTAAATCTGCTCTTCTGTTTTTCTCATTATTAATAGGAATGTTCAAATGGACTTTTCCATTGTCTTATCAACTGTCATCTTTTTTTTAGAGACACATTTATTTTATAGTGTGAAAAATATAATAGTGTATTTTTCTAGAAATGTGATAGACAAGATATCTAGAGAATTTCTTATAACAGCAAATATTTAAAATATGTTTGCAATATATAGTTTTACTGGAGATACTTAAACAATGCACTAGATGCCTAAATTTATGAGAAAGAGGGGACAAAGAGATTTGTAATTTCTGAAGCTGGTGTTTGTTCTGGGGACATCTCATCATTTCTGGGTTGAGAGTAGAATTTAAACGGGGCCTATTATGTAAAAATGGAAAGTATGTAATTGCAGATTGGAGTTTGACAATTAATTCAGGTTCAAATGAATACAAAGAAAATACAGGGCTCTCAGAGGGAAAAAGTCACAGTTATTTTTTGAAACCTACACTGTTCATAGATTGAAATAGAAAGAAGGAAGAGATAAGGAAAACAGAAGGAAGAAGGGAGGAAAGAAAAGAAGGGAAAGAAAAGAAAAATAAAGGATGGGGGCCGGGCGCGGTGGCTCAAGCCTGTAATCCCAGCACTTTGGGAGGCCGAGACGGGCGGATCCGAGGTCAGGAGATCGAGACCATCCTGGCTAACACGGTGAAACCCCATCTCTACTAAAAACTACAAAAAACTAGCTGGGCGAGGTGGCGGCGCCTGTAGTCCCAGCTACCCGGGAGGCTGAGGCAGGAGAATGGCGTGAACCCGGGAGGCGGAGCTTGCAGTGAGCTGAGATCCGGCCACAGCACTCCAGCTTGGGTGACAGAGCGAGACTCCGTCTCAAAAAAAAAAATAAAAAATAAAAATAAAGGATGGGAATGGGATAAAGGGACAAAAGCAGAATGACGCTGGAAAAGAGTTCAGATGACTTGTACAAACCATTACCCCTTCCCCTAAAATAAAGCTATATATATATTTTTTTAATATATATTATATATGATATATAATACGTTTCATTTTAGTTTGTTTATTTTTTTAGTTTTTTGAGATGGAGTCTTACTCTCTTGCCCAGGCTGGAGTGCAGAGGCACGATCTCGGCTCACTGCAACCTCCGCCTGCTGGGTTCAAGTGATTCTCCTGTCTTGACCTCTCTAGTAGCTGAAATTACAGGCATGTGCCACCACCCCCAGCCAATTTTTGTATTTTTAGTAGAGAAGGGGTTTCACCATATTGGCAAGGCTGGTCTCAAACTCCTGACCTCAGGTGATCTGCCCACCTTGGCCTCCCAAAGTGCTGGGATTACAGGTGTGAGCCACTGCACCCGGCCCAATATATATATTTTAAATTAGTTCTGAGGTGGTAGTATGGAAAAGTCCAAATACATGTAAGAATTTAACTTTAACACAATTCTTACACATTACCATAAATAAAGTTTAAATAATGTCATCTAAGTCAGTACAAAGAAAACTACAAAATTGGATGCACAGAGAGTGAATATATAACAAATGTCAGAGAATTTTATACAAAAAGAAAGGGATAGAAGTAAAAAAATATCCATATTATCACTAAGAATGAACAATTATTAAAATTTGCTCAGCAGATTTGAAAAAGACAAAAATATAATACTGTGAAGTGAAACATTGAGTAATTGAGTGCAGGAACTCAATGTGTGAAATATGTAGAAAATTTTGTAGACCTTAAGACAATATTAGTTGGCCAAGTCAGATTTATTCCTAAAATGTCATCATTGTGCAAGAAACAAAGCTCATTACATGGAATACACCACATTAACAGAGTAAAGGGAAGAAGCAACGATAACAACATATGAACATCTCAAATGATCCAGAAAAACATTTGATAAAAGTCAACAAAATCGAATCATAAATTCGCTCAACAAACTGGAAATAGAAGGAAACTATGTCGACATGATGGAGGTTATATGTGACAATTCACAGCCAGCATCATACTCAGTAATGTAAGACTGGAAGGTTTTCCTCTAAGATCGAAAATGAAACAATTTTGACCATCTTAAGTCCTTCTATTCAACATAGCATTGGAATTCCTACCCAGAACAACTAGGCAATTAAAAAAAGCTTCCAAATTTGAAAGGAAAAAATAAAATTATTTCTGTTCACAGATGATTTTATATTACATACAGTAAAAATATATATAATATTTCATATCCCCTCACAAATACACAAAAGCTTGTCAGAATTAATTGTAAAAATTAGCAAAATTTCAGGATACAAAATAACACTCAAATATCTGTTGCATTTCTATATGCTAAAAATGAATAATTCTAAAAAGGTAATTAAAACAACACATCCATTTTCGATGGTATCAAGAAGAACAAACTTCTTCAGAATAAACTGAAGGAGGCAATGTACACTGAAAACTAAAACATTGCTGAAAGAATTAAAGAAGACATCAACAAATGAAAAAACAACTTATGTTTATGGATTGTAAGACAAAATTGTTAAAATATCAATACTACCTAAAGTAATCTACAGATTCAGTCCATTATCTATTATAATCCCAATTATTAACTGCTAGATGAGCCTGCAATAATTGTCACACTCTAATCTACATTTATATATTCTCTTTTTTTTCTTCTACATAATAGGCCCTATTTAAATTCTGCTTTCAATCCCAGTCTCAATTGCACTTTCTTTGCAGAAATTAAAAAAATTACTCTAAAATTGATGTGGAACCTCAAGCAACCCCAAATAGACAAAATAATCTTGAAAAACGGCAATCAGAACAATCATGTTTTCTGATTTCAAGACTTACTTTAATGCTACAGATATCAAAACTGTCATATTAGCATAAAACGAGAGGCATATAGACCAATGGAACAAGATAGCCCAGAAATAAGCCCTCACATATGTGTTCAAATGTTTTTTAACAGGGTACCAGGATGATTCAATGTGGAAAAAACAGTATTTTCAACAAATGGTATTGGGAAAACTGGATAGTCATATGCAAAAGAGTGAAGTTGAACTCAGATTACTCCATATATAAAAACTAACTCATATGTATCAAAGCCCTAAACATACAAACTAAAACTATAAAATTCTCAGAAGAAAATGTGGGAAAAGTTTTGTGATATTGAATTTGCCAATTATTTATTAAATATGACACCATGAACACAGGCAACAGAATAAAATAATAATAAATTAGACTATATCAAAATTTAAAACTCTTGTATATCCAAAGATGCTAACAACACAGAGTAAACACAATCTATTGTTTGGGAGCAAATATTTCCAAATCATGTATCTAGTAAGGTATTAACATTCAGAATGTATAAAGAAATCCTAAAACTCAAGAACAACCCCAACAATTTCAAAATGGGCAAAGGAATACACACACACACACACCAATGCGTTTGTGTGAGTAAACTGAGAGATTCATATGAAGAAATTATGAAAAAATGCAGCATGAAAGGTTTAGAGATAAGAAATAGAAAGAAAATCTTTTTTTTTTTTTTACATTGGTTTTTAATAGAAGATAATAAAAAGAGTGGAAGAGAAATGAACTTTCGTGGGAACTTTTTTTAAAATTATTATTGTTTACTTTTTTGAGATGAAGTCTCACTCTGTGGCCCAGGCTGGAGTACAGTGGGGCAATCTTGGCTTACTGCAACCTCCACCTCCCAGGTTCAAGCAATTCTCCTGCCTCAGCCTCCCAAATAGTTGGGATTACAAGCGCCTGCCACCACACCTGGCTAATTTTTGTATTTCTAGTAGAGATGGGGTTTCGCCATGTTGGCCAGGTTGGTCTCCAACTACTGACCACAGGTGATCTGCCCGCCTTGGCCTCCCAAAATGCTAGGATTACAGGCGTGAGCTACGGCAGCTGCCCAGGAACCCTTTATAATTGACCATTCTTCTGGGCATTACTCTTGCAGTGAATGAATACCTAGCTTCTTGTTCACTGTAGCAGCTTCTTGTCTTCAGAAGGGAAGAATTGAAAGGAACATGAATGCATTCACCAGATCACCAGCTTCCCAATGGGATTGCTAAAATTCCTTTCATTTAGTATTATTTGCTGAGTATGCTTTTCTTATATTTCATAAACCGTCTATCTTTGTAACTTTGTAATCATTTAGTCAATTAAATATGAATATATGCTTTCAAGTCTCACATTGCTCTATTTGCTTTCAGTATATTTGAGTGCTAATTATTGCCATTTACTTATGCTGATAATTCTTCTCTAACTTGCAATTGTTAATTTTTGTTCAACTTTATCCTATATGCTTTGGGTACAAAAATGCCTGTATGCAAGAATTTTGAAGACGTTTTTGTTATGGATTAAGGGTTACACACTAATTGGGCTATATTTTATTTTAAATTCTAAGTTGTATTTTCTCGTAGCAAAGATAAAATATTATTTCAGAAATCAACTTTATACTTTGCACCAGTTTGAGATTTCAGCTTTCTGTAGATTTTTTTCATCTACCTTGACAGTTGGAAAATAGCAAACCTTGTGGCTGCAGTCCTGGCCATTGTCCTTTTATGCCCCCACCCGCTTATTTACCCTGAAAAATATGTCAGTGCTCCAGCGTTATACACAGTGTACGTTAGTTGTAGCTCTCTAACCCACATTAAATAAGTTCTAAAAAATTTAGGTCACGGGGGCTTTAAAATCCTAATGTTTAATTCCAACCAGCTATATCTGTGTCTAATATTCCTGTGGTCCAGAAAGCCTTAGTATTTTTTGATTGTTTGTTTGTTTGTTTTACTATGTGGCACAGAGTTCTTTTACATTTTTTGCCACAGAGATTTCTATTTTTTTGTTTTGTGCTTGACATTTATGTTGAAGTTTCAGGATATTTTCTACAACTGTGTATATTTGTAGTAGAAAAGGTACACTTCTACATCAGCTTAATTTGCCATTATTTTCTGAAGTCCTTATAACGCCTTCTGTAATACATGCTAACACACAGCATTATAGTAGAACAGGAGAGTACCTGCCTCATTATGCCTGAGATGGTAATGAAAAATCTTATAAGCGATATGCTAAATAATAAGTAGATGTTTAATGTGGTTAAAGCATACCAGACAATGGGGATAGGAAGTGAAATAATTTAATGACAAAAAGAAAGCCATTTAGCATAATGTAGATAGTTAACAATTTATAAAGTTCTGGATAAATATGCAGGAGTTTTAGTAATATGAACTCATAGATTTATGAGTATAAGCTATCTTGGGTCATTCCAGACTAATTTCTTTTTCCTCAGATGTGCTCTGTATTCCTGCATCTCTAAACATTTTTATATTTGGAATACATTTTCTCCACTACTACCATCACATTCTACCCACGAATCACAAACTCCACCTCCAACATTAAGATTTTCTTAACTCTTCATCCTCTCTTCCTGTTTTCTCTCCTTCTGTTTATATTTTTAAAAATATTTCTCCATTTGTTTTTAAAATTTTTTTCAATACGACAACACTGCTATATTTCACTTTATTTAATTCTCAGAAACCCAAAATAAATCATTATCAATTTGCTACCTTTAACAAATAAGGTAAATACTTACCTTTCCAAATATTTTTCAATAATTATGTAGCAGTGCAAAGATTAGCACTAACACTTCTTAACTTCTTCTAAAACCATGCTTGCACCTCTCTGCTTGAAGACTAAGAGCCTGTCTTTGTCATATTTTTTGGGAGGTGGGCCCAGTTCCTAACATGAGGAGTCTCAAATAAGTCAGAGTTCATTAAATGCTTGTTGAATTCAATTGACTCAGCTCTTTTCTAATCCACTCCCTACCTCAAGGTCTAAAGAAGATTGCCTTTTCCAGGCTGGCACATTGGGCCTTCCTATAAAAAGCAGTGGCTATTGTCATTTCTCCAGGAAGATGTGAATAATGCCTTCAATTTTATGGCTATCAATCGTAGAAAATTACTGACCAACAGGCTAATACAGAGTAGAAATCTGAGGATGGTTAGCAACTAAAACAACTGTGTCTCAACTAAAACAACTGTGTCTCACCATCTTCTTTGTTAACATTCTCTAAAAAAAAAAAAAAAAGTGTTTCCCTTCTTTCTAGTCACTAGCACCATAGTGGAACCAGTAAGAGCCTTGTGTATGTACTGTCAATCATTGTCTCTTATTTACAAAAAATTCTATATGATTTCTAAGTTAAATGCTTCATAAGTCATAACATTCAACACGAATATGTCTAGTCTATTATTATTATTACTATTACTACTACTATTAATGTATTAATAGTAATATAATAAGTAATTGTTTGGTAAAGCAAAAATTAAGCAAGTGGGGAACAGCCTTAGAACTATAGCTTTGAGTATTTTTTACAGTCACACATTCACATTAGCAGCTGCTGTTAAATTAACTGTGTGGAATAGCATTTATTCAGACAGTTTGTTTAAATAGTTTTAAGAAGTGTCATTTAGCAAAGAGACTCAAAAAGAAATTACATTCTCATCTTCAGTTCTCCTTAAAGTTGGTTACTTGATTGTTCTTGTAGATGTCATAAATCTACACCTAAAATTATGCTGTTTATTATTAACAACACAAAAATGACATTGCTTGGGCTAAATTGTTGAAATCCTCAATTAGCAAACATTGAAGATAATTTTAAAGATCCTTCTGTAATCAGATTTCTTGTAACTCTAATTGGAATATGCCCGGTCTAGTGTAGTTGTTAGTATTTAAACAAATGATTAGTTGCTTTAATTTGTATTAAAACAGATAACGATTTCTCCATAAAACTTAAAATTGAAAGAAAATAATACCAAGGATCACTTACGGAGTTATCTACAGGACAGTAAGAATTGATGTACAATGAAGGTCTCTTTTTTATGAGTTGAAATTTATTAATTATGTTACCGTTTTCATTAATAATTACAGTTAAAACCTGATATTTTTATAAATAAAATTTTCTGTTACAAAGTAAATTATAAGTGATTTATTAAAATATACCTATTCACATGTTAGTCCCATGCTTATGAGAGAAGATACAGGGAAGAAAGGCAGAGATTCCTCAGGCATGTGATCTATTCAATCGCATTCACATGGACACTACTTCTCAAATACTCCCAATTTTAAAAAGCATAGTTGATCTTATAAATTAGAAAATTAGAAAATTCAGTACTAAAGGGCAGAATTTTACAAGGAAATGTCAGTTATCTCTATTACAAGATCCCATAGTTTTGGTAATATAACTTACCTCTAAGTGACCCTCTTTTATATTTGCTGAACTTTATATATAGATTACTTCTTTGGGTTAAGTCCAACAAAGTCAAGTTAAAAAGCAAATGTTCTCTATAAAGAAACATAAAAGCCATTATGATCATTTAAAAAGTACCTTTGAATAATTTGTGTTTGATCATATGGGCTGAGCTTCAAATGAGAAAGAATATCAAACAGCAAACTTTAATAGAATATAATAATTTTGGAGAGTAACTATGGAGAAGTTAGTGGATCTACCAAAGACATATTAAAGACATTAGAATATTGATACTGTCTTTCAAATTTGATCATTTCTAACTATAGAAAACAAATTATGCATACTTCTCAATTTTACTTAAACTAGGTCCTTAAGAAAAACATGTAAGAATTAGTGCACTATGTGGAGTAGATACAGAGATTAACTTAATTTATACACTGAAAGTAAGAACTACACATTAACCTAGGATTCAAATCCTAGGGAATGCCTTATTAACTGTTTATCTTAAGCAAACTGGAAATAACTCTTTCTACCTCTGTTTCCTAATCTATTGAGTGAGTATGATAATAATTCCTACCTTAAAGGTTATTATAAAAATTCCAGGAGCTTATGCATGTAAGACACTTAAAACAACATTGAGCTTATCTTGAACACTAAGGATCAACTATTGTCATGAATGTATGGTTGAAACCTAGGATTCTTCAAAGCCAGCAATGTGTTCATGTTATCCCTTCACTGAAATAACATTCTAGATATTGGAAGTATTCTTATACCTATGTCTCTTATATTATTTACTCTCACTAACATCACTTTATTACACTATTAAATTATCTGTAAAATATCACTACATTTAACCATATTAAATTGCCAATATTTGACAATTGTTCATCCTCAGAAAAGTCAGTTTAAAATGACTCAATGTATTAATGGTCCTTAATTTTTCACTTTTCTTTTAACTCCCTGCTTCCCTCCCTGTTCAATCTATCTATTGTGTTGCTGCAAAATTAATATTCTAAAATATAGTTTTATAGTCTGACAGCTCTCAGAAATCCTTAGGATTCCACTGATAATTTATTTTTCTAAATTCAAATGTGGAACAAGATTCCCTGTAATTTTTCCCCAAAGGTAAATTTTCAAATATATCTCAAAGATCATAGTTAAACATGCTCCTTTGGCTCTGGGCAGCACAGTTACTGCTACCCAAATAGATGACCCTGCACTTTTCCTGTAACTGGGGGATCCTTAGGAGACTTTAATCATCTTAGGACCCAGTAGTTGTGATTATAGTGCCCCAACCCCAATTCAAAAAAGGACACTTTTTTTTAAAAAAGGGCATTTGGGTTTACACTATCTTCCGTTAAGCAACATTTTTCAATTACTTCTGTGTTGTCTTTCCTCCTACTGATTTAACAAATCACTTGTCCCTGTAAGCTGTTAGAAAAGCTATTTAGAGGGACAGTTATGCAAAGTGTACCTTTGCCTAAGACTTAGAGATGAACACTCTCAAAAATGTTCACCAATATTTCTTAAAATCTTGTCCCAAAGACACACCTGGGACCGTTTAGCCCCTCATCAACTCTTGACCATTATATTGACTTAATAGATAACATAGATATTAAATTGATACAAATTCTACACATTTCATATCTAAATAGAATATGTATTCATCCTATGACAAAAAGCTTCTGTCATTTTACTTGAGGGACTGATATATAGAGTGGGAAATGAATATTAGAAACCTGTGACGGTACCTAAAGGGGTAATAAGACACAGAAGAACTATCAAAGGTAGCCAGGTTTCAGCTTCCTGTATTAAGCTTCTATTTTCCAACACTGACTCTATTACTACGAATAATTTTAGGCTTGCTAATGGTTTCTATTCTCTGAATACACTAATGCTCTTCTCAGTTTCAGATCTTTTAATTTTCACAGTCCTCCATTTAAAATCTCTTATTGTAACATATTCAAATCTTACTCTTTATTGAGGCTAATAGTGATAGTTTCCTTTGAAACCTTCACTCTGCAGTAAAACATAGTGTAAGATGAGGGGGTGCGATTTGTTTTCAATTTTCCCGGCATAGTCCTGGTTTGCATCTGTGGCCCCAGAAATTATTAATAGCATCCCTTTACATATTTACAAATTTTCTGTTTTGGAAGATAAATTAAATAATGACAATGAAAAATAATATTGAAGTAACAGTAGTGTTTGTTATTCATGAAGTTTGTATAAATTTTAAGCTCCCACAATTTCATCATTTTTAAGCATACAATGAAATGACATGATTTTAACTTATTAGTAAACAAGTAATATTTCAGGTGCCTCATAATCTCTCTGAAATAATTACATGTTTTTGTTTTACAATTCCAATTCCTATATCTCATACTGTATATTATATGTATATATTTTAAATTTAAAAGCTTTTAACTAATTTAAGACATATTATCTCTTCTGTGCCTTTTTCAGAATGCAATCTACTACAAATATAATGTGATATATGAACACATTAGAAAACAATAGAAAAATATTGTTTAATAAAATTGTAAATGGAAACATTTGCTTTAATGACTTTTTCTTTTTATTTTGCATACTTGATAACCAATAATAAAATTGGGGTAGGCCGGGAGCGGTGGCTCAAGCCTGTAATCCCAGCACTTTGGGAGGCCGAGACGGGCGGATCATGAGGTCAGGAGATCGAGACCATCCTGGCTAACACGGTGAAACCCCGTCTCTACCAAAAAAATACAAAAATCTAGCCGGGCGAGGTGGCGGGCGCCTGTAGTCCCAGCTACTCGGGAGGCTGAGGCAGGAGAATGGCGGGAACCCGGGAGGCGGAGCTTGCAGTGAGCTGAGATCCGGCCACTGCACTCCAGCCCTGGCGACAGAGCCAGACTCCGTCTCAAAAAAAATAAATAAATAAATAATAAAATAAAATAAAATAAAATAAAATTGGGGATGGTAGGGATATAAAAATATTAGCAATCCAACTTCAATTGTTTTGTTATGTTAAAAAATAATATTCTAGTAAATAAAACACAACCTTGTCAACCCAACAAAGCAATAACTTTAGGTGATAATCATTATATAGAACACACAACTGAAGCCAAATAACTCTTCACATTGTACTGAAGCCCTCACTTATGAAATGAATGATGGATACTTTTGCCTTCCCAGAATTCATTCTTCACATTTCTGGAAATAACATTCCTTCACAAAATTGCTTTGGTAAATAAAAACTTCTCTCATGAAACACAGTCTTGCCAGGACAACAGTTAACTGCCCTCCTTTTTCATGTTGCCCCACGCTGCATCAATCATATAATTTCTCACTGAAATTTAATACTGAGCAATGACATAAATGGGGGAAATGGATGGCTGTGTATGCTTTAAGGAAATTCTCCATTACTGCTTGTTAGACTCTACTGATGGCTTCATTCTTGCCATTTTTGATATAATGTTCTTCCAATTATATTAAAATTCTCTCAATTAATGTACCACTTTCTCATGTTAGTAGAATGCATTTCTGTAGCTTGTTGTTGAGGAATCCAAATGAATATATATTAAGACAGATATATATCATCTGGAACCATCTAGTGACAGGTGCTTTAACATATTGTCCTTGTTCGGTTTATTAGACAGTTTAGGAAGTGATCCAGAGAGGCTATTTAATATGGTAGTTAAGAACACAAGCTCAAGTCAGATTACCTGATTTTGAATCATGAATTAACTGCTTATCAGCTATATGACCTTAGCCTCCCTGTCAGTGGCTCAGTTTCCTCAATTTCTCATGAGGATAAGAACATTATTTACTTCTTAGAGATATTAAGAGGAGTAAGTGTGCTTATAGATTTGGAGTCCTTTAAGTCCACATGAATAATTGCATGTGGCCAATAACTGACTTTTTTATTATATGGAAGTATATAATGTATTGTTAATGATGTTTATGTGACCTATTTTCGTAAGATCAGGATGACAAATACGTACTACCTATATAAGGTAAATCTTAGTCACTCAAAGAAACAAAGACAATGATCTAACCCTGGAATTCTTTATTCCTAACCTACAGCATTAAGACTCAATATCATTCATTGTTAATTATCAAATATAAACAAAACCAGTGGTAAAATCTAGACAATACGAACAAAAGTCTCAATTTTCTCATAGTGTTTTTTAGCAAGAGCTTGACAATTGTGTGATAAAAACAGCACATTTATTTTGAAATATAATATGTTTTCCTTCTTATAATTTTTAATAGTATATCTGGTTCAAGCAACATATTACAATTACTTCTTAAAATGCTGAAATTCTCTCTTATTTCGAACCATGATGCAAAATACATTTGCATATTTCCTAATCATACTTTTCATAAGAAAGCAAAAACTTTCACTTAATGAAAGAAAAAACCAAGGTAATAACATTACAGAATTTTGATGTTGAACATTACACTTATAAACTGCTAAATTAAAATTATTTGTTGCTCATGTGTTTCCATGGAGAGTAGATGAACCCTAGCTGAAAGAAGTATATGTTAAAACTTGTTAAAATGATAATATAGATGACAGTTCTAAGCCAAACTTTCTGTAATGTTGGCAGGGTAAAATAAAATATCTGTAATACCATTTATCTTGTTTTGTGTGTGTGTGTAAATATAATTTCATTTTGTAAGCTTAAGAAATTGACATTGTTATTTTTCTTTTCTTTTCTTTTCTTTTCTTTTTTTTTTTTGAGACGGAGTCTCGCTCTGTCACCCAGGCTGGAGTGCTGTGGCCGGATCTCAGCTCACTGCAAGCTCCGCCTCCTGGGTTCACGCCATTCTCCTGCCTCAGCCTCCCGGGTAGCTGGGACTACAGGCGCTGCCACCTCGCCCGGCTAGTTTTTTTTTTTTGTAGTTTTTAGTAGAGACGGGGTTTCACCGTGTTAGCCAGGATGGTCTCCATCTCCTGACCTCGTGATCCGCCTGTCTTGGCCTCCCAAAGTGCTGGGATTACAGGCTTGAGGCACCGCGCCCGGCCTTGTTGTTTTTCTAGTTGAAATTAAATTACATTTAAGGTGCAAATCTGTGAAATTTAACTAAGCTATAGTAGTAGTAGAGTTTATTCAATAGTGGTTAGAAAGAGTTATGCTTCTTGCTATGAAGAATCACCTTGTTTTAACCAAATTTCCTTCTGAAAATAACTAAATATGTTGGACTATATATGTGTGTGTGTATAACAATATAACAGATATATACACACACATACATATATAGCTATAGATCTACAGATATCTATCTATACAGATATAGATATATGATATGTTTGAAGCTGTTGAAGAGACATGAAGCAAAGCCCACTAAGATTTGAGAATGAAAACTACAAATAGGCAAGCACTAAATTCAGAACCACTTTTCGCCTTGAAGCAAATCACAAGTGGTGGTCAAGAATCTGAGAAACATAACAGTGCTTTGCAGGCAAGACAGAAATCATAATTCTTGTAACAATATCAAGAGTCTGTGGGCAGGGAGTGGTGGCTCACGTCTCTAAACCCAGCACTTTGGGAGGCTGAGGTAGGTGGACAACCTGAGGTCAGGAGTTCAAGACCAGCCTGGCCAACATGGTGAAATCCTGTCTCTACTAAAAATATAAAAATTATTTGGGTGTTGTGGTGAGCACCTGTAATCCCACCTATTCAAGAGACTGAGGCAGGAGAACCACTTGAACCCAGGAGGAAGAGGTTGTAGTGACCTGAGATGGAACCATTACACTCCAGCCTAAGTGAAAGAGAGAGAATCTGTTTCAAAAAAAAGAAAAAAAAAATTCTAAGTCTGTGGGCTACTTAGGCTTTCAGTTGCAATCTATAAGGCTAGAGGGTAAAAGTAATGGCAACTATAAATGGATCTGGTCTTATAAATGATAATCTTGATATTCAAATTAACTTAATCTCTGACAGAATGATTATTTGCCCCCAACCTAAGTAGCTTTGTGATTCTGAGAATCTGGGGAAAGTTCTCAGTAATTTCAAGAGTCTGAGGTAACAAAAATTGGGATTTGGGACATTTTAGTTTCAGCTGTGACAAAAGAGCTAGTATTAGATAAACAGTTGTACTCCAAACTACTATGAAACCTCTGTAATATGGTAAACAACTTTTTGAGGGATTCAGTGAAAAAGCAGGACATTATTGTTATGCCCAGACCATTTGTTCCCCGAAGAAGACCACCAGAGTCCAGAGTCAAAGCCAAGCGGCAAGGATCTTTAATGCAAGTTTGAACTTGGTCCCTCCATTCTACAACATACAAGAGGGCCCCGAATGATGCATGTGCCCGTTTTTTATAGCCCGATGCATACAGGATATGTAAGGTTACAGAGGTACAAAGGAATTCTTTTGGTTGCAGCATCACAACTGGTAATTGGTTAATATTTTAAGTTATACAATTAACAGTTTTCTATTTGTTCCCGCGCATTTAGTAAAACTACAAACGGTTGTGACCTTATCAGGGGCTCTCTAGGTGGTGTTTCTGAGATGTGTGGGGGGGGGGGATTTGTTTGTGTTGGGCTCAGGAAGTTGGGACAAAATAGAGGAATGTGTTTGTACTGGGCCCAGGACTAAGATATGTGGCAGACACCGGTAATTAGAGCGGGACAGAGACTTTCACAACGTTTGTCCTTACAATGTCTGGAGTCTATAGATAACCTAATCGGTTAGGTCCGGGGTCGATCTTTAACTAGGCTCAGGGCGCCGCCCGGGCTGTCAGGGCGCCGCCCGGGCTGTTTGCCTGTGGACTTCATTTCTGTCTTTTAGTTTTTTTCATTTGATCTCTTTCAATTATGACTTTGGTGTCTAGAAGTCTCAGAGAGAATGGTTGAATATCACAGTGACCCACATTCCATTCCATCCTTTTTACATAGGCTTTTCCAATGGGTAGTTCAGTGAATAAAAGACAAACTGAAAGTGGTGAGACCTGCTGCCATTTCACAGGGAGTTGATATATGGGTTGGAGTTCAGAACTCCCAAGGAAACTAAGACTTTAAGGGGAAGAGAGAACTGCAGGGAAGTATGACTAAAATTCTGAATGCAATTTTACTTTCAAGGATTTCTAATGCCTGTGCTAAAGGTGTGTAAGATAAGACTCTATGAAGGCTAGCTAACCAACACCTCTTGGAGGCTAAACTCTGACAAAGATTTCAGCAGTTTTGTCATTGTGAGAAGGCAGAGTTTGGAATTCAAATATGGGTAAATGGCAGGAATCCTAGTAACACCAGAAACTTACATTCACAGGAGAACCGAAAAAATTTTCTAGAAGAACAGAGGTTACCAAAGATAGGAAAAAAATCAATAGAAGTCATTCTGAACAAAGTACAAAAACCATGCTCACCTGCACCTGAAACCATCTTTGCAAAAATTATAACTAAGAGAATTATGACAGTGAAAGAGATCTAACCTAACCGACTCCATTTTACTTGTAACCCCCAAGCTGTCCTTGTTCATTCCTAGGCATAGGCCAAACTAACATGGGGAGGAATTTAATTTATAGTTTAACTTCAAAACAGAGATAATTACAGCCCTTTCCCCAAATAAAGCCCTTTCTGCCTGGGGACTAGACTGCCTTTGCAGGACTAACAAATTAAAAATGAGACTAGAAATCATGGTTTAGGAGTCATGTAGCTGGAGGCTGCAAAATTCTGAATATCTAAATTGCTCCTGGGGATAACAGCACTATCAAGATCAGTGCTGGAAATATTTTGCAGACCCTGTGATCCGCCCGTCTTGGCCTCCCAAAGTGCTGGGATTACAGGCTTGAGTCACCGCGCCCGGCCTAAAACTTTTTAATAAACTATCACTGCTGCTCAAAACCTGCCTCGGTCTCCTTATGCCTTATGCCCCTCAGTTGAATTTTTTTCTTCTGAGAAATCAAGGATTGAGGTTGCTGCAGACCCATACAGATTTGCCATCAGTAACATGCTTTAGTGACGTGACTTGGATATGATTCTTAGTGCCAACAGGCACAGTATTACAAAAGCACCAGTTCTCTAATCCTAGATGTTTTTCAAGAAACGTGCTTTACAAAAGACTTTCACTGTTGAAGACAGATATTGAATGAAATCCATTTTTAAATAGCCTTCCTCATGAATTTGCAATAATTGCTTAATTTATCATTTGAACCTATTATATCATTAATGGTTAAATTTCATGATACAACTGATGATAAGCTTTTGGTAGCAGAGATGTTTAAAAGCAGCTATTTTCTTATTTAAATATTTTATTGCATTTTTAGAATTACATTCAACCTGTGATTCCTTTCGAAGTGATTCTTTAAAACCACTTGATCACTTCCTTATGATTGTTATTTAAGTCTACTATCTAAAGCCAAGTTAATATAATTAGTTATAAGGAAATTATAATATCTCACAATATATTGCATTAGAATTTATAAAATCTAAAATCTGCAGATTAAAAATATAAATAAGAATAGATTAAACAGATTAGCAAGATTAAAGATTATAACTAATAATTATAGAAAGTATGTTTGCACTTATAAGTGGGGAGCAACAGGACTAGCTGGATTTCCTCAGCCGACTAAGAATCCCTAAGCCTGGCTGGGAAGGTGACCACATCCACCTTTAAACATGGGGCTTGCAACTTAGCTCACATTGACCAATCAGGCAATAAGAGAGTTCACTAAAACGCTAATTAGGCATAAAAAGGAGGTAAAGAAATAGCCAATCATCTATCACCTGAGAGCACAGCGGGAGAGACAAAGATCAGGATATAAACCCAGGCATTCCAGCCAGCAATGGCTACCCTCTTTGGGTCTCCCCGCTTTGTATGGGAGCTCTGTTTTCACTCTATTAAAATAATCTTTAAACTGCACTCTCTTCTGGTCCATGGTTCTTACGGCTGGAGCTGAGCTTTCACTCACTGTCCACCACTGCTGTTTGCTGCCATCGCGGACCCACCACTGACTTCCATTCCTCCAGATGAGGCAGGGTGTCCTCTGTGGTCCTAATCCAGCGAGGCGCCCACTGCCGCTCCTGATCGGGCTACAGGCTTGCCATTGTTCCTGCACAGCTAAGTGCCCAGTTTGTCCTAATTGAGCTGAAGGCTAGTCACTGGGTTCCACAGTTCTCTTCCATGACCCACGGCTTCTAATAGAGCTATAACACTCACCGCATAGCCCAAGATTCCATTCCTTGAAATCCATGAGGCCAAGAACCCTAGGTCAGAGAACAGGAGGCTTGCCACCATCTTGGAAGCTGCCCACTGTCATTTTGGAAGTGGCCTACTACCATCTTGGGAGGTCTGGGAGCAAGGACCCCTGGTAACAATGGTGGATAAACAATGGGTATACATAGATATACAGAGTAAATAAATAAACAAACAAACAAGTAAAGTTAAACACTGCATTTTTGCACTTATAAGTGATGGATAAACAATGGGTATACATAGATGTTAGGCCTCTGAGCCCAAACTAAGCTATCATATCCCCTGTGTCCTGCACGAATACATCCAGATGGCCTGAAGCAAGTGAAGAATCACAAAAGAAATGAAAATGGCCGATTCCTGCCTTAACTGATGACATTACCTTGTGAAATTCCTTCTCCTGGCTCAGAAGCTCTCCCACTGAGCACCTTGTGACCCCCGCCCCTGCCTGCCAGAGAACAACCCCCTTTGACTGTAATTTTCCCCTACCTACTCAAATCCTATAAAATGGTCCCACCCCTATCTCCCTTTGGTCTCAGCCTGCCTGCACGCAGGTGATTAAAAAGCTTTATTGCTCACACAAAGCCTGTTTGGTGGTCTCTTCACAGGTACATGCATGACAATAGACATACAGAGTAAATAATAGATATTGGAGACTCCAAAAAGTAGAAGGGTGGAGAGGGGTGAAGATCGAAAAATTACTATCTGGTAGAATATTCACTATTTGGGCAAATGGTGCTGTAAAATCCCAGACTTCACAACTACACAATATCTCCATGTAGCAAAATTGCACTTGTGAAACCACCTTTGCTAACATTCTATCAGTGAGAAAATTATGGCAGTGGGGAAGATCTGATCTAGCCAACCCCCTGTCTCTTGCCTTTAGCTTTAAAGTTGCCTTAATTATTTCTGGGCTTAGGCCAAGCTAGCTTTGGAAGACATTTACCTTATAGTTTAAATGACAATAGCCTTCCCCAAAACTCAACCGCCTTTGTAAAGCTAATGAGAGACCACCAGGCTAGGCATAACTCAGGAGCCTGAATTCTGCTAGGTGTAGATGCTCACAAGACATGCAACTTTCCCCATTACCCCTACAGATGACATCACGATTGTGGATCTGCCTTTTGAGAAATCTTCTCAGGTTTTTTGCAGGGTTGACACCTGATGGCTCCATTTGGACTTGCAAACAACTCCTGGGGTCCCTCCCAGAAGCTACTCATCTCAAGAAGACAGCCTTGACCCCCTGAGATTTAATCTCTGCCCCAACCAATCAGCGGCAAGCACCCATTTCCTAGCCACCTCACCCCTTCCTGCAAACTGGCTTTGAAAAAAACCTGTAACCTAAGAGCTTTTGTTGAGATTGACTTGAGTAATAACTTTGTCTCCCACATGGCCTGGCTGGCCTCATGTCTAGTAAACTCTTCCTTTACTGCATTGCTGTGCTTTTTGCACAGTGGGCAGGAAGACTCTTCAGGAGGTTTCACTTATACTCTCTAAATCTGTTTTTTTTTTTTTTTAAAGGCTCTTTAAAAACAGATGTTCAAAATTATGTATGGAAAAACAAAAAGAATGGTCATGGATTATTCTACATAAAATATTAATGCAATCTATAGAATGGTAGAAAACGCAACCTGTGGAATGGTAGGCAATATTTGCAAGCCATATATCTGATAAGGTACTAATATAAAAATATACAAGAAACTCACTTAACAGCAAAAAAATAAATAACCTAAATTAAAATGGGCAAAGAACCTGAACAAACATTTATACAAGCAAAATATACAAATGACAAATAGGCATATAAACATGTACTCACCATTACTAACTGAATGTACATCAAAACCACAATGAAGTATTATTTCATGCCTGTTAGAATGACTATGATGAAAAAGACTATACAAGACAAATACTGATGAGGGTGTGGAGAAAAGGGAACCCTTGAACACTGTTGGTGGAAATGTAAATTGGTACATCCATCATAGAAAATAATATGGAGGTTCTTCAACACAATAAAAATAGAACTACTATATAATTCAGCAATCCCATTTCTGGGTATATATCCAGAGAAAATGAAAAAAGTATCTCAGAAAGATATCTGCATCCCCACGTTCATTGGAGCCTTATTCAGAATAGCTAAAATACAGAAACAAGTGCCCATCAATGAACGAATGAATAAGGAATCACAGTATATGTGTACGATGCAATATTGTTCAGCCATAAAAAGAATAAAACTCATTTGCAACAGCACAGATGAGCCTGGAGGGCATTATGCTAATACAAAAAGACAAATATCGAATAACATAACTTCTGTATAAAATCTTAAAAAGTGTAACTGATAGAAGCAAAGAATAGAGTAGTAATTGTCAGGGAATGAGGAATGGAGGAAACAGAGAGATGTTACTCAAAGCACACACTTTGAGTTATAAGATGAACAATTTCTGGGGCTATAATGTACAGCATGGGTGATAGAAGCATTAATTAAATTTATTAATGGTAATCATTATACAGTATACACATATATCAAATTATCACATTGTTCACCTTGAACGTATTCAGTCTTTGTCAATTACATATTTTTCTTCAATAAAAAACTGCTTAAAGTTTCTCAACTGATAAGAAAATATCAAGTGTTTAGAGGTGGGTGCAATGCTTACAGAGTTCTTGCTATTAAGCACCATTCTGTCTCTTCTATCTCTCATCCAGATATATTACTATTATTATTTTTTTTATTATTATACTTTAAGTTCTAGGGTACATGTGCATAACGTGCAGGTTTGTTACATATGTATACTTGTGCCATGTTGGTGTGCTGCACCCATCAACTCGTCAGCACCCATCAACTCGTCATTTACATCAGGTATAACTCCCAATGAAATCCCTCCCCCCCCTCCTTCCCCATGATAGGCCCCGGTGTGTGATGTTCCCCTTCCCGAGTCCAAGTGATCTCATTGTTCAGTTGTATTACTATTATTTTAAGACAGCATTATACTCAAATACCTTAAAATCGTCAGCAAGTTAGTACACAAATTGGCATCTCCCCTCATGGCCGGTTATCTTGCTTATCACAGTGGAGTCACTGTGATTATGTTGGTCCTGCTAATCTTGAAAATGTAAAAAAACCATTCCTGTCCTGGGACATTTTCGTTAGCTATTTGTCTGTTGGGAATCCTCTAACTCCTGATCGCTACTTATCACTTGACCAATTTCCTCCCTTTTAATCTTTGCTTGAATGTAACTTTTTCCATGAAGCTTAGTCTGGCTATCTTACACAGACAGCACTCATAAAACCTATAACTACTGCTGCTGCTACAACTCTGTTTTGCTTCTTCCTCTCTCCTCTACTCCAAATGTGTGTGTGTGTATGTGTGTGTATCTTCTAGCACATTATGTAATTTGCAAAGCCAAGTAGAATCATAACTTAAGTGGTTGCTAATAGATCATGGTTTTTCAGAGGCATCAAAAAGAGAAGCCACCCAAAGTGCTCCTTAATTTGCATAATTATAAAACCTTGACAGCTAAGAAGCAGGTATCTGATGTTACCCATGACAAACCTCACAGTCCACTTATTTCTCACGTCAGAACCCACAGTGCCAGAGATTAATATTTGTGGAACAAATAACACTTTGAGGAGGAACTCTGTAACTTCACCTAAATTAATTACTTTATTTCTCTGATTCTTTTCAAATAGATGGGTAATAGTTTTCCCAAGGCAAATATATACTTAGAAAAGGAAATATCCTGACTTTTTAAGGATTCAGATTCTTAAATATAAAATCCAAACTAACACTAATACCTAATGACTCAAAACACCATCATGATCCAAAATTAGCGTGAGAACTAATGAATATTAAAAAAATAAGTAAAGTTTTCAGAAGGTGTCTAAAGGGATCTTGAGTTAATTGTCCTGGTTCATTAATATATAATTGGACAGACATAGTTACCAGCAGGTTGAATACTAGCATTTGTTCTTGATCTGTAGAAAAAGGGTTATTACAGTAGGAAGAACAAATTGAAACCCTTAAAACTGTAAACCAATTGTGGCTTGGTAGTAACCAAAAACCAGTGGTGTGTTATGCAAGGGATTGTAGAGGCAAATGTTACCAACATAGATGTGAAATTTGCAAAGTTTATTGTCCTATTTCATCTATGTTGAATTTATTTATCTGCCTATATAAATTCAACTGTCTCACAGCAAATGACTACATACTATCATGAATTTAGTCTTGTTGTAATCTCAAATTTAACTGTGGTGGAGAATGTAATATATTTACTGGAGTAATTCAACAGATTTCATTAAGTGCATTATACTTGATATATTGGTATTTATTTGGCCAGTACTCTCATGTCCATGCTCATCATTAAGAATGAGCAAGGCTGGGCATGGTGGCTCACTCCTGTAATCCCAGCACTTTAGGAGGCTGAAGGGGGCAGACCACCTGAAGTCAGGAGTTTGAGACCAGCCTGCCCAACATGGTAAAACCTCGTCTCTACTAAAAATACAAAAAATTAGCCCATTGTGGTGGTGAACGCCTGTAATCCTAGCTACTTGGGAGGCTGAGGCAGGAGAATTGCTTGAACCCGGGAGGCAGAGGGTACAGTGAGCCGAGATCACTTCATTCCAGCCTGGGCGACAAGAGTAAAACTCCATCTCAAAAAAAAAAAAAAAATGATCAAAATATATGACAGAGACAGCAGTATACTTTTATTCCCTTACGTCAGTACTATCAGCTCTCCAGGTTTCTGTGCTCATATACTTCACAGGGATATAATTTATATTATCATTCTGTAGATTTTTACAATAGAGAACTTAAATTATGACAGCATGTTAACTGGATATCATGTTAATTTGATAATATTAACTGGTAACTCAGAAGTTGCAATTAAACAAGAAAACTTTGTAGGAAATATGTGAACCAAAATTTGGAAAATAAACCCATGGATATTAGGACATCTGCCATTAGGTGAGGTTTTAGGATCCTGTCATCAGGAACATATCAATGATATTCCTGCTAAAGTAAAAAATACGATGCTGAATCTTGCCTATCACACCACTGAAAGATGCTCAATAATTGTTGAGTTTCCTTGCCTTTAAGATGTATGACACATTGATGTTGAATATGCTATGTCCTACTGTTGAGTTATCTGGATAGTTATATTTTCAGTAGCGTTCAGAGCAAGAAATGACTCTATGTCAAGTCCAGGCTGCAGTGCAAGTCACTTTGCTTTTTGAGTATCAGGATCTCATGGATGTGAGGCAATTAAAAGTATCTGGTAGACAAGACATTGTGATATTTCCAGCAAAACCCAATGGGAGAGTTGAAGTACAAAACTTGTATTCATTATCTGTCGCTGTGTAAAAATTACCCCAAACCTCAGTAGCTTTAACCAATAAAAGTTTATTATCTCAGTGTTTTGTGGGTCAGGATTCTATCCATGGCTTTGCTAGGTACTTATTCTTTCTCTCACAAGGCTCCAGAGCTGGTCTCATCCAAAAGCTCAAGTGGAAGAAGGGATGTACTCAGGATTATTTACATTGCCATTGCCAGTTGCTTATTAACTTTTGGAATGACAACCCCAGTTTCTGATTTGTTGTTAGTCAAAAACCTCTCTTGCCACGTGGGTCTCTCCAGAGGGCAGCTCTCAGCATGGTAGATAATTTTTCTTCTGTACAAGTGAGAGAAAGAGACTGAGAGAGAGCACACAAGATGGAAGCCAGACTTGGTTTGTAACCCAATTTCAGATGTTATATCTCATAACTCTCAAAGCAGTGTATTTTCTAGAAATGAGTCACAAGATCCAGCCCATACTCAAAGGGATAGGATTAGACATTGGGAATATCAGGAGACATAAATCATTCATGGGCATCTTAGAAGCTACCGGCGACATATATCTTAGGATTTGGGGGCAAAGCCTTCAAGACTTCTGCAGTAGAGAAATATCTTCTATGAAAAATATAAATATGATATTCTAGTAGGACCTCAGTACAGCTGACAAAATAGTAATGCTGTATTAACTGACCATATATCTTGTGTTGCCTATTAGGAAGTAGATGTTATCTAATTTACTGAGTCAAAGGGCTGAGTGGAAATATTAATGGCTATAATTAAGAATTAAAAGGTGACGCCTTTGCCGTTAGCACCATCTGAATATTAGGATTATCTGTTAATGTGTTCTACACATTACCTATGACCAAACTTTTCATTTTACAGAAAAAGAGGTGTGATAATAAGATCATAGAAATCTGATTTTCTTGTGTTTCGATGTAGCCAGTAACACACAAATAACCACCCTGATATAAATTGGATTACACTTCTGAAGACTTGGCTAAGGAACTCCGTACTGTGGGGGCATTACCTTTCAGGATACAGCATGCATCTGGGATCAAATAAAAGTCACTGTGTTACTTAGAGCTAGTATACATAGTTCCTGGAACTTAGTTGTGGAATTGGTAATAGGTCCTCTTGCTAAAGCATCTAATGATTTTTATTCTAAATATTATAATCTCAGTCTTTGCTATTTTAGAGATATTCATATCTGAGGGTGGTGTTGGGGACTATTCTAGCAGAATAGACAATAATGGTTTCAGCAAACTGGAAGTTATGAAGACTACCTGCCCAGCACTGCATTGGTTGAAGTAATTGATTCTGGTTGCCAGGAGGAGATATGGTTGCTATTACACAATGAAAGCTGGGAGGATTAAATGTGAAACTCGAGATTCATTATAACATTACTGCTACCTCCATATGTGATAATGATTAGGTGTGCCAAACTATTATAATCTCAAAACCATAAAAACAGCGCAACTGAGAGCACTTGGAGAATGATAGTCTGGATTATCCTGCCAGGCAAACAACTTATCAGGTGAGATATGGAGAGCCAATGGCATTTAAATGTGCAATAGAGGAAGAAGATTATTAGTATTAATTGCAGCCTTAGGACCAGCTGCAGCAATGGGGGCTGTAGTTTTTGTTACTAGCTCTCTCACATTAGCCTTTAAGAAAATTATACATGGCCATCACTTTGAGGGAAATCCTTTAAATTTAAAACTTTTCATTTTCCTTTGGAAGAATAAAAGACATTTTATCCTCATAGGAAACAATTGAGGCCAGATAATAGAGTTTGTCACCTAATTATAAAGAAAGGGCCAAAAAAAGGGCCTAAGTAGAACGTGGGATGGATACATTTGATACAGCCTGTGCTCCTCATTTTTCCTAACCATTGTTGTCTTTCTGTTTTATAATTGATTATGCACCTATGCCAGATCACCACTCTGCTTTCAAATTCAGAAAAACTATAAAGCAGAAAGTGTGGTGTACTAGACACACCACTTTGCTCTCCTCTTGCATATGTGAGAGGCCAGAGTGAATTACAATCCTCTCCCCTCAAAGCAGACTTTGACAAAACACTGATGGAAATAAACAGACCTCTTTGATTGGGATAGTTATGAGCTGTGATAAGAGTTTTACATTTTTTCATGAAAATTCTGTCAAGGATAAAAAAATCAAGTCATGCTTAGTGGTAGCTTATGATAACATCCCCTTTAACAGCTGATTTCCCTTCTCTGTCTGACTTTACACTTCTCTACTGGATCTCAAACCTTCAGTATAAGCCACTTGCAATTGAACAGTTGTCTTGAGTTGTGTTCAAGATAAATGGCATCTGGTGCCCTGAGTAGCTGTCAAGGGACAGTCAAAATTAGGAAATAGGAAATGAGAGGGAACTTCACAGTGACATCCTCCTGGCTTTATCTCTTTCATAGACAGGTTCAAGATGCATATTGATGAGGATGTGGGGAAAGAAAATAAGCTAGAATTGAAAATGCACAGTGGAGACATAAATAAGCTTCGATAAAAATGCAAGGCAAAATCAAATGGCTTTTATATCAATCCCAACCAAAACATGAGGAGTAGACTTTTTCCAGTATTGGTTCTAAGACTTCATAAAGATAGTGCAGGAAAAATTATAGTGAAAACAAAAAAAAAGTGAAATTTGTTATAAAATTAATCACTGTAGGGCACTAGCAAAGTTACTAGGAATTTCAAGAGTTCTAATTTTTATGCAAATTAGTATTTGGAGTTGTAATCTAGGATTTGGAACATAGGTGGACACATACTTGCCATTTGATAACAGAAATCGGATATTGCTTTTCCTTGGGGAGGGAATGCATTCCAATTAAAAAAGAAATTCCAATTCCAGCTTGTGAGTAATTGACATTTTCTGCTGCAATTTTTTAATATTAAAAAGAGTAAGTAAAAATTGTCGCTATATATTCTTTTACATTCTTGTGGTGTGTTGGATGTAAGATAACTGAAACAAAGCAGAATATGTGGATTACAATTTAGTCTGTTTGATCACATAACTTCAGGACTAGGTTGACAAATGGTTAGTAACTGTACTTAATTAAAAGGACTCTAGTTTTGCCTGTTTGTTCAATCCTTTCAGTTCGCCCAATTAGTGAATACATATATTCACACAAAGAAAGGGTGAATCATTCCTTATTTAGTATGAAAATATCTGAGACTTTCATGAGTTTACTAAAGGAAGGTTTCTACTAATGTTAATAGATAAAAGTGTTATATAATAAGAAGAGGATTATCTGAGCCAATGATTCTATTTGCATGTAAAAAAGAGATAAAACAAAGCACACACATCAATTTATATATTTTTATAAACAGGCTTGTGAGAAAATCAAAATTGAAAAGATGTTTTGATAATTAATATCGTATTCACACTTTACATTACACCAGGTTTCCTATGATCGAAGGTCTGTGTTAATTTTACAAAAAACCTTCATATTCTCAATGATTTTTAGTTGAGTGTGTAGAAAATATAGGTGAAAACGAGTATTTCTTGACGATGGTATTTACATTTTACATCACACAATTTTTAAGAAATGTCAAACACTGAGTGTAAAGTTCTGAAAAAAATCTCAAAATGGGCACACTATCAAAATATTATGATTGGCACAATGAATTAATGTATGAGTTTATTGAAACTGCAAAAAATTAACTCCCAAATTATCCTAATTTGACAATTTTTATTAAAATAGGAAATGCTTGAGATTATCATAATCTTTTTAGCTCACTTATAAAAAAGTGAGATTTTGAAATTAGTAATACACAAGTTATAATGTCAAGTGATATCTTACTCAAAATGTACACTATTTAGCCAATCAATCACTTTATGAGTCAGTCTTTAATTGTAATATTTAACACAGTATGTAATTTATTTGAACTGAAATCCTGATTCTTAGCAATTTGTTTTGCTATAGATTAAATATTATGTAGATTTACTTGGCTTATAAGTTTTTATTTAACAAAACCATCTTTGTGAGTGATTTATTTACTACTTCCACATGAAATAAATAATTGTGGAAATATTAACTATAATGAACACTGATAAATTATGTACTTAGGAGAAAATACATCTAGTTCCTGTTAAGTATTTTGTTAATGTAAAATTGCTTCAAAAAATAAATTCTCTTAATTTAAAAACCAACAGAGAGTATGCTAATGCTTGCCTGGCACCTCTAAGTTCTGTTATTAATAAACATGTTAAAGTAAATATGCCAAAACTGAACTTTTCACTTTTTCCTACAAAACTCCTTCTCCTACAATCTACCCATAAGTTTTAAATAATAATTCCATTCTATCTAATATACAAGCTCAAAATCTTTCAGCCTTTTTGGACTGTTTTTTCTTCCATACTTCCAATTCAAAGGGTCAGAAAATCCTATTGACTGAACCTCAGTAAATGTATCTAGAACTCGACAAATTCTCTGCACCTTCACAGCTACCACTATGATAAAATTCTCCATCATTCGCCGCCTGATATATTACATACTAGGCTCATTATTAACCTTTCTAATAACTCCCTTGGTCCTTATTCTCAAGATATACCAGTTAACAAATTTGTCAGACCTTGCCTGCTCTGTTTCCCACCTCCTTCAGAGTAAAGGCTACAAAGACCTCTATAAGTTCATCCTAATTACCTCTTTGGATTCACTTTTTACTCTTTGACTCATCCTGTTGTAATCACATAATTCTTCTTGTTCCCTAAACTTTCCAGAGCTTTGAAATAGTTCTTTCCTTCTTGCCAATTTTTTTTTTTTTTTTTTTTTTACGGAGTCCTGTGAAAAGTATCTTCCCCGTCATCAGGCTTTTTACTTCTCGCCAACACTCCCCATTCCATCTTTTTGATGTATTTTTTCTTTGTAATTGCATACTATTTTCTACATACTATATGTAATTTTCCTCTTTCTATTTTTCGATTGTCTTCCATGCCTCCTCACTGCTCACTCTTGATAGTAAGCTCCAGGAGTAGAGAATTTCATTGTGTTTGTCTGTTTTGTTTCATTTTATGTTTACTGTTATATTCCAAGTGCTTTCATAGTGACTAATAGTACTTCCTAAATATCTCTTGACTCTGACAGATGAAAATTTGACCTCTTAAGAAGCAATAGGAATTGATGGAAGATTATTTCCTATAGGCAGACACATATGCACCAAATTAATGAGCTGAAAAGGGTTCACCTGCTAATACCACAATGCCTGAAATTCAAAGAAGAATCCCTCTGAATAACGTTAATCTAGCACAATAAAAACCATGCATATGCAAAGAAGAACAAAATCTTTATCTATTCCTCTTTAGTATTTTTATATGCCATTTTAATTATATTTTCTTTATTTGTTCTGTTTTTTAAATTATAATAGTATATATAAAAATATGAAATATACTCCAAGGTATTACACATATGAACATTTATAGCATTTGAAAATGAAGATGGTTTCAGAAAAGTTGTATACATTAATCCAATACTGGATGATAGAATGGTAATATGGTCAGCTTGTTTGTGCCTGATATTATAAAATATTACCAATTCTACTTCCATTTCCATAGGCAATGTAATAAACAATTGTCTCTGGCATAACACGGAATTTTTTTAATATAATTACTTTATTTTATTTTCTTTAAAGTTCTGAGATACATGTGAAGTATATGCAGGTTTGTTCCATAGGTAAATGTGTGCCATGGTGGTTTGCTGCACCTGTCAACACATCACCCAAGTATTAAGCCCAGCATGCATTAGCTCTTTTCCCTAATGCTCTTCTCCCTCCACACTTTCCCAACAGGCCCCAGTAAGGGTTGTTCCCCTCCATGTATCCATGTGTTCTCATTGTTCAGCTCCTGCTTATAAGTGAGAACATGAAATGTTTGGTTTTCTGTTCCTGTATTAGATTGCTGATTAATGTCTTAGAGATCCATCCATGTCTCTGCAAAGGACATGATCTCATTCCTTTTTATGGCTGCATAGTATTCCATGGTGTATATGTACCACATTTGCTTTATCCAGTCTATCACTGATGGGCATTTGGTTTGATTCCATGTCTTTGTTATTGTGAATAATGATGCAATGAACATATGCGTGCATGTATCTTTATAAAAGAATGATCTATATTTCTTTGGGTATGAACCCAGTGATAGGATTGCTGGGTCAAATGGCATTTCTGGTTCTAAGTCTTTGAGGAATTACCACACTGTCTTCCACAATGGTTGAACTAATTTACACTCTCACCAATAGTGTAAAAGTGTTCCTATTTCTCCACAACCTCACCAGCATTTGTTGTTTTCTGATTTTTTAATAATCGCCATTCTGACTGGCATGAGATGTTATCTCATTATGGTTTTAATTTGCATTTCTCTAATGATCAGTGACATTGAGATATTTTTCATGTTTGTTTGCTGTATGTATGCCTTTTTTTTTTTTTTTTTTTTTTTGAGAAGTGTCTGCTCAAATCATTTGCCTACTTTTAAATTGGATTGTTAGTTTTTTACTTGTAAATTTGCTTGAGTTCCTTGTAGATTCTGGATATTAGCCCTTAGTCCGATAGATAGATTGCAAAAATTTTCTCACATTCTGTAGGTTGCCTGTTCACTATGATGATAAATTCTTTTGCTGTGCAGAAGCCCTTTAGTTTAATGAGGTCTCAATTGTCAATTTTTGCTTTTGTTGCAATTACTTTTGGTGACTTCCTCATAAAGTCTTTGCCGATGCCTATGTCTTGAATGGTATTGTCTAGATTCTTTTCTAAAGTTTGTATAGTTTTGGGTTTTATGTTTAAGCCTTTAATTCATCTTGAGTTAATTTTTGTATAAAGTGTAAGGAAGAGATCCAGTTTCAATTTTCTGCAAATGGCTAGTCCGTTCTCGCAACACCATTTACTAAATAGGGAATCCTTTCCCCATTGCTTGTTTTTGTTGGGTTTATTGGAGATCAGATGGTTGTAGATGGGTGGGTTGATTTTTGAGTTATCTGTTCTATTCCATTGGTCTACGTGCCTCTTTTTGTACCAGTACCATGCTGTTTTGGTTACTATGGCCTTGTAGTATAGTTTGAAGTCAGGTAGCATGATGCCTACAGCTTTGTTCTTTTTGTTTAGAATATCTTGGCTATGTGAGCTCTTTTTGGGTTCCATATGGATTTTAAAATTTTTTTTCTAATTCTGTGAAGAATGTCAGTGGTAGTTGAATGGAAATAGCATTGAATCTACACATTGGTTTGGGCAGTATGGCAGTACGGACATTTTCATGATATTGATTCTTCCTATCCATGAGCATGGAAAGTTTTTCCATCTGCTTGTGTCCTCTGATTTCCTTGAGCAGTGGTTTGTAGTTCTCCTTGAAGAGGTCTTTCACTTTCCTTGTTAGCTGTATTCCTAGGTATTTTATGCTCTTTGTGGCAATTGTGAATGGGTGTTGGGTTTCTGCTTGTATGTTGTTGGTGTATAGCAATGTTTGTGATTTCTGCACATTGATTTTGTATCCTGAGACTTTGCTAAAGTTGTTTATCAGCTTAAGAAGCTTATGGGCTGAAACGATGAGGATTTCTAGATATAGGATCATGTAATCCACAAACAAAGACATTTGAATTCCACTCTTCCTATTTGAGTACGCTTTATTTCTTGTTTTCACCTAATTGCCCTGGTCAGAACGTCCAACACTATGTTGAATAAGAGTGGTGAGAGAGGGCATCCTTGTCTTGTGTCAGTTTTTAAGAGGAAAGCTTCCACTTTTGCCCATTCAGTATGATATTGACTGTGGGTTTGTCTTACGTGGCTCTTACAATTTAGAGGTAAGTTTCTTTAATATCTAGTTTGATAGTTTTTGACATGAAGGGGTGTTGAATTTTATTGAAGGCCTTTTCTGCATCTATTGAGATAATCATGTGGTTTTTGTCTTTAATTCTGTTTTTGTGATTAATTACATTTATTGATTTGTATATGTTGAACCAGCCTTTCATCCCAGGGATGAATCCAACTTGATCATGGTAGATAAGCATTTTGATGTGCTGCTGGATTTGGTTTGCCAGTATTTTATTGAAGGTTTTTGCATTGATGTTTATCAGGGTTATTGGACTAAAGTTTTCTTTTTTCTTGTATCTCTGCCAGGTTTTGGTATCAGGATGATGCTGGCATCATAAAATGAGTTAGGGAGGAGTCCCTCCTTTTCAATTGTTTGGAATAGTTTTAGAAGAAATGGTACCAGCTCCTTTTTGTACCTCTGGTAGAATTCAGCTGTAAATCCATCTGGACTTGGCCTTTTTTTGGTTGTTAGATTATTTATTACTGCCTCAATTTCAGAACTTGTTACTGGACTATTCAGGGATTCAACTTCTTCCTAGTTCAGTCTTGGTAGGGTGTATGTGTCCCGGAATTTATCCATTTCTTCTAGATTTTCCAGTTTATTTGCATTGATGTGTTTATAATATTCTCTGATGGTTGTTCGGATTTCTGTGGGGTCAGTGGTGATATCCCTCTTATTGTTTTGGATTGTATTTATTTGAATCTTCTCTCTTTTCTTTATTAGTCTCACTAGTGGTCTATTTTACTGATTAAAAAAAAAGAAAAAAAACACAGCTCCTGGATTTGTTGATTGTTTGATAGTTTTTTCGTGTCTCTATCTCCTTCAGCTCCATTCTGAGCTTGGATATTTCTTGTCTTCTGTTAGCTCCGGGTTTTGTCTGCTCTTGTTTCTCTAGTTCTTTTAGTTGTGACATTAGGGTACTGATTTGAGATCTTTCTAGCTTTTTGATGTGGGCATTTAATGCTATACATTTCCCTCTTATAACTGCTTTAGCTGCATCCCAGAGATTCTGATGCATTGTTTCTTTATTCTCCTTGGATTCAAAGAGCTTCTTGGTTTCTGCCTTAATTTCATTATTTACCCAGGAGTCATTCAGGAGCAGGTTGTTCAATTTCTATGTAGTTGTGTGGTTTTGAGTGGGCTTTTAAACCTTAAGTTCTAATTTGATTGCAATGTGGTCTGAGAGACTGTTTGTTATGATTTAAGTTATTTTGCATTTGCTGAGGAGTGTTTTACTTCCAATTATGTGATAAATTTTAGAGTTAGTGCTATGTGGCACTGAAAAAAATGTATATTTTGTTATTTTGGAGTGGAGATTTCTGTAGATATTCATCAGATCCACTTGGTCTAGAGCTGAGTTCAAGACCTGAATATCCTTGTTAATTTTCTGTCTCAGTGATCTGTCTGATACTGACAGTGGGATATTAAAGTCTTCCACTATTATTGTGTGGGGGTCTATTCTCTTTGCAGGTCTCTAAGAACTTGTCTTATGAAGCTGGGTGCTCCTGTATTGGAGTGCATATATATTTAGGATAGTAGCTCTTCTTGTTGGTTGAAACCCTTAACATTGTGCAATCCCCTTTGTCTTTTTTGACCTTTGTTGGATTACAGTCTATTTTGTCAGAAACTAGGATTGCAACCCCTGCTTTTTTCTGCTTTCCATTTGCTTACTAAATTTTCTTCCATCCCTTTATTTTAAGTCTATGTGCACCCTTGCACATGAGATGTGTCTCTTGAATAAGACACTGACGGGTCTTGTCTTTGAATCCAGCTTGCCATTCTGTGTCTTAATTACTGCAGTCATTCCATTTATATCTAAGGTAAATATTGCTTTATGCGAATTTGATCCTGTCATCATGATACTGCCTGGTTAATTTTGCAGACTTGTTAATTCAGTTACTTCATAATGTCATTGGCTTGTTTACCTCAGTGTGTTTTTGTAGTGGCTGCAAATGGTTTTTCATATCTATGTTCAGTGCTTCCTTCAGGAGCTCTTGCAGGGCAGCCTGGTGGTGAAAAAATCTTTCAGCATTTGCTTGTCTGAAAGGCATTTTATTTCTTCTACATTTATGAAGCTTAGTTAGGCTGGATATGAAATTCTGGGTTGGAATTCCTTTTTTTAAGAATGTTGAATTTTGGCCCCCAATCTCTTCTGGCTGTAGGGTTTCTGCTGAGAAGTCCGCTATGAGCCTGGTAGGCTTCCCTTTGTTGGTGACCTGGTCTTTCTTGCTGGCTGCACTCAACATTTTTCTCTTCATTTTGACCTTTGAGAATCTGATGATTATATGTCTTGGGGTAGATCTTTTCATGGACTATCTTATTGGGGTTCTCTGGATTTCTTGAATTTAAAGACTGGCTTGTCTTGCTACGTTGAGGAAGTTCTTCTACATGATATCCTGCAGTGTGTTTTCCAACCTGGTTCCATTCTCCTCATCTCTTCCAGGTACTCTAAGTAGTCATAGGTTCTGTCTTTTGACACAGTCCTATATTTCACAGAAGTTTTGTTTGTTCCTTTTCATTCTTTTTTCTCTAATCTTGTCTGCTTGCCTTATTTCAGCAAGGTAGTCTTCAGGCTCTGATAGTTTCTCTTCTGCTTGGTCTATTTGGCTATTGAGACTTGAGTTGGAAACATGAAGTTCTCATGCTGTGTTTTTTAGCTCCATCGGGTCATGTATGATCCTTTCCCAAAATGGTTATTCTAGTTAGCAGCTCCTGTAATCTTTTATCATGGTTCTTAGCTTTTTTTTTTTTTTGCACTGGGCTAGAACATAATCCTTTAGCTCAGTGAAATTTGTTATTACCCACTTTCTGCAGCCTATTTCTGTCAGTTCATCCATTTCAGCTTCAGCCCTATTCTGTGCCCTTGCTGGAGAAGAGGAAAAGAGGAATTCTGGCTCTTGGAATTTTCAACATATTTACACTGGTTTTTCCTCATCTTGCTGGATTTATCTACTTTTGATCTTTGAGGCTGATGACCTTTGGATGGGATTTTTGTGGGGGTGAGGGGTCTCTTATATTGATGTTGCTGTTGTTCCTTTCTGTTTGTTAGTTTTTCTTTTAACAGTCAGGACCCTCTTCTGTAGGTCTGCTGCAGTTTGTTGGGGGTCCACTCGAGACCCCGTTCACCTGAGTATCACCAGTGGAGGTTGCAGAACAGCAAAGATTGCTTCCTGCTCCTTCCTCTAGAAGCTTCATCTCAGAGGGTCACTGGCCTGATGCCAGCCACAGCTCTCTTGTATGACATGTCTATCAACCCCTGTTGGGAGATCTCTCCCAGTCAGGGGGCACAGGGTCAGGGACCTGCTTGAGGAGGCAGTCAGTCCCGTAGCAGAGCTGGTGTGCTGTGCTGGGAAAAAACTCCTTTTCAGGATCGCTGCTGTCTTCAGAGTCAGCAGGCAGAAAGGATTAAGTGCACTTAACCTGAGGTTGCAGCTTCCCTTTCCCTGAGGTGCTCTGTCCCAGGGAGATGAGAGTTCTGTCTATAAGCCCCTGACTGGAGCTGTTGGATTTGCTGAAGAGATGCTCTGCCCTAGAGAAGCTGTGTGTCCACAGCCGCTTTGCTGCACTGTGGTGAATTCTGCCCTGTCCAAACCTCCCAGTCTCCATAGAATTGTCAGGGTTAAACCACCTACTAAAGTCACAGCAATAGGGGTTGCCCCTTCCCAACCCCAAACTCAGTGGTCATACCACAAAGGATGGCACACAATTGAAAATTTATGAATTGTTTATTTCTGGATTTTTTCAATTAGTATGTTTGAACTGCTGTTAACTTCTAGTAACTGGAATTGTGGAAAACGAAACTGGATAATAGGGGAATAGGGTTTTTGCTACACATGACTCATCATATGACATTTAAAGCTTATAACGTCTCTACACACAGGAGGACTTATTCTTCTTACAAATAAAGGATAAAAATGAAAACAATTAATTCAAGGTCACTCATATAATAATACATATTATTTTCCAAACTTCATCTCTAGGGTCTGATGCTCCAAAATCTAGTTTCTTTCCATTACATTGGATATCTTCACACAAAATTGGAGTAGATAAAAACTATTGAAAGGTTTTATCTTACAGCCTACACAAACATTAAGTAAATCAGACTTGGCCCATTATTGTCGATAAGTATTTATGTGACCTTCAGGAATTTACCATCTTACCTCTATTTTCTGCATCTAGGAAATAGAGAGTCTCATTTCTATTAGAAGCTATATTCTGACTAGGAAAGAATATGATCTATTAAAATATCTGCTAGAAAACCTGCTGCAGGCCAAATGTGTGAGGAGTAAAAGATGGCAAACAATGCAGAAAAGGATGAAAGGGTCATGTTCTTAAAGGCCTTTAAATAAAGATCTTGGACACTCTCCTACATTCAAAGGGAAGAAATGCAACAATTCAGAGAAGGCATGTGGCATGGTGGCCATTTCTATTTGGAGAATTTAAAGTTTGTTTTAAGGAAAGAAAGACCAGCAACAAAGAGTTTAGAGGCTATTTCAGTATTCTAGTGAAGTGAAGGTGGTGGTTGCTACTAAATTAATTGGATTGTGACATAGATAATTAGCATATTTTAAATATAATTGTGAGGTTGAAAGTGTGGTAATTGGTAAGTTAATAGAAGAGCTAGAGAGAGAAGGAGGGACAGGAAAGAAGAAGGAGGAAGAGGGCAGAAGACACAGAAAGATTTAAAATGACTCTGTGAGGTAGACAATGAATAAGAACCCATAAGACTATAGATGATAATCAAAGGAAAGGAAATAAATGCTATTGTCTAGGAATGTATTTAGAGTTAGAAATGAATACTTAATCTTGATTGCTGTCAGGAATTAAGAGGTTAAGAGAGAAAACAATGAAAATATTATTAAGAAATGTAACACAAAGGATAAATGCTTGAGGTAATGGATAACCCATTTGCCTTGACATGATTATGATATATTGCATGCTTTATCAAAATATCACATATATCCTATGAACATATATATCCACAAAAAATTAAAAATTAAAAAAAACTAAGAAAAATGAGGTGCCACGAAAATCAAGGAAAACAATATTTGATAATGGAGAGAATGAACAACAGCATTTATTGCTTCTAAATATACATCAAAATAAAGACTAACTAGTGTCCATTTGAAATAGGAACATTTAGGTCACTGATGACCTTGTTTAGAAGTTTCAATGCCTCAGGCAGAACAAAAGTTGGAAATAAAGTAGCTTTTAACAGTTTGGTAAAGTACTTTCAAAGTGTAATTTAATCAATATTAGAATTATGTCAAACTATTACATAAATTAGATAAATGTGATAGACTACATTGCAAATCAAAAACTTGTGTTCACTCCTAGTTGGAATTTGACATGTCATGTAGTAGCTAAATGGGAATATTCTTGAGTGAAACACAAAATTGTGTTTTGCAGTGAAAAGACAAAGGAAGTAATGTGAAACGGCAAAATGAATCTTTAAGTGAAAGCTCAATCAGGAAGTGACTCATTCCAAAAATGTTTGCAACAGCTCCTTATGGACATAATATGCACAGAGTACTAGTAAAGTAGACAATAAAAGCCACGATTAGAGCATGTTATGAGTAAAACCATAAGAAAAATGAAATTTCAAAAGGCAGAGCCACTGTTAGGTAATATTTTGTAATATGTGTAGAAAAACAGCCCAAATACTCAAAAATAGTTTGTCAAAAATCAGCTAAGGATTGTTTCAGAAGAAAGATTGAGAAAGACTTTTTATAGAAACTAAGAGAAAGGTTTTGAACAAAGAAAGTGACTAATATAATGACAGATAGTTGAAACTTGTAGAAGATGCTTCAGCTCCAATAGGACCCAGAAGAATACTACATAGCAGACAATAGCCCTGAGTATTTACTTGAGTTTGTTTGAGGGTTCATGTCATACTTTTCTACAGAGTAATATTGGAAATCTTATACTATGAGTAATTGGCACCAGAATTCCATTTATTGTGATACTTAACATTTTTGTTAAAATTACTATGTAAACTAACAGAAAAATATAAGCAAAAAAAGTCTCAAGCCTAGGAGGAGTTATTGTGGGGAACGAGAAAAGGTTACATAAAGGAAGACTGATCTAGTAGACTTTTTGGTCAGATAGGGACAATCTAGACTATATGATATGATCTCTTAACAGCAACTCATTAAAATGGAAATTTAATAATCTCTTTAAATTATTTTGATTAGTAAAGTCTTTTAGAAGGTGGTAAGAAGGTTGAATTTGGCCTTCAAGTAGTTAAGGTGTAATTGTAATGATTCTTATCTACACAGGTGAAGAACAACTTATTCCCATGGGGAACAAGAAACCCTTAATTTATTGAAGTATGTGTGTTTTCTTTATAGTCTCATAAGTCAGTCTGAAGGGTTTGAGACAAATTTACCAAATCTTTGATAGACAGAATATATTCTACTGTTCAAGATTTTCTAACTTTCATTAGTAAGAAAAAGTCAAAAGTTATAATCATGAGACTATTGTATAATATTAATATTGTACATGTTATAGATTCAAAGGCATTTATATGTCATGTTCACTTTCATCTGTGTTTTATCAATAAATCATATTTACCATAATGTAATATCTTAATATACAATTACATTTTAAAAGTCCCTTATAAATATTAAATATAAAATATCTTTCAGGTATTTTAAAACACTACATGTATACAACAGTTTAAATGCCAACTGACTAATACAACAGAATTTGTGTTATCTAGGGTTACCAAAAACAGGTAAGTAGCATTCTTTCAAGATTTGTTTATGCCTAGTTGTTCTATATTTTACAAGATAACTAATTGAAAACTGGACTGATATGTAATCAAACTGTTGTTAAGATACTATATAAATAAATGCATACAGAAAATGTTATCTCTTACATATATGTGATATATCTGCTAATGTGGCATTAGTAAAGAAACAAAACAATGCAGCATCCTAAGAAATAAATTTTACACTTCAGGCTAGTCTAGATTTAGAAAAGAGCACTACGGAAATTTCTGACAAAATGTAAGAGGGAGAAGCAAAAACTAATGAGAAAGAAATTGAGGAGTAAAAGAGTTATGGAACAATAGAAGCACAGAAATACATAGGGGACACTTTGGGAGGCTGAGGTGGGCAGATCACGAGGTCAGGAGATCAAGACCATCCTGGCTAACATGGTGAAAGTCAATCTCTACTAAAATTAAAAAATTAAAAAATTAGCCAGGTATGGTGGTGAGCACCTGTAGTCCCATCTACTCAGGAGGCTGAGGCAGGAGAATGGTGTGAACCCGGGAGGCAGAATGTGCAGTGAGCCGAGATTGCTCCACTACACCCACCTTGGGCAACAGAGTGAGACTCCGTCTCAAAATAAAACAAAAAAAAAAAAAAAGAAAGAAAGAAAAAAGAAAAGGTATACATGGGGGAGTACAGTTATAGAGTCTTCTAAGTCTTTGATTTTAATTCTCAGCTGTTCTGAAATTAAAGAAAGGAAGTGTTTTATTTACCTCATTGGTTAAATGAATGGATTGGATTATTTGACCACAAAACATTCATCTAACTTGAATTTCTTAGACTTCCAGGAACTGAAGTTAGTGACTGTTAATTAACATCATAATAAAGGGAAATAAATGAAATAAAACTACTTTGGCACTGTTCCGGTGAACAAAGTGAATATTGATCCCTAGCAATGCAAAGAATAAAATTGACCTCATAGTAACCTTAAGAAATTATGTAACCCTGACCTATATTTCATTATTTAATGCATGGAAGCACTGTTCCATTTATAAATGCCCTACTGCCACCAATGAAATATGCATACCTTAAGTAAGAATCAGATTTTTCTTATAGCTTGGTTAGCTATTGAAAAGTTTATTGATTAATCATTTACACACATATATTCTATTAATTGTACTCTTTCTTCTCTGTTTCTCTCTCTATAGATATAGATATTGAGAGATATTGGTATGGAGGAGAGAGAGAGAAAAGAGGGTAGGAAATTCAAAATAATGACTAATGAGACAATGGCCTATCTTTGGGAAAAAGTGGAACATGTTACTGCTTCTATATTAGATACTTGAGGCAAACTATAGCATTTAAACTTCTAAACACAACATAGAAAGAGCTTTTTATTTCCAAATAATCTGAGAAAAATGCCACAACTCTTGAAGTATAAATAATTGAATACAGTCCTTTTTTCTCACTAGAACAGGGTATTATCTCAATCTGCTTCATGATTATTGCACATATTTAAATCAGTATGTTTTCATTGTCTTTTTACTGAATATGGGGCACCCTGTCTGAAATTTCCGTAATCTTTCAACAAATACATGCACCACCTCACTATCAGGAACACAGCAAAATATTTAATGTAAGTGTGTTACTCTTGTTACTGAAAAATGGTGTATAAGCGAAAGGGTGCTGGAAATCAGGGATTTGACTTGGGGATATCAACTTGCAATACAGGTGTCATTTTAGGACAAAAGTCTTCTCATTGAGAGGAGTGATTTGAGAGGAAATAGTCAACTCAACCATGCCATGGTAAGCAGATATTAATTCTGAAAGAACTTTACCTTCCATAATAATTACATCAACTGAATCAAAAATAATATTTAATGTTAATGCCAAATTAAAATTTCAGAACAGGACAAATTAAAGGAAATTTAGCCACAGTGTCAAAGTTACATACTTTGAAAACTAATCTGTAATTGATAATTGGTGGGGTTTGGCTGTGTCCCCATCCGAATCTCAGCTTGAATTGTATCTCCCAAATTCCCACATGTTGTGGGAGGGAATCACGGGGGCCAGTCTTTCCTGTGCTGTTCTCATTATAGTGAATAAGTCTAACGAGATATGATGGGTTTATCAGAGGTTTCTCCTTTTGCTTCTTCTTCATTTTTCTCTTGCCATTGCCATGCCATGTAAAAAGTGTCTTTCGCCTGCTGCCATGATTCTGAGGCCTCCCCAGCTATGTGGAACTGTAAGTAAGTCCGATTAAAACTCTTTTTGTTCCCAGTTTTGGGTATGTCTTTAGCAGCAGTGTGAAAACTGACTAATATAATAATTTTAAAAATTGTTTTAAGAATAATTTTTATTAGTTTTAATGTAATGTAAGAAAGTAAGATTTATAGCCGGGTGCGGTGGCTCATGCCGGTAATCCCAGCACTTTGGGAGGCTGAGGTGGGCGGATCATGAGGTCAGGATATCGAGACCATCCTGGCTAACACAGTGAAACCCCGTCTCTACTAAAAATACAAAAAAACTAGCCAGGCATGGTGGCGGGCGCCTGGAGTCCCAGCTACTCGGGAGGCTGAGACAGGAGAATGGTGTGAACCTCGGAGGCGGAGCTTGCAGGGAGCCGAGATCGCCACCGCACTCCAGCCTGGGCGACAGAGTGAGACTCTGTCTCAAAAAAAAAGAAAGAAAAGAAGTTTTATATAAAATATCTAAAATATAGTTATGAAATCTATATAACATATAATTATGCGTAGAGAAAAGTAAAGATAGAATGACCAAAATATAAAATTTAAATACTATAAAAATAAATAAAATAAAAAAGGATTGCAATAAACCCAACAATGCAGTTTAAAAAAATCGGTTTTTTAAAAGTTATCTTTTCAAAACTTGTCCAGATTAAAGAGAGAAATTAAAAATATGTGACTATTATGTAGAAACAAAATATTTGATCATAAAGAGAAAAAAGTCTTATTCACCTATTTAGTATATCTGAAACATGCACTTAAAAAATTTCACAAAATTAATACCCAACTATAATGTATTTTAAGTACTTGCCAATATAATATTTTGACAGAGATGACAAATATTTATGTTTCACACCAATTCTGATATCTAAAAAAAGTCTTACTCTCCATATACTTAATCATTTTATTAAGTAAAATGTATTATAAATTATTCAAATCAGGGATGTGGAAAAACAGTTGTTTCCATCAAGAGCAATTACAAAATTTTACCAAATAATTTATAGAAGTCAATATAGAAACAAATCCATATGCTTGAGGGGAAACTGTTTATGACTGAATACTGTATATTTTTAAAACCAACCCAAGTGAATATCCTTTATGAAGGTTAGAAAATTCAAATTTAAATCCAGATGTATTTGTTGACCATCCATTAGGTGCTAGAAACTCTTGTGAGATGCTGATGATCCATGATTGAAAAAAGCAGAAAAAGATTATTAGTTGAGCTAAACTCTTAGCAGGGAAGATAGAAAGGCATAATCAATGTCGTAGATAAGAATATGTACTAGCATGGTAAAAGGGAATAGGTGACAGGTTTTGTGGGGGGAAAAATGACCAAGTCCATTAAGGGGTGTCTACATGCTGGTGAAAGGCATATGTGACTCTCTCTCTCTCTTTTTTTTTTTTTTTTTTTGTACTTTTAATAGACACAGGGTTTCACCATGTTGGCCAGGCTGGTCTCAAACTCCTGACCTCGTGATCCACCAGCCGTGGCCTCCCAAAGTGCTGGGATTACAGGCGTGAGCCACCACGTCCGGCCAGGGTATATGTGATTCTTAATGTCAATGGAAGCTCAGAGAATATATCCGTTTTGAAAAATAAAATATTTATCAATGTCTCAGAAATAAATTCTTATTAAAATTGGCTATATATTTAGCCATAAACTTAAGTACAAAACATTCCTCAACACATGAGTTATCTTTTATCTTTTTGCTAATAGCCATTCTAACAGGAGTAAGGTGATATCTCATTGTGGTTTTGATTTACATTTCCCTGACAATTTGCGATGTTGAGCATTTTTCTCATATACCGGTTGAACATTTGTATGTCTTCTTTTGAGAAATGCCTATTCAGCTTGTTTTCCCATTTTTTAATCAAAGTATTTTTTGTTATCAAATTGAGTTACTCATATATTTTGGATATTAGCCCCTTATCATATGCACAGTTTACAAATTTTCTCCCATTCTGCATTTTATGTAATAACTCTGTTTATTTTTTCTTTTGCTTTGCAGAAGATTTTTAGTTTCATGCAATCTTATTTGTCTATTTTGCTTTTATTGGCTGTGCTTATAGCATCATACCCAAAAAGTCATTCTCCAGACCAATGTCAAGAAGCTTTTCCCTTCAATTTTCTTCCAGTAATTTTACAGTTTCAAACCTTAAGTTCAAGCATTTTGATTTGATGCTTGCGTATAGTGTGAGATAAGGTACCAATTTTGTTCTTCTGCATGTGGATATCCACGTTTTCCCAAAACCATTTATTGAAGAGATGGTCTTTTCACCATTGTGTGTTCTTGATATTTTTGTCAAAGATCCATTGATGGTAAGTGGGTGGATTTATTTCTAGACTCCCTATTCTGTTCTATTGTTCTACATGTCTGTCTTTATGACAATATCATGCTGCTGTGATTGTTATAACTTTGTAGTATATTTTGAACTCAGGCAGTATGTTGCCTCCACCTTTGCTCTCTTTGCTTCTATTCTGGATCTTTTGTGTTTCTATGTGAATTTTAAGATTGGCATGGGTGTGGAGAAAATGGAACCTTCGTACAATGTTGGTGGAAATGTAAATTAGTACAACCATCATTAAAAACATTAAGTTCCTCAAAAAATTAAAAACAGAATGACTCTGTGATTCAGAAATTCTATCTCTGTGTCCAATATCCAAAGAAAATTAAATCATCATATGGAGCAGATATCTTCATTCTCATGTTCATATTAGCATTATTCACAATATCCATGATATGGAATCAATGTAACTGTCCATCAGCAGAGGAATGAATAAGAAAATGGTGCATGTTCAGTCTTAAGAAAGGAAACTGATATTTGCTACAACATAAATGAAACTACATGGCACTATGCTAAGTGAAATAAGCCTGTCACAGAAAAACAAATAATGCAAGATCTCATGTATGTGTGAAATCCAAAAAAGTCAAACTCAAGCAGAGAGCAGGAAGGTTTTTACAAGGGGCTGGACGTTAGTGGAAGTGAGGAAATGTTGTTCAAAAGAGATAGTGTTTCAGTTATACAGATTGAATAAGTTCTGGAGGTTAAATATACAGCATAGTGACTGTAGTTAAAAATACTATATTGTATGCTTGAAATTCATTAAGAGAGGGAATCATACATGTTCTTGCCATTCAGAAGTAACTATAGAGGTGATGCATATATTAATTTGTTTGATGGTAGTAATTATTTTACAATGGTATACATATATCAAAGCATCATGTTGTATTTCTTAAATATATGATTTTTTGTTTTTATTATAATTTAATAAAATAAATAGAAAAAATTATTTAGGGATTCACTGTTATTAATAAAATGCTATAAAAAGTTAAGGAAATGATTTGAAATTTTAAAATCTTAGTGACTCCTGTGTAAACAAGATTGATCCAAATTGCTGCCCTATACCAAAAGAAACGATTTTTTTTTTTTTTTTTTTTTTTTTTTTTGAGAGGGAATCTCACTCTGTCACGTAGACTGGGTGCAGTGGCACAATCTCGGCTCAGTGCAAGCTCCACCTCCTGGGTTCACGTCATTCTTCTGCCTCAGTCTCCCGAGTAGCTGGGACTACAGGTGCTCACTACCATGCCCGGTTAATTTGTTTTTGTATTTTTAGTAGAGACGGGGTTTCACCGTGTTAGCCAGGATGGTCTTGATCTCCTGACCTCATGATCTGCCCCTCTCGGCCTCCCAAGGTGCTAGGATTATAGGCGTGAGCCACCGCGCCTGGCACCAAAAGAAAATTTTAAACTCAGACATCTACTTAATGAGAATTAGAAACTAGTAAAGTTTATAAAATAAACTTTTCTTTGAAAGTTTCAAAAGAAAACAATTATAAAATTTTAAGCAGAATAAGAAAGTTGGCAAATACTAACATTTATTGATTTCCTATGGATATCATAACGTTATGACAAACAGGTGCTTCAAACAATAAAAATTTATTTTTTAAAAGTTCTAAAGGTCAGAAACCTAAAATCAGTATCACTGGGTGAAAGCAAGGTTTTGGCATTGCTGCACTCCTAGAGGCTTTGGAGAGAATTTATTCCTTCCCTCTTCCAGCTTCTGGCTGCTTGCATACATTAATTTGTGGCCACATCACTCCAATCTCTTCCTCTCACTAGTCATATCCTTCACATATACTTCTCTTCTCTGAGTGTGTCATTTCTCCCTCTGCTTTCCTCATATAAAGAAATATTGGCCGGGCGCAGTGGCTCATGCCTGTAATCCCAGCACTTTGAGAGGCCGAGAAGGGTGGATCACAAGGTCAGGAGATGAAGACCATTCTGGCTAACATGGTGAAACTCCATCTCTACTAAAAAAAAAAAAAAAAAAAAAAAAAAAAATTAACCAGGTGTGGTGGCAGGAGCCTGTAGTCCCAGCTACTCGGGAGGCTGAGGCAGGAGAATGGCCTGAACCTGAGAGGCAGAGCTTGCAGTGAGCCAAGATGGCATCACTGCCCTCCAGCCTGGGTGACAGAGTGAGACTCTGTTTCAAACAAACAAACAAAAAAAAGGAATATTTAACTGCATTTTGGACCCTACTTGATAAATCAAGATAATTCACTCATCTTGAGATCTTTAATCATAGCTGCAAGACTTTTCCATATAAGGTGATATTTACAGATCTAGAGAATAGATCATTATCTTTTGCAGGGACCATTTTTCAGGGATCACAAAAAGCAAATATTATTACTTTTCATTATTTTTACACTAGCTGTAAAAACCACTGAGATTGCTTTCATAAAAGAAATATTTCCTTTGTCATGTAACAAATTATATTTATTTTCATTTTTGAGTTGAAATTATTTATATCATTCTTCCATAATTGTGATTAATACCCTATTTTTGAAAGAATAACTAGCCAGGACATGTCAGTCATCTTAAATGACAGAGCAAGACTCTGTCTCAAAAAAAAAAAAGAAATTATGTTTTCAACTTCTTATTTTGACTATTTGTAACAATTTAGATTGTACTAATATATAATTAATATGAAATTGATAGTTTCTCTATGGATAGTCTATGTAATTTCAGAAAAAGTCTCAAACAAACCATTTATTTATTTATTTATTTATTTATTTATTTATTTATTTATCGAGATGGAGTCTCGCTCTGTTGCCCAGGCTGGAGTGCAGTGGCCTATCTCAGCTCACTGCAAGCTCCGCCTCCCGGGTTTACGCCATTCTCCTGCCTCAGCCTCCCGAGTATCTGGAACTACAGGTGCCCGCCACCACGCATGGCTAATTTTTTTGTATTTTTAGTAGAGACTGGGTTTCACGTGTTAGCCAGGATGATCTTAATCTCCTGACCTTGTGATCCGCCTGCCTCCGCCTCCCAACGTGCTAGAATTACAGGCGTGAGCCACCGCGCCGGCCGAACAAATGTTCTTGTAGATTTTTTAGAGAAATACTCTAACCAAGAAGTGGCTGCTGCAAGATAAAATGAGAGCTATCATTTTAGTTTCCCATTTACAAGAAAATGACAACATATACAAAATTAATGCTGTATGAAATACACCTAATAACTCATCATCTAAAATTTAATTAATCAAATGAAATGATCAGTCATAATAATTACGTGGGAAAGAATACTCAGAAATTAAGAAGTTACTAAATATGTCAGAGTCCGGACATTTTTCTAAATATTTATGCACAAAAATGAGCACTCCACTTCATTTATGATTACTGGGAGTTGATTTTTCCTTACCCACCTATAATTATTATGTAATTGAATCTGGATTTCTGCTATATTTAATATATGCTTTGAAATTTTGAGAGTCTAAAAAAGCCACCTTTCTTCTTTGTTTTCAAAGACTTGCATATAAACATAATCTAATTATTTGATCACTGTTGATACTATTAACTATTGCATCTCTGTCAGCATGCTTCATCTCTACCAAAAGGCATGACAAAAATTACTGACTGAATAAACAAACATATCTTAAATTAGTGGATTCATATTATTGTCTATATTCTCATTAAATATATATGGGGAAGTTTCCATTGATTAGTATACTAAAGTATGTTGCTGAATATTATTAGTAGTATTTTTATCCATTCACGTGTGTATATATGAATATATGTAACACATTATTTAATAGATATATAAATGACATACTATTACTGCAGTTTAAAAGAAAAATCTGTGCCCAAATAGCTTTAAATGGCTTTATTAGGTCATTATTTGATTGAAATATTTTCAAATATAGAGATGTTTCCCTTCCCCACTCCTCATTCTCTTTCACTCTTTTCCCTCTTCTCCCTTCATTCTCCGATTCCCTCTTCTTTTTCTTTGATTTTGTCATTTCTAAATCACTATAGGTAAAAATTTCTCAACAATAGCACTTGAAACATTTTGGATTGCATAACGCTTTGTTGTGTGGGCCACCCAGTGCATTGCAAAATATTTTGCAGCATTTCTGGCTTCTACTCACTAGAAGACTGGAGCCACTCTACCGCTGTGAAAATAAAAAAATATCTTCAGATATTGCCCCAGGTATAAATGGTCAATTAGCCTTAGCATTGTTGTAATACCTTGGTGTAATATTTTGCACTTTTGGGCTTCTCAACAAGGCCAAATGCTAGATTCCTTATGTTATAAATTGTGCCTTGGACAGTCATCTTGCTTTACAGTTGTTAAGGTCTATTGAAAGCTATAGAGAGGTAAAAGAAAAAAGTATTTAACAAACACAGCAGTTGAAAACTGTATTTAATCTGATCGTGTCTACTGAATATCAGTTCAGCCTTTGTACAACTGTCCCCTAAACAAGTTTGGTTGCATGTATGACTAGTATTCCAAACTCCTTAACATGTCAAAATTGAAGACAACCCTTTTCTCCACCCTTGCTTTTCTTATCCTGTCAGTTAAGTAATTGACACTTAGTATTTCTAAAGAATTTTTTCATTTTACTCATTTCTTAGATTGATTCTCTCCTTTGGTTTACAAAACTATTGATAAGTAAGCTTTTTCATTTTCTTGTAGGAACTTTCATGATATTCCTTGTGTTTAATCCATAGTCTCCATTAACATAATCACTGAATTGACTATAACAAACCACAGTTTTCAGAAACACATACGGAAGCAAAATGTGATATTGTTGACAGAAAATAGTCAGAAGACAAATATAGACAGACACATACTAAGGACATACACAGTGTACCAGGAAGAAGCTAGAAGTTTTCAGGAAGTGGAATTGAGATGGTGGATAACAGTAACATGAAAGGTCATTCATACCTCAATTAAAAAATATTATATGATCATTTGTACCATAATTAAACAAAGAATAATTTTCCCAAATACAGCATAATGATATTTTTAAGTCATAATTATATGGAATATAGATTTGGTCCTCTCCCTCTCAAAACGATTTTTATATCCATATTTTTTTAAGTGAAATTCCTTTTATTTTCCAGTATATGAGTCATTTGTAAGATCATAATAGCCACAAAGTTTTGCAATTCTTTCTAATCCTTAATCCTTATTTTTTAAAATGGCAGACAAAATTTTTATTAAATTTCTACTTAAAATTAAATAAAATTGAACTAAAGACAATCAGGAAACAAACTCACACTGTTTTCAAGTGACATAGCAACACAGTAAGAAGGGATTAGTGAGCAATGGAATAAAATTCTGCTAACATCAATGAATTGTGAGTATCACAAAGAGTCCATTAAGGAGAGGGAAAAAAAATTAACACTTTGGTGATCTTTTTCCATAGCAGAGAAAAGCACATAACAAGCAGAAAGCCCAAGTAGTAAAACTGGGAAAACAAACAAACAAACAAACAACAACAACAACAGCAAAAACAAATGATCTATTGAAATAAATGTGAAGATTCCCCTTTAGGAATACGGCTCTAGCATTGAGGAAATAACTCCCTTCAAACACGATTTATCATTTAGAGCAGGAGAGGAACCTAGAAAATGTGTGGTTCATATCTTCAAAAAGATTAAAAAGAATTGTTTCTCCTGAGAAAGTAGAGTTAGCCTTCACAAGAAAGGACATATCTGCAATAAAAATTATTAGATATTATACAAAAGCAATGTTGCCAAATTAAAAATTGAGACATATGCTCAATAAAAAAACATAAAATCAAGCAAGAACATAAAACTGAAAGGAAGTACATATACAAGCATAGGCAAATATATACTGGCATACATGTGGCACATATTCATAAACACACAAGCATGTATATACACATGAACATACACACACTTGTACAGAAACTCACATACACAAAAGTGCACATATATATATAAAGAGACCAGATACACAGACACACACTTCCTGGTCCAGTGTCCATGTATGTACATACAAACACATTTCACAGGTAACACATATGCACACAAATCTATAGAGCACACAAATATACACGTGCAAGCCACACAAAGACACAAATATGTGCATAATGCCTACACACAAAAGCAGATGCACACCTAGACAACCACACACAACCACAGGTGATATACACAAATACACACACAAAGCAAGGAAACTGCAAAAATATAAGGACTTTAAGGGGCAAAGATTATGGCATTAAAAGGAAGGTATAGAGAAAAAAATAGAAATAGGGATAGAAACTAATGAATATCAGAAAAAAGCGTCAAATTACCCCAGAGAAACTTAATAATCGCTGATAACTATCTCTAATAATAATAATGCATTAAAATAGAAAATATAAACATAAATTAAAACTTAGGTCTTGAAAAATAATCCCTTGTGAGCACCCTAAAACTTTCTCACTAGCATTTAGGTGAGAAAGAAAATCAAATATATATTTGTGTCTTTCTAATTTTAAAAATGTAAAGGGGTCTCCTTATTCCTAGTGGAGCTAACCCTTTAATGTGTTGATTACAGTATATTATAACATCTTCTTCAAACAACTGGATGCTGGAGTTCATTTCTGTTTGAGACATAAAAACATTTTCCTAAAAACTGTTTCTGGAATTTACACCTGGGAATGATATCTCAGGCCATACATCAGATGATTTCCAAAATACTCATTTTTGACCATAACTTTGTTCAGCTTATTTGTTCCATAAATGCAAGTTGGAATAATAAAATTTAGACCCCTTTTCATAATACTGAAAAAACAAAACTTTTAGCTCAATTATCATACACAATATTTACTAAAATATTTAGATTCTGTTAGTACGAATCATACGCTTTCCTGAACTTAACGTTCAGTCATTAGCCAGTAAGAAAGGAGATTTTTGTGTAAAGTATTAGAGTCATTCTGAAGTAAAATTATTGACATAATATACACAATTCCCAAGGTTTCTTTGTATCAACCCTTTCCCAAAATCAGATTGAGGAGAGGGTATCACAGGAAGGGATGAGAGGTGTTGAGTGAAGAAAGGTACATAGGATTGTACATCAAAAGCAAACCCCTCTACTGTAAGTCATCGCTCTACTCTGAGACATATTTCAAGTTATATATTTTTTGGTGATATAAACATTCTTCTCTAAGGCACTTATTTTGGCACACAATTGAGTCTCTCAAATGTTTGTGAGTTTGAACACTTGTGATATTATATTCTGAACCTGATGATTCCATACTTATTTATCTGAGAATTGTTTCTGCCAGCTCTCCATTACAGATTCTTGTTTTCCCCATGTTCCTTGAGATGCTTTATTGGGCGGTCATGTGTGATCAAACTTTACCTGTGGCAATTCTTGGAAGAATTCCTCTAGGAGGGCTTTTGTTTGGTTTACTAGGTATCTGGCTTACTAAGAAACAAGACAAACATTTTAAAACAGCTCCTTGCTTCCAAGGTTGTTGGATCTGAGGTTATTTTGTATTTAGGTCACAAACTCACATGTGGTTTGTGGTTGTCAATTTTCTAAGTTTTATTTTGTTTTCCCCAACTTTTCACCTACTCATTGTGTGAGACGTGGTCTCCCTTGTGGTCTCTCCTGTGGTCCGCCTCTGTGGATTTAGCTTTATTCTAGTTTACCTTTTAACAAGGATTTAGTTTTGGATTTTGCAGCTTTAGGCTTCTATCTCCTTTTGTTGTCTCCACATAGGAAGGGCCTTGCATCCTGCTATTAAAAAAAAGTCTACTTTCTTCAATGGGATTCTAATTTTTTTTCTCACAGATTCATGATGTCTGTATTACTTATGTGGACCTTCACCAAAATGGCAATGCTTACTTTTTAAATTTCAAACACTCTGTTCCAGATTCAAATGTTTTATTTCAATTCAATATCCGTAGACACATGAGGGTCAGTATATCAGATTTTAATGTTTGTAACTATAATATTCTTTTACTTTTGACCATATATACATTTGAATTTATTTTTTAATACTTTATATATGAGTATGAATTATATTAGATTTAACACAGGACAGAAACAACTAATTGCAGCAATATTGTCCTCAATCCATTCCCTAATTTTTTTCATTTCAAGACACTTTAGACAAATGCTAAACTAATTTTTTCATGTATGGGGGCCAGTATTGAGGAAAATAATTATTTGCATGCAATATTTACATTTTGAAACATGAAGAAATGGCCATTGGTTATAAAACCAATATTTAAAACATGCAAGTGTGTTTGACAGTGAATATTTAAACATGACGGGAGTACATTGAGAAAACAAAAATAGTGGGGAATTTTATTCATGAATTATGGTAGAAACAAAAAATTGTTTCTGAATAAAAATACTATAGCTGATCTCTATGTCAGCTACTAAGTGTATATATGTTTGCCAAATATACCATAGAGGTACACATATATTTTTATTATACATATTGTATTGTATCATATATTATAATATGCAGAATATTATATATTACATTATATATAGTTTGTTATAAAATAATAAACTAGGCAAATTTCCATGACTCAGCTTGTATTAGTCCATTTTCATGCTGCTGATAAAGATATACCTGAGACTGGGCATTTACAAAAGAAAGAGGTTTAATTGGATTTACAGTTCCACATGACTGGGGAGGTCTCACAATCATGGCAGAAGGCAAGGAGGAACAAGTTGCATCTTTCGTGACTGGTGGCAGACAAAGAGGGCTTGTGTAGGAAAACTCCTCGTTTTTAAAACCAACAGATCTCATGAGACTTGTTCACTATTATGAAAACAACATGGGAAACACCTGTCTCCATGACTCAATTACTTCCCATCGGGTCCCTCACACAACACAAGGAAATTCAAGATTATATTTGGGTGGGGATATAGTCAAACCATATCGCAGCTTAAGAAATAAAATATCATCAGTATATTTATGACTTTTTTCAGTAGCACCCCATTTTTTCCTGTGTGTGGCTGCAACATATTTGTGTAACTCATAAACTTTTCTTTGATATTCTCTGATATAAAATAAAATACAACCTGATTTTTCTTTTCTATCTACATGCTACTTTCACTTATACCACCATCCCTCCTCCACATGAGAGGTTATGTTAGCCATCCCTTATTTTCCATGTAGCTATACAATATGTACATGTAGCCCCATGGTTTCTTATCTTGATTAAACGGAATTATATTTGTTGTATTTTACTTGGCTTACTCATCTTTTGCTCAACATTGTTTTGATTCATTCTTCTTGATGTGCATAGCTTCTGTACATTCATTATCACTGCTGCATGATATTTATAGTATGGACACATGTATTCTAGTCTTGTACATTTGAGTTGTAATTTGTTATCACATGCTATAAGCATTCAAACAAATGTTTTTGGTAAAAAATTACAAGGATTTGTGTATTATACATACCAAATTGTTGAAATGCTGAATCATGAATCTTCAAAGTGGATAACATCAAATGATTTTACAAAGGATTGTAATTATTTATATTTGAATTGGCAGTAAATAAAAGTAAGTTATTCCACTTCCTCAGCAATAAATTGAAACATCAAATTTCTTTTTCTTTTTCTTTTTCTTTTTTTGAGACGGAGTTTCACTCTTATTACCCAGGCTGGAGTACAATGGTGTGATCTTGGCTCACTGCAACCTCCACTTCCTGGGTTCAAGCGATACTCCTGCCTCAGTCTCCCACGTAACTGGGATTATAGGCATGCACCACCACACCAGGCTATGTTTTTTGTTTGTTGTTGTTGTTGTTGTTGTTGTTGTTGTTGTTGTTGTTGTAGAGACAGGGTTTCTCCATGTTGGTCAGGCTGGTCTCAGACTTCCAACCTCAGATGATCCACCCGCCTCAGCCTCTCAAAGTGCTGGGATTAAAGGCATGAGTCACTACATCCAGCCTGAAACATCAAATTTCTTAAAAATTAATACAAGTCTTCACCAATCATCTCCCCACAAGGACACCAATTTGACAACTATTTATACAGAAAAAAAATTACCTTCATAAGAACCAAAAATCAGGTGAGCACTTGTAGTACCTGGATTTTACTTTATAGCAGTGAAAGAGACATTGAAGAGACAGACAAAACAGTCTTGAACCACTGATGCCTCCCCTCCCTAACCTTAGCAGCAGTGGTGTGGTGTGGAGAGCATCTACGGGCACTGAGGGAGGGAGAACACAGCAATCTGAACTCAGTGCTATTCTGTTAGAGCAGAAAGCAAAACCATACCAAACTCGGCTGATGCCTGCCCATGGGGAAAGTGTTTTAACTAGCCCTAGCCAGAGGGAAATTCTGAGCCCAGTGGTCCAGAATTGAGTTCTTGCAGACCTTGCTACTGAGGGCCAAAGTGTTCTGTATCTCCTGGTAAAACTGAAAAGCAGTCTAGGTCATAGGGCTGCGACCTTTCAGTGAGTCTTAGTGCTGAACGGGGCCCAGAGATGGTGGACTTGGGAGCTGCAGGGCATGCTGTTCACTGAGGTACCACCTAAGGCAGCCAAGGGTGTGCTAGCATCATCCCTCCCATAACCCCACGCTGCAAAGCTCATGGCTCCAAAAGGGAACCCTTCCTTCCACTTGAGAAGAGGGAAAGGAAGGGGAAAGGGAAAAGGGAAGAGTTTGTCATACACCTTGGATACTGTTTCAGACACAGCAGGATAGGGCAGTGCTCAGAGTTGTGAGGCCCCTGTTCCAGGCCCTAGGTCCCAGAAGAAGTTTATAGACATATTCCGGTCCAGAAAGGAAACTGCTGCCTTAAGTTTGGCAGCATTCTTCTCCTGCTAACTGAAAAGCCGTTGGGCCCTGAATAACTAGCAGAGATACCCAGGTACTACATTAAGGTCCTTGGGTGAGCCTCTGAGACTTGCTGGCTTCAAGTGTCAGCATGGCCACAGGGACTAGAGTGCCAGGCAGGTCCTTGGGGCCCCTGACTCCAGGACTTGACTATTGAATGGCATTTCTGGACCTTCCCTGGGCCAGAGGGGAGTTCACTTCACGGAAGGGTGAGTGCCAAGCCAGGCAGCATTCACCACAAGCTGACTGAGGAGCCCCTGGGCCTAAGGAAATACTGCTGGTAGTCTGTCAGTACATCTCATGGTCTGGGGTGGTGGTGGCTACAGGATGAGACCTGTCTGCCTTTGGCAAGGGGAGGAAAGAGTGAAAAAAAAATTGTCTTATAATCTGAGTGGCAGCTCAGTTGCAGTAAAATAGAATAGCAAGTAGACTTCTAAGGTTTCTGGCTCTAGTACCTGAATCTTGGATGGCAGCTCTGGACCTACCCAGAGCCCAGGGACCACGCTTCCTTAAAGGAAGGACACATGTCTGGCTGGTTTTGCCACTGGCTGATTGTAGAGACCCAGGGCAATGGGCAACCATAGGCAGTAACCTGGGAATAGGACAACAAGCCTTGGAGGAGATACAGTGCTATGGTAGCTTCAGATCTGATCAAGCACATTTATACTGCTGGTAGCCAAAGGGAAGCTTGTATCACTCCACTCCCAGCTTTAGGTAGCTCAGAACAGAGAGATTCCATTTGTTTGTAAGAAACTAAGGGAAAAGAACAAGAGTCTCTGCCTGGTAATCCAGAGAATTCACCTGTATCTTGTCCAAGACTATCAAAGCAATACCTCTATGATTCTGCAAGAATTACAGCATTACTGAGCTTTGGGTGTTCCCTAAAGCAGATACAGCTTATATCAAACACCCAAGTTCCTCCAAATATCTGCAAAGCCATCCTAAGAAGGTTGTACAAATAAACCAAGACACTGACAACTACAATACGTACCCAACTCTTCAATGCCCAGACACTGAAGAATATCTACTAGCATCAACATCATCCAGGAAAACATGAGGAATACAGAATTCTATCAGATAAATTTAATGAAGAGATTGAAATAATTAAAAAGAATCATGCAAAAATCTGAAGCTAAAAAATGCAATCGGCATACTAAATAATGCAACAGTCTTTTAATGGCAGCATGATTAAGCAGAAGAAAGAATTAGTGAGCTTGAAGATGCTATTTGAAAATGCACAGTCAGAGGAAACAGAACAAGAATAAAGAACAATTAAGTATATCTACGGGATTTAGAAAATAGACTCAAAAGAAAAAATCTTAGAGTTGTTGTCCTTAAAGAGGAGTTAGAGAAAGAGATAGGGGTATAAAGTTTATTCAAAGGGGGCCAGGCACGGTGGCTCATGCCTGTAATCCCAGCACTTTGAGAGTCCTAGGCAGGTGGATCATGAGGTCAGGAGATCGAGACCATCCTGGCTAACAGGGTGAAACCTTGTCTCTACTAAAAATACAAAAAATGAACCGTGCATCGTGGTGGGTGCCTGTAGTCCCAGCTATTCGAGAGGCTGAAGCAGGAGAATGGCGTGAACCTCAGAGGCGGAACTTGCAGTGAGCCCAGATTGCACCACTGCACTCCAGCCTGGGTGACAGAGCAAAACCTCTGTCAAAAAAAAAAAAAGAAAAAAAAAGAAAGAAAGAAACTTTATTCAAAGGGATAAAGCAGAAAACTTTCTAAACCTAGACAAAGATATCAATATTTAATACAAAAAGGTTATAGAACACAAAGGAGATTTAATCCAAAGATGATTATCTGTGATATGAAGAAATACAAGAGATTGGGTAATTCATAAAGGAAAGAAGTTTAATTGACTCACAGTTCCACATTACTGGGGAGGTTTCAGGAAACGTACAATCATGGTGGAAGCAAAGGAGAAGCAGGCACCTCTTCACAAGTTGGCAGGACAGAGTGAGTGCAAGCAAGTGAAATGCCAGAAGGTTATAAAACCATCAGATCTCATGAGAACTCACTCAATATCATAAGAAAAACATGGAGAAAATCACCCCCAGCAATTTCCACCACTTCCTCCACCTGGTTCTGGCTGTAACATGTGGGGATTATGAAAATTATAATTTGAGGTTATATTTGGGTGGGAATACAGAGTCAAGCCATATTATCCTGCCCCAGCCCCTCCCAGATATTGTATCTTTTCACATTTCAAAACCAATCATGCTTTCCTAACAGTCCCCCGAATTCTTAAATTATTTCAGCATTAACTCCAAAGTCCAAGTCCAAAGTCTCATCTGAGACATGGCAATTCCACCACTGAGCCTGTAAAATCGAAAGTAAGGTAGTTACTTCCTAGATACAATGGGGGATCTGGCATTAGCTAAATGTTCCTTTTCCAATTGGGAGAAATTGGCCCAAACCAAGAAGCTACAGGCCCCATGCAAGTCCAAAATCCAATAGAGCAGTCATTAAACCTTAAAATTCCAAAATGATCTCCTTTGATTCTGTGTCTTACATCCAGGTCAGGCTGATGTAAGAGGTGGGCTTCCATGACCTTGGACAGCACTGCCTCTGTGGCTTTGCAGGGTACAGCCCCTCTCCCACTACAAGCTGGTGTTGGGTGTCTGTGGCTTTTCCAGGTACACAGTGCTAGCTGTCAGGGATCTACCATTCTGCGGCCTGGAGGACAGTGGCCCTCTTCTCATAGGTCCATAGGCATTAACCCAGTGGAGACTCAGTGTGGGGGCTACGACCCAACATTTCCCTTTTGTACTGCCCTAGCACAGGTTCTCCACAAGGGCTCCTCCCTACAGCAAACTTCTGCCTGGACATCCAGGCATTTCCATATATCCTCTGAAATAAAGGGGGAGGTTCCCAAACCTCAATTCTTAATTTCTGTGCACCTGCAAGTCAACACCACATGTAAGCCTCCAAGCCTTGGGGCTTGCACCCCCTGAAGCCATGACCTGAGTTATACATTGGCCCCTTTTACCCATGGCGGAAGTAGTTGGGACACAGGATTCCAAATTCTAAGGTTGCAAAACAGCAGGGAGCTTGGCCTGGCCCACAAAATTATTTTTCTCTACTAGGCCTCCAGGTGTGTGATGGAAGGGACTGCCATAAAGGTCTCCGAAATGCCCCATTGTCTTGGCAATGAACATTTGACTCCTCATTACTTATGCAAATTTTGGTTGCTGGCTTGAATTTCTCCCTGGAAAAATGGGTTTTTATTTTCTATTGCATCATTAGGAAGCAAATATCCAAAACTTTTATGCTCTGCTTTCTTTTTAAACATAAGTTCCAATTTCAGACCATATCTTTGTGAATATATAACACTGAATACTCTTAAGAGCACCTAAGTCACATCTTGAATGCTTTGCTGCTTAGAAATTTCTTCTGCCAGACATCCTAAATCATCTCTCTCAAATTCAAAGTTCCACAGGTCTCTGGGGCAGAGACAAAAATGCTGCCAGTCTCTTTGTTAAGCATAGCAAGTCACCTTTATTTTAGTTCCCCAACAAGTTCCTCATCTCCATCTGAGATCACCTCAGCCTGGACTTTAATGTCCATATCTCTATCAGCATTTTGGTCAAAATCAGTCAACAAGTCACTAAGAATTCCAAACTTTCCCACGTCTTTCTATTTTTTAATCTGAGTCTCCAAACTGTTCCAACCTCTGCCTATTACCCAGTTCCAAAGTTGCTTCCACATTTTTGAGTATCTTTATAGCAGCACCCCACTTTCTGCAGTACCAATTTACCATATTAGTCGCTTTTCACACTACTATTAAAAAATGCCCAAGACTGGGTAATTTTAAAAGGAAAGATGTTTAATTCACTCACATCTCCGCACTACCAGGGAGACCTCAGAAAACTTACAAACATGGCAGAAGGCAAAGAAGAAGCAGAAACCTTCTTCACAGGGTGGCAGGACAGAGTGAGTGCAAGCAGGGAAAATGTCAGATGCCTATAAAATCATCATATCTCATGAGAAGTCACTCACTATCATGAGAACAGCATGAGGGAAACTACCCCCATGATCCAATTGCCTCCACCTGGTTCTGCCCTTCACATGTGGGGATTATGGATATTACCATTTGAGGGGAATTTTGAATGGGAGCACAGATCCAAACCATAGCACTGCCTTAAGGGTATTTAATAAAACTCCCAAAGATCGAGGAAAAAGAAAGGATTCTAAAAATAGCAAGAGAAAAGAAACAAATTACATACAATGGAGCACCAACATGTCTGGCAGCAGATGTTTCAGTGGAAACTTTATAGGTCTAGGAGAGAGTGACATGACATATTTAAAGTGCTAAAGAAAAAAGAAACAACTTTTACCCTGGAAAGTATATCCAGTGAAATATTCTTTAAATATAAAGGAGAAATAAAGACTCTCAGATAAACAAAAGCTGAGGGATTTCATCAACACCAGACCTGTCTCACAATAAATAATAAAGAGAGTACTTCAATCTGAAAGAAAATGATATTAATGAGCAATAAGTAATCCCTTGAAGATAAAAAATCTCACTGGGAATAACAAGTACACAGAAAAACAGAGAATATTATAACACTGTAACTATGGTATGTAAACTACTCTTATTCTAAGTAGAAAAACTAAACAATGAACCATCCAAAGATAATTACAACAACTCTTCAATACATAATCAATACAATAAGACATAAATAGAAACAAACAAATTATAAAGCTTGGGGACAAAGTGAAGGAGTAGAGCTTTTTTTTTTTTTTTCGGTTGTTTGACAGTTTGCTTATGCAAACAGTGTTAAGTTGTTAGTTAAAACAATAGGTCATAAGATAGGATTTGTGAACTCAATAGTAACTTCAAACCAAAAAATACACAACAGAGACAAAAAAAAATAAAACAAGAAACTGAATTATAACACGAGAGAAAATCGCCTTCACTAAAGGAAGACAGGAAGAAAAGATAGAAGAGAAGATCACAAAACAAATAACAAAATCACAGAAATGAGCCTTTACATGTCAATAACATTGAATGTAAATGAACTAAATTCTCCAATCAAAAGACAAGAGTGGCCAAATAGATAAAAAGCTAAGTTGCATTGATCTTCTGCTTACAAGAAATTCACTTCATCTATAAAGACATACATAGATTGAAAATAAAGGGATGCAAAAAGATATTCCATACCCATGGAAATAAAAAAGAGTAGGATTTGCTATATTTCTATTAGAGAAAAGAGATTCCAAGAATAAAACTATAAGAAGACAAAAAGAAGGTTACTACGTAGTGATAAAGAATGACTGAATAATGAGAAAGGGTACAATTTAGCAACATGCTATAAGAATTTTAAATATATATCCACCCAACAGTGGAGCAGCAAGATATATGATGCAAATATTATTAGAGCGAATAACAGATATAGGCCCAATACAATAATATCTGGATACATCAACAGCCCACTTTCATCACTGGACAGATCTTTCAGACAGAAAATCAACAAAGAAACATCTGACTTAATCTGCACCATAGACTAAATGAGTCAAGTAGATATTTACAGAACATTTCATCCAAAAGCTGTAGACTACACATTCTTCTCCTCAGAAGGTGGATCATTCTCAAAGAGCGATCATATGCTAGGTCACAAAACAAGTCTTAAAATATTCAGAAAAATTAAAGTAATATTATACATCTTTTCTGAATACAATGGAATTAAACTAGAAATTAATAGCAAAAGGAATTTTGAAAATTATACGAATACATAGATATTAAACAATATGCTTCTGAATGACCAGTAGGTCAATGTAGAACATGAGAAGGAAATGGGAAAATTTACTGAAAAAAAATATAATGGAAACAGAACACACCAAAATCTATGGGATACAATAAAAGCAGTATTCATGGGGAAGTTAATAGCTATAAGTGCTTACATCAAAAAGAGGCAAATGTCAAATAAACAATTTAATGATGCATTTTAGAGAACTAGAAAAGCAAGAGCAAACAAAACTCACTGTTAGTAGATGAAAAGAAAGAAAAAATATTACAGCAGAAATAAATACATTTGAAATGAAAACAACATAAAAATCAATGACGCAAAAAGTTATTTATTGAAAAGGTAAATGAAATTGACAAAATTTTAGGCAGACTAAGAAAAAGAGAAGATCCAAATAAATATATCAGAAATGAAAAGAGGCATTACAAATGATAATGCAGAAAATCAAAGGATCATTACTGGCTACTGTGAGCAACTATATGCCAATGAACTAGAAAATCCAGAAAAAATGGACAAATTTCTAGATACATACAACATACCAATATTGAGCCAGGAAGAAATTAAAAACCTGAACCAACCATAACAAATAAGAAGATCAAAGCTGTAATAAAAATTCTTCCAGTAAAGAAAAGCTTGGGATCTGATGGTTTCACTGATGAATTCTACAAAACAAGGAAGCACTAATATCAATTCTACTCAAAGTGTTCCAAAAATAGAGAAGGGAATACCTACAAAGTCATTCTGAGGCCAGTACTACCCTGATGCCAAAACCATACAGACACATAAAAAAATAAAACTACAAGCCAATATTTATCATGAATATTTATGTAAAAATTCACAACAAAACACTAGCAAACTGAATTCAACAATACATTAGAAATGGTGACCAAGTAAGTGGCATTTATCCCTGAAATGCAAGGATATATGCAAACCAATCAATGTGATACATCATATCAACAGAATGAAGAATACAATTCATATGATCATTTCAATTGATGCTGGAAAATCACTTGATAAAATTCAACATGGCTTCATAACAAAAACCCTCAAAGATCTGGAGATAGAAGGAACATACCTCAACCTAACAAAGGCATATATGACAGACCTACAGACAGATACTACAGCTAGTATCATACTGAATGGGGAGAAACAGAAAGCCTTTTTTCTACAATCTAGAACATGACAAGGATGTTTACTGTCACCACTATTATTCAATATAGTACTGGAAGTCCTAGCTAGAGCAATCAGATAAGAGAAGGAAATAAAGGGCATACAAATTGGAAAGAAAGAAGTAAGATTATCCTTGTTTGCAGATTATATGGGCTGATATTTGGAAAAACCAAAAACCTCCACATAGAACTGGTAAGTTCAGTAAGGTTGCAAGATACGAAATTAACATACAATAATCAGCATTTCTAAATGTCAGCAGTGAACAATGTGAAAAATAAATTTAAAAGGTAATTACATTTACAATGGACACACATAAAATTAAATATCCAGAAACTGAAGGTAGCAGAAGCCCATCTGGGACAGCTGCTGCCAAGACACCAGCTGCAGTGGGGGAGGCACAGCCTGGGCTACACACTCCAAAGAGCTGGCAGGGGCAAGAAACAGGTGATCCCAGTGGGAGCCCTGCAGGGTGGGAACCCACATTCTTGGACACAGCTGCAGCTGCCCAGCTGCAGCCCCAGACCCAGGCATCCCTTTCCTCTTGGAGGCCCAGGAAGCCGACTGCTCCTATAGTCTCAGAAGTGCCTGCTTCCACTGTCTGGCCTCTTCCTCCTACTGGCACCTGCTCTGGTGTGGAGCAAGTTGTAGTTGAGCCTGGATACTATCGAGACACAGCTGGGTGTGCAAACATTCAGAGCTGTTCTGACATGCCAGACCCTGTCACCTTGGCCCCTCCAGACATTGGGCAGTGAGGAGCATGGGACAGAGGCCAGGGTGCTAAGAGCAGCTCAACGCAGGCCTCTGAGTACCCCTCGTCATGGACAGCCTGGGCACCGTGGATGCATGTTGATGTCAGAGGAAGGGAGACAGGTTCATAGGCAGGAAGAGGTGGGTCTCTGGTGAAACCCCACCTTCAAGCCAGATGGATTAAAACCTTGGGGCCAGGCTGCCAGATCTGGGGAGAGTCTGTGACCCACAGTGAGAACTTCATTGATGTTTTTCAGCCAAAGGTGCTTTTTCCAGGTCTGCTCATAGCTGCCCATGGACCAGTTAGCATGCAGTTCCTCCATTCTGAGCGTATGAAAACCCCAGACTCAACCACACTCAGGCACTCTTTGGGAAAATTTGCCTGCAGAAAGGAGCTACTCACTTTGGGTCTCCTGAGAGCTGTTCTGTTGTTCAGTAAAGCTCCTCTCTGCTTCGCTCATCCCAGAATTGTCCTTTGTAACCTCATTCTTCCTGGACATTGGACTTGGGAACTCATGTACTACAGGAGCTGTAACAAGTTTCTAACTGGCTCACCAAGCTGCAGTCAGTGACGCACTTCCATACTGTGGGAGTGAAGAGTGGCGACCCTTCTAGGGGCCCAGACCTCAAGGTTCCCCAAGCCAGATCTGCTATAACACTATAACCCTCTTGCCCTGTGCTGGTACTGGGTGGCTGCCATTCATAATGGGAAGTAGTGGCAGGGCTGGGCCAGCCCAGGAGTCATGGGTCAGAACAGGGCAGCAGGACTGAAAAAGCTGTAACACAAATGGGCTGAAACATGCTCCACTGAAACCCCCCCACACCCTGCTTGTCACAATTCAGGCAGTGAGAAGTAGAAAAGAGTTCCATCCTTTCTGGGAGCCCAGATCTTGGGGCTCCCAAAGTCTGTGCTATGACACATGGTAAAACCCTCTTTGGGGCTCTGTGGTTCCTGGGGTCTCTGAGCTTTCAGGTGCCACCATGTTTCCTGGTGCCTATGGTGGAAGCCACTTTTAGTACACCTGGTTCAACTGCAGCCTCACACAGAGCTGGTGCCTGTGCCAGTGCCTGGAGCTGCCCACCTTGCCTCAACTGGCTTGTGTGCAGTGGCTTGGCTGTGTGCAGTGGCTGGACCCTGCACTCACTTAGTCACACACCCCTTGCCATTCTGCACCTGGTCTGCCCTTTTCAGGTGTGGGATCCAGGTGAGTGGTGCAAGCTGAGTGCAGCCTGCTGGGCCAAGTGGGCAGAATGGGCCAAGTGGGCAGAATGAGCCCAGTGGGCATGAGCAAAACCCAAGCAGAGGCGAGGCCAGTCACAGAGGTTCCCAGCTGGTGAAGTAACATCTTAAGGATCCTGTGACAAAACTAACTTAACCAAAGAAGTGAAAGATCTCTATAATGACACCTATAAAATACTGATGAAATAAATTAAAGAGGACACCAAAAATGGAAAAATATTCCATGTTTATGGATTGGAAGAATCAGTATTGCTAAAATGTCCATGCTACTCAAAGCAATCTACAGAGTCAATAAAATCCCTGTAAAAATACAAGTGACATTCTTCACAGAAATAGAAAACATAATCCTGTAATTTATATGAAACCTATATAAATCCCATATAAATTCTAAAATTTATGTGACTAGTATGAAGACCCATAATAGTCAAAGCCACCCAAAGCGAAAAGAGCAAAAGCAGAAGAATCACATTACTGACTTCAAATTATTCAGCAGAGCTATAATAACCAAAGCAGCATGGTACTGGCATAGAAACAGACATGTAAACTAATGGAATGGAACAGAGCACCCTGAAAGAAATCCACACACCTACGATGAGCTCATTTTTTATAAAGGTCCCAGGAACATACAGTAGGGAAAAGACAGTATCTTCAGTAAATGGTACTGGGAAAACTAGCTATCCATATGCAGAATAATGAAACTAGACCTTTATTTCTCATTGTATACAAAAATCAAATCCAAGACTTAAATGTAAGACGTCAAACTATGAAACTACTACCAAAAAAAAAAAAAAAAAAAAAAAAAACTTAGGGGAAGATTTTCAACATATTGTTCTGGGAAAAAGCTTCTTCAGCAATACACTAGCAACCGAAGAACAATGGACAAATGGGATCACATCAAGTTAAAAACCTTCTCCACAGCAAAGGATACAATCGACAAAGCGAAGAAACAACCCACAGAAAGGTAGAAAATACTTGCAAATTACCCATCTGACAAGGGATTAATAATCAGAATTTATATGGAGCTCAAACAACCCTATAGGAAAAAATCTGATAATCTGATCAAAAAACGGGTGAAAGATTTGAATAGATATTCCTCAAAGGAAGATATACAAAAGGCAAAGAGGGATATGAAAAGGTATTCAATATCACTGGTCATCAGAGAAACACAAATGAAAACTACGATGAGTTATTATCTCATCCCAGTTAAAATGGCTTATTTCCACAGTACAGGAAATAATAAATGCTGGCAAGGATGTGGACAAAAGGGAACCCTCATGAACTGTTGGTGTAAATTAGTAGAATCACTATGGAGAACGGTATGGAGGTTCCTCAAAGAACTGCAAATAGAACTACCATATGACCCAGCAATTCCAATCCCAAAGAAAGGAAATCAATATGGTTCTGAGAAAACTGGAAATCCATATGCAGAAGAATAAAATTAGACCCCCATTTCTTGCCATACACAAACATCAGATCAAAGTGAATTAAAAACTTAAATCTGAGACCTGAAACTATGAATCTAGGGAATCAGTATATCAAAGAGATATCTGCAATCCTGTTTGATGCAGCACTGTTTACAATAGTTAATATTTGGAAGCAACTTAGGTGTCCATCAGCAGGTGAATGGATAAAGAAAATGTGATACATATACACAATGGAGTACTAGTCAGCCATTAAAAAAAAATGACATCAAGTCATTTGCAACAACACAGATAAAATTGGAGATCATTATTTTAAGTGAGATAAGCTAGGTACAGAAAGACAAACATCACATGTTCTCACTTGTGGGATCTAAAAATCGAAACAATTGAACTCATGGACCTAGAAAGTAGAAGCATGGTTACTGAGGCTGGTAAAAGAATAGGAGGGGTGTAGGGGAAGTAGGGATAATTAATACGTACAAAAAAATAGAAAGAATGAATAAGGTCTACTATTTGATAGCACAGCAGGGTTACTATAGTCAATAATAACTTAATTGTACACTTCAAAATAACTTGAGTGTACTTGGATTGTTTGTAACATAAAGGCTAAATGTTTGAGGGGATGGATACCCCAGTCTTCATGATGTGCTTATTACACATTGCATGCCTGTGTCAAAACATCTTATTATATATATATTTATATATATAATATATGCTTACTATATACTCACATAAATATAGATACTTACTATATACTCACAAAAATTAAAAAGTAAAAAGTGAACAGTACTACTAGTATAAAGCAGTAATAACTGGGTATATTATTTGCCCCTACCTGATTGCTATTCTGATTGATAGTTTTTTTCACACGGTTGTAAGCCATTTCCATAAACATTTCTTCGTGTTCAAATCTTTTGACTTTTGTTCCATTAGTTTTTTATTGTTTAATGTCTTTGTACTTTATATTATGGAAACAATGCTTTATTACATGTGTTGAAAATATGTAATTTCCATATTTGAAATATTGCATTCTTTCACTTTTTTGACTGTTTAAATAACTAGATATAAGTACCAAAAAAAGGTATTGAGATCAACATACAAAAAGTTTATCAATTAAAGGGATTTTTAAATCAAAAGTTTATGTTTTAGGATATTTTTAGATTAAAAAAACTCTACCTTGAGGTATTTAGTATGTTGTCATACATTTTTTTCAAAGATGTTATTTTGTTTTATTTTATTTATTTATTTTTTTTGAGATGGAGTCTCACTCTGTCACCCAGGCTGGAGTGCAGTGGTGCCATCTCAGCTCACTGCAAGCTCTGCCTCCTGGGTTCACACCATTCTCCTGCCTCAGCCTCCCGAGTAGCTGGGATTACAGGTGCCTGCCACTAAGCACGGCTAATTTTTTTTTGTATTTTTAGTAGAGACAGGGTTTCACTGTGTTAGCCAGGATGATCTCAATCTCCTGATCTCGTGATCCGCCCACCTCGGCCTCCCAAAGTGCTGGAATTACAGGCCTGAGCCACTGTGCCCGGCCCAAAGATGTTATTTTTTTTCTTTTTGCAATTATATCATTAATTTATTTGTAATTGATTTTTATTCGAGCTAGTGTAAGGTAGTGACGTAAACTATTGTCACTCATGCATAGCCAATAGTACTGGCAATATTTATTAAACAGCAATATGTTTATTAGAAATTGAAAGTGCTAGTTCTGGCATATGTCAAGTTTATAGTCTGAATGCATGCAATAGTGGCTTTGTTTCCTGTATCATTGATTTCTGTGTCATGTCATGTTGTCTTAATTACTCTAGCTTTGGAATAAATTATGCTATTTTGATTTAAATTTTATCTAATATATAGAACAATTTAGGAACATTTAAATATATTTGATATGAAAAATTGCTATAAGATTGCATGCCTCAAATTAAACATTGTCTTTCAGTAAAGTTATGTGTGTCCCTCTCAAAAAAAGTGTTTCATATCTCAGAATTTTCCTAAGTATATAATTTTTGTTGTAATTATAAAATAAAGACCTACCTCATCACACACACACATTGTATTATTTAAATTAACTGTTTAAAATTTCATTTGGAAAGCAAATCTATGCCAAGAAAAATGATAATTAAGCTGTAGAAAATTAAAGAAAATTAAAACAAAAATAAAACCTTGAAAGCAGACTGAGAGAAAGAATATACTATCTACAGGGAATCACCATTTCAAAAGATAGCACATTACTTATGTGAAAAGAAAACACCTTGGGCTCCTTCAAGCTGAGAACAATTCACGGCAAATCTACCTTTTCTATTCAAAGTCATAGTTCCTCTGCTTTCAGAGATAGATGCGTATTGTGAATGCCTCCTTTGGAAAGACTTATCAGAAACTCAAAAGAATGCAACCATCTGTCTCTCACCTACCTGTGACCTGGAAGCCCCCAGCCCCCAGTGGGAGGGCCTTGCTTTGAGTTGCATCAGGCTTTCTGGATGGAACTGCAATAGTTTTTACATATATTGATTTATGTCTCATGTCTCCCTAAAACGTATAAAACCAAGCTGTGCCCCAGCCACCTTAGACACATGTCTTCAGGATCTCCTGAGGCTGTCACGGGTGTGTCCTCAACCTTGGCAAAATAAATTTTCTAAATTAACTGAGATCTGTCTCAAATTTCCTGGGTTTGCATTTATGTGAAATCATGGAGGTCAGCAGGAATTGGCATGATATTTTTCAAATGGTTAAGGAAAAGTGTTGTCAACTGAAAATTTTATATGCAACATCACTGTACTTCAGGGAAGAAAGAAAAATACAAGTATTCTCAAACAAAGATGTAAAATACTTGGTAGTAGGCCTGAAGACTGGCTAATGGAAATTTTTCTAACAGAAAGAAAATGGTAGAAGCAGCAAACTTGGAACATTGAAGGAAGAAATAAAATAGAAAAAGAAAAAATATATTTATGAGTGTTTATAAGAGGCTGTTCTCTTAAGTTTCACAAATCATATGGTGATTTAAATAAAAAGTATAACACCATCTGATTTTAAGGCTATGATACGTACCAGTGGCCAAAATAAAGGGAACTAAACTGAAGTAAGGTTTCCACACTATACATGCAAACATACATACACATGCACTTTCAAAATGAAAAAATATTGGTACCAATAGACTCTGATATGTCACATGTGTATATTCTAAAACTCAGAGCAACCACTAAAATATGTGCAAAGGAGATATACTCAAAATGCTATTATTAATCAAGATGGAATCCAAACTCCATATAGAAATAACCCAAAAGAAAGGCAATAAAAGATAAACAGATTATGTAAAGTGAAGTAACTAAGAAACAGAAAGTCAAATACCATATGTTCTCACACAAGCTGAAGCTAAATAATGTGTTCAAATAGACATAAAATGTAGAATAATAAGCATTGCAGAGTTGGAAGAGTAGGATGGTGGGATGGCAATGAGGGATCAGATAATACTTAATGGGTACAAGGTATGTAGGTGGTGGCTACAGTAAAAGCCCAAACTTCACCACTAAGAAATATATCCATGTAACAAAAGTGCACTTATATCTGCTAAATTTATACAAGTAAGACTTTTTTAAAAAAGAAACAGAGGAATGAGGACCACTGAAAACAAATGAAATGTCAAACTTAAGCACTAACATAGCAATAATTAATGTAATTGATCTAAACATGTGAAAAAAGACAAGCTTGGCAGAATGGATAAGAAAATATGATCCAACTATATTCTCTTTACAAAAGTTGTAATTGGTCATAGCAAGTTATTGCAAAGATTTTTTTTCTCCTTCAACAGAGTTTTTTTTGTCTAGCCTTGGTTTTGTTATCTAAACAAGGAAGCTCCTGTACCATTCTGGGATTCAAATGCATTAAAATTCCCAGATGAAGAGATTGCTGTGATTCCAAGAACTCCTTCTAAAGTTTACTCACTTTCATCCCTTACTCTCTGAGTGAGTATTTTTAGGGTCCCCCCATCACTTTCCTACAGGAAAAATAAGAGATTTACTAGAATGATTGAAACTTGATATATATTGTAAATTTCTTTACTTCTATTGCTTGGTTCAGATGAAAGATTTTGAAAAGAGATGGCTTTTATTTATATAATTTTTATGTCTAGAATTGTCTCCTGATGTCGGTAAAGGGTTCCATCATATATAGTAACTTATAAAACAGTAATATGAAAAATTTTTGTTGTGTTACATTCCTGAGACTTTCTACAAAATCCAAAAATATTGATTTTATATCCAAAATATACATTGTCTTCATTTTTTTCTATTCAGCCTTACCTCTAATTCATCAAGCCATACTTAAACTCTCACCAAGCCTCCATTAGTTTTCTCAATTACTTTATTTCTTGATTCTTGCTTTATTCAATTCATTCTCCATAAAAGTCATTTTTTTTATGAAATATAAATCTAATTTTTGTATTATTCTACTTAAAGTTGTTATTGGCTTCATATTTTTCTTGGAATAGGTATGACCAGTTCTACTACAACATAATAGTTTGCAGCTTATTTTCATCTTTGGCAAGTTTTTATTTTTATTATTTTATTTTTAATAGTTCATTAATATTTTATTGATACATGTTTAAATTATATTTATATATTGGGTTTTAGACATAATAAATTATTAAAATTAATGTTAACTGTTTATCTTTTTTTAACTTTTGTTTCAAGTTCAGGGGTACAAGTGCAGGTTCGTTACATAGATAAACTTGTGTCATGGGGGTTTGTTGTATAAATTATTTCATAATCCAGGTAGTTTTTTTAATGGCTGCATAGTGTTCCATGGTGTATATATACCACATTTTCTTTATCCTATCTATCATTGATAAGCATTTAGGTTGACTTCATGTGTTTGTTATTGTGAACAGTGCTGCAATAAACATACAGGTATGTGTGTCTTTACAATAGAACATATTACTTTGGATATATACCAAATAATGGGATTGCTAGATCAAATAATATTTCTGTCTTTAGGTCTTTGAGGAATCACCACACTATCTTTCACAATGGCTGAACTAATTTACACTCCCATCAGCAGTGGGAGTATAAGTGTCCCTTTTTCTCCACAACTTTATCTGCATCTGCTATTTTTTGACTTTCTAATAACAGACATCCTACCTGGTGTGAGAGGATATCTCACTGTGGCTTTCATTTACATTTCTCTGATGATCAGTGATGTTCATTTTTTCATATGATTGTTGGCTGCCTGTATGTCTTCTTTTGAAAAGTGCCTATTCATATCTTTTGCCCACTTTTTTATGGAACTGTTTTTTTCTTGTAAATTTATTTAAATTTCTTATAGATGCTGGATATTAGACCTTTGTCAGATGCATAGTTTGCAAAAACATAGTCTTCCATTCTGTACATTCTCTATTTACTCTGTTGATGGTTTTTTGTTTTTTGTTTTTTTGCTATGCAGAAGCTGTTTAGTTTAATTAGATACCATTTGTCAATGTTTGCTTTTGTTGCAATCGCTTTTGGTGTCTTTGTCATGAGATCTTTCCTGTGCCTCCATCCTGAATGGCATTGCCTTCCAGGGTTTTTATAGTTTTGAGTTCCAAATCAATAAATGTGATTAATCACATAAACAGACCTAAAGACAAAAACCACATGATTATCTCAATGGATGCAGAAAAGACTTTTGATAAAATTCAACATCCATTCATGTTACCAACATGGCACATGTATATATATATAACAAACCTGCATGTTGTGCACATGTACCCCAGAACTTAAAGTAAAATAAAATTTAAAAAAAAAATCTCAATAAACTAGGTATTAAAGAAGCATATATGACAAACCTGCACCCAACCTCATACTGAATGCACAAAAACTGGAAGCATTCCCCTTTAAAACCAGCATGAGAAAAGGATGCCCTCTCTCACCACGCCTATTCAACACAGTATGGGACAATCAGAAAAGAGAAAGAAATATAGGGCATCCAAATAGGAAGAGAGAGAGATAACCTATTCCTGTTTGTAGACAACATGATCCTATATCTAGAAAACCCAAGAGTCTCAGCCCAAAATCTTCTTAAGCTGATAAACAACTTCAGCAGTACCAGGATAAAAAATCAATGTGCAAAAATTACTTGCATTCCTATATACCAGAAGGCAAGCTGAGAGCCAAATTGCAAATTAACTTTCATTCACAACTGCCACAAAAAGAATAAAATACCTAGGGATACAGCTAACTAAGGAGGTGAAAGATCTCTACAAGGAGAACTACAAACCACTGCTCAATGAAATCAGAAATAACACAAACAAATGGAAAAATACTCCATCCTCACGGATAGAATCAGTATCATAATGGCTCTGCTGCCCAAAGCAGTTTATACATTCAATGCTATTCCTATTAAACTACCATTGACATTTTTCATGGAACTAGAGAAAACTGTTTTAAAATTCACTTGGAACCAAAAAAGAGCCCGAATAGCCAAGGCAATTCTAAGCAAAAAAGAACAAAGCTGGAAGAATCATGCTACCTGACTTCAAACTATGCTTCAGGGCTACAGTAACCAAAACAGTATGTTACCGGTACAAAAACAGACACACAGACCCAAGGAACAGAATAGAGAACTCAGAAATAAGAATGCATACCTACAACCATCTGATCTTCGACAAACCTGACAAAAACAAACAATGGGGAAAAGATTCCCTATTTAACAAATGGTGCTGGGGTAATAGGCTCGCCATATGCGGAAGACTAAAACCGGACCCCTTTCTTATACCATATACAAAAATTAACTCAAGATGGATTAAAACCTCCTTACTTTTATATGTAAACAAATGTCACTAAATGAACAGTCTATGCTGTTGATTCTATGCTGTTACATTCACTCTATCCTGTTACAGATACATCATGTATTCACTAGCACCTATTTAAGTCAGGTTTCTGCGGTCACTTTACCTCTCAGTATCTATTAAATAAATGGCCTCCTGTGGACAAATTCAGTCAAGAGTTCTCAGTCCTTATGTGAGACATTTGCAACAAATACAGTATTGACTATTCTACTAATTTTTTTTAGCTTTCATTTTAGGTTCAGGGTTACATGTGCATGTTTGTTATATAGGTAAATTGCATGTCACAGGGTTCTGGTGCACAAAATATTACATCACCCAGGTAATAGGCATAGTACCCAACAGGTAGTTTTTCAATCCTTTCCCTCCTCCCACCCTTCACCCTCAGATAGGCCCTGCTATCAATTGTTTCCTTTTTTGTGTCCATGTGTTCTCAATATTTAGCTCCTAATTATAAATGAGAACATGCGATATTTGGTCACTTAGAATAGTGGCCTCCAGCTCCATTTATGTTGCTGCAAAGGACACGATCTTATTCTTCTTTTAAGACTACATAGTATTTCTTGGTGTATGTGTGCCACATTTTGTTCATCCAGTCTACCATTGCTGAGCATTTAGGTTGAATCTATGTTTTTGCTCTCGTGAATGTTGCTGTAATAAACATCCTCATGGATGTGTCTTTATGGTAAAATGATTTATGTTCTGTTGGTTATATATTCAATATTGAAATTGCTAGGACAAGTGGTAATTCTAAGTTCTTTGAGAAATCATCACACGGCTTTCCACAGTGACTGAACTAACTTACATTCCCATCAGCAGTGTATAAGCATTCCCTATTAAACGTAGTACTAGAAGTCCTAGCCAGAGTCATCAGGCAACAGAAAGAAGTAAAAGGCATCTGAAAAAGAAGAAAGAAAGTCAAACTAAATGTATTATTTCATTCTCATGCTGCTAATAAAGACATACCCAAGAATGGGCAATTTATAAAAGAAAGAGGTTTAATTCAATTTATAGCTCCATGTGGCTGGGAAGCCTCACAAATGTGGCAGAAGGCAAGGAGGAGCAGGCCACTTCTTACATGTATGGCAGCAGGCAAAGAGAGAATGAGGAAGATGCAAAAGCGGAAATGCCCGATTAAACCATCAGATCTTGTGAGACTTATTTATTACCATGGGAACAGTATGGGGAAAACCAACCTCATGATTTAATTATCTCCCACCAGATCTCTCCCACAACAATGGGAATTATGGAAGTACAATTCAAGATGATATTTCGGTGGGGACACAGAGCCAAACCGTATCACTAACCCTGTTTGCAGACGATTGATTCTATACCCAGAAAACGCCATAGTCTCCCCCAAAAGCTCCTTGATCTGATAAACTACTTTAACAACATTTGGGGGTACAAAAGCAATATACAAAAATTATTAGTATTCCTATATACTAATAACATCCAGGATGATTGCCAAATTAAGAATGTAGTTCCATTCACAATAGTCACAAAAAGAATAAAAAACCTAGGAATACAGCTAACAAGGAGATGAAATATTTCTATACTGGTAATTTTTAGGAACTTTCTTTCCTTTTGACCTGTGGTTTTTCTGCTCCTGTTTGGCCTCTTGGATTTCTGTACGTATATTTTAATTATCTCCAATGTATCTTACTTTTTTCACTATGAAATATCAGAAATTCTAAAAGCTTCATTCTCAGTCTTTATTACCATTGATTTTTGTTATTATTATTAGTATTATTTTTATTATGTATATGCTCTCCTTCCTTTGTCAGTAGTTCTTATCCAGAAGCACATATATAATGGCTATTTTAAGCTTTGTTAACATGTACATCCTGAGATCCTATTCTGGAAATTCTTTCTTAATTGATCTGCAGTGTTGCTCAAGTATTTTTGCTTATTATTAAATTATGCAATGTATATAACACTGAGAACTTGTACCATAGAGACAGTAATATTCACTCATAATTTGAATACTGTCTTTGTCTATTCATTCTAAAACCTACTTCTCTAATCCAAAACATTTTATTGAAGCACAACATTCAACTACTCTCAAGAGCAGCTCCAATAAATAAGACCAAAAACAGAAAACAAGATCCATGAATTTCTTCCCTCCACTGTGCACAGAAACCAAACTTAATTGTCTGTTTTCTATTCCTTATTGGTTGTACTAAGGGCTAACTAGTTAACCAGTTTCCATTGTGAGGCAATAAACTATGTCTCAAACAGATTATCTTAGGCAGTGCCCAACAGACAGTGAAAGAGTTGCAACCCAATTTTAGAGTCTACAAATTTCAAGATTAGGTTTTGTTGTTTGCTTGTTTTCCTGCAGGCCAAGAGATTTGTGATATGATTGAAGTGACTGTAAAATAATGTTTGTATTAATTATTTTTCAAATTCCTTGATTGTGGTTTAAGTGTCCATTTGTTTTAAGAGTTAAAAAAAAAAAAACTGGAACAGATACAGTTCACTGACTACACAGGATGATGGTAAATTGGAAACATCACCTAGTATTCTAATAATCTCAAACAATTTAACTCTTGCCCCTGTTGAACGCATTGAAAGGCAAACGTCACTATTTAACTCCAATTAAATGGATGAAAGGTGGGGGAAGCAAAGAGAGTGGAGGAAAGGGAGAAAGAGAGTAATAGAGATAGAGGAGATCACATCAATTTTCAGTCAAACATTAAGTGCTTATTTACTAGTCCTAATATAAATCTCTTTATCTGTCAGTGATGACTATCTTGATACTCATGAATTTGGTTGAAGGATCGTATCCAGATAATTAGTTGATATTTTTAAATTAATATGAGTGATTCTGTTACTCCACGTGATTTTTGTTTATAAAGGAGAAAAGAAATAGTGGGTTTCTATGTGACATTTTGTGGAATAATGATTCAATGGAAGGATAATCTTACGTTTTCCCTTACATTAAAGGGCAGACATGAAAGAGATATGAATTACATAAATAAAAATGATAACTTCAAAACAATTATGGAATGCTGTGGGGGATTTAACTAATGAGTCTGTAATTACTAGTCCATAACATTTTAATTAAGGTTCTAATTTGAAAATATGGTTGGCTATTTCACAGGGGTCTTTAATTTTCTTATTATTATTATTTGTATTAATTAACCTTAAGTGATAGTTAAGGTTTCTTTAGCGGGTGAAGAAATAAAGGAAAACAACACCATCAGTGGGATGACAGATTAACATAAAATTGTTGCAAAAATTACAAATGTAGAAACCTGTCACAATTGAAAAATATCCTATTACTGTTCACTCAATAGATTATACCATTTTAATCAGAAAAAAAATATGTGCTTAATCAACAGTAACAGCATCATAGTATTTTCACTTTTTAAAATTCTGTTTAAGTACATGTTCTCTCTTTTAATCTCTCCCATATATTATCTCTTTAATCTCTCCTACACATTTTGATCAAATATCTGTTACAGGTATCCATTTTGATAATTTGGAGGGCTCAGATTTGGTAAAAATGTGAAATTTTTTTTTGCATATTTATCAAATTCAACTCATTTTCTTGTTCATGGTTCACTTATTGGTGTATCCATAGAACATATGCAATTTATTTTTTATTTTATTTTATTTTATTTTGTTTTATTTTATTTTTTGCGACAGAGTCTTGCTCTGTCACTCCAGGCTGGAGTGCAGTGGCATGATCTCTGTGGCTCACTGCAACCTCCGCCTCCAGGTTTCAAGTGATTCTCCTGCCTCAGCTTCCTGAGTAGCTGGGATTACAGGTGTGCACCACCATGCCCAGCTACTTTTTGTATTTTTAGTACAGACGGGTTTCACCGTGTTGGCCAAGCTGGTTTCAAACGGTGACCTCAAGTGATCCGCCTGCCTTAGCCTCCCAAAGTGCAGGGATTACAAGCATGAGTCACTGTGCTGGCCCCAAGCATATGCAAATTTAGTGAAATAAGCAAACAAACAAACAATATAAAGCTAATGGTTTGCTACTGATTAAATTTTGACTATACATAGGATGGTTTTCTCTAATAGATCTAGAGGAGAAATTCAATGGGCAGTGGGGCAAGGGCAACTGAAACATGGGCAAAGAATGAAGAAAGATGTTAATTCAAACTAATTGATTCTTAGTAAGAAATAATTCTTCTCATCTAAAATAATAGCAAGAGCCAATAAATTCTTCATCATTTCTTTTTTTTTCCTCCTTGGCAAATTATTTTAGGGCTATCAGAGACAAATTCTTGGCTAGGTGGAGAAGGCCTAACTTGCTTGTCAAATATAGTTCTAGCTTGTTTGCCTGCTTTAAACAAAGATGCCTTAAATACCAATCATACGTTTAGCAAGTTAAAAGGAATCATGCTTTAAGTCAAATGTGTTCACTTTTTATTTGGTAGAAATATTACCTGTGCTTTATTTATTTATTTATTTATTTATTTGTCTTTTTTAAATTTTTTGTTTATTTTTATTATTTATTTATTTATCTATTTATTTATTTATTTATTTATTTTGAGACTGAGTCTCGCTCTGTCCCCCAGGCTGGAGTGCAGTGGCACGATCTCGACTCACTGCAAGCTTTGCCTCCCGGGTTCACGCCATTCTCCTGCCTCAGCCTCCCCAGCAGCTGGCACTACAGGCGCCCGCCACCACGTCCAGCTAATTTTTTATATTTTTAGTAGAGACGGGGTTTCACCATGTTAGCCAGGTGGTCTTGATCTCCTGACTTTGTGATCCGCCCGCCTCAGCCTCCCAAAGTGCTGGGATTACAGGCGTGAGCCATCGCGCCTGGCCCACTTGTGCTTTATTTTTAATATCTGTTAATTTTTCATTGGTGACATAATATTGTTCATAACTCAGAATGGTATCAAGATCCATCAGAAGGAAAGAACTGAAAATCAACAGAAATTAAATTTTACAATATTTCATTTCTAATTTCTTTTTTTTTTATTTTTTCAAATCTGGAGAAGCAGATTAAAACTGACAGCCCAATGCATATTAGAGTGGAATATTAACTGAAATTTGAAGAATATGTAATAGATTTTGACTTCTTTGTGGCTTTGTGTCTCCTTTTGAGTAAAGAGTTTAAAAAGCTAAAATAAAGTGACGGCAGGAGAAAAAATTAAAAGTTAACCTCTACAATGATAAATAAAAGTGAACAGAAATATGTGTGTATGTATGTATATAGTGAAATATATCACAATATTTTGGATACATATACAATTTTCTTTCTTCTTTTCTTCTTGAGTATAAGGACATAGCAGAAAATTAGAAACTGTCCAGTAAAAACCCACAAAGGTGTAAACCATTTCTAGTAAATTCATATGGACCTCTCAACAATTAGGCTAATGGATAGAGTAATGTTGTTCATATTAGTGAAAGCTGTGAGGTATATTAATAATGCAGCATTTAGGGTGAGTTTAAACATAAGATCTTTACTGGTAAATTGCACATATTTGCATAACATGATAATAGGGTCTTATGGGGAGGTGGTTAATACAAACATTTATTTTTGTGTTTTCTGGGTTGAATTAATAGCTAATATGAGAACACTGAACATACATTCTGTGAAGATTATCCTTCTCTGGAGTATATTCCAGAAATTACACAGAATTTTCAGCAGTTAGAATTTCATAATATTTAACCAACCAAAACCTACCTCCATTCTCCCACACACAAGTGCAATTAAGAGTCAGGTATGAGGCCATTTGTGAATCCAGATTAAGTTTTAATTAAGGGATCAGAGACATGTAGCTTAACCATTGGAGCTCTTGGATTAATACAACCAGCGTATTGAACAAGAATCCAACTGCAAAAAGCATGATTAGTAAGTTGATTGATAGGGAGTAGAAGTGGGGAAGTAAAGAGGTCAAATACAATTATCAAGCACATTGCACTTTGAGAAAATGCAAATATTGGTGACATTCTCTAGTGCAGGACATAATAGTCTGAAGACTTATGGAATCCCTGATGCTTAAGCAGTTCATATATAAGGAAGCTTTCAACAGTTAAGAGTGGAATAAAGGTGAATAAGAAATTGTAAAGTGGTAAACATAAGTTTTAAATACATGTTACGGTGCAAACCAAGCTCTAATAGCTGCTTTCTTGAAATACTCTTTGAATCCCAGATGATAGGACTCTTTCTGTCTCCACATTCCTTCTACATGCCCAGAGTACATTGTTTTAAGCTCTTCTGAGCTATTTCTTCATCAATCCAGTCAGTAAATATCTACTGAGAAACAACTAGGCACCAAACACTGGTCTAATTTGCAAAGTGAGTGACAGTAATGGAAAAAAAAAAAAAAAAAGAGAGAGATAAAATTGCTTGCCTCATGGGGTTTATTTCTAGTAGAAGCTATTAAGAAAAAATAATAATTTGGTTATAAAATGCATCTGTTCTTTGAAATAAATCAACCCTTCTGGGGGCACATATAGGCTTATATATCTTCTGAATTGTGTGTGTGTGAGAGAGAGAGAGAGGAAGAGGATCGTGACAGTTACTTGGCAAACTTAAATTTACTTGTATCTTTGAATCTACTGGTTCATGCAACTCTCCTATCTTCACCTTAGGGAAATTCTCTCTGGCTTAACAATTAGGGTCAGAGCTAAAGTAAAAAGTATACATTTAGAATATGAGAAAATTTGAGCAAGAGTGTCCCATTTAGTACTACGAGGCTAACCTCAGCTCTGGCTAACCACTTCCAGAGACCCTTGTAGCTTCAGGTTTCTTAAAAAATGTCTTACAACATAACAGAATGCCAACCATATGAGGTGCCTGTAATACACCTGGGCACTGCAGAAAAGACACCTGAGCACCTTAGTAGATGTGACTGAGAACACAGAGAGAACAGTAGTACCACATCAGTAGGGGCTGAGGGTCTACACTGATCTGCATGCCAGGTTCAATGAAAAGGTCAAAGACTTACCCCTATTTCTGGTGCTTTGTCCAAAGATAGCCTCTGCTTCCAGTCATCTATTTTAAGTGCTGCTTCTCCCATGGTTATTGCTAAATTGTGCAACATCAGTGTTTGTTCTTTTGCATTGTGCTCTATTTTATAATATCAGGAAGCAGGGAATATGCAATTTTCCCAGTGCTTGAATATAGTAAGTACTTAATATATAATGAATTCACTTTCCATGATAAGAGATTTTATATCCTGTAGTATGTTACTATCCAGCCATATACATCACATCAGAAACCTATTGTGGCAGAGTTTATCTGGAATTCTGATTCAACAGTCCTGTGGAAGCTATTGAAAATAAAGTTGAAAAAAGTGCCTTCTGCTATTTTTCAAGTGTTTGTGTTTAAGGATAGGAAAAATATTACAGGAATGTATTCTTAGAATAGGTCAAACATACTTACTTGGTTTCTATTAAGCATACAAATAACTGCAATATACAGACTCTTCTGGCAACAGTTTTCCTTTGGATTAGTCATTGAGCAAATACAGTGATAATCTACCACTTGAATACATAGTATCTAATCTTGCTTTTTTTTTTTAAAGTCCTTGTCTTTTATATTATTTTTCCTTTAGAAAAACAATAATTGGGTAGAACAGGTATTCTTGTTATCTGGCAGATGAAGAATTTAAATCATAAAATTAAATGATTTTTGAAAGTTAAAAAGTGGTCAATGTAGAAATTTAGACTCAATTGTTCTCAAACTAAATATCTCATTACCAATAACAAATGCAAGCTCAGTGATATAACTAATTTAACATGTATTTATTATAGGTACTTAGAATATCCTTCATTAAGTATTTGAGTTCTATATTGTCAGTGATGATAAGACAACTCATGATTTACAGTTTTCTTTTATTCTACCTTGTTCATATATGACAAAACAAAACAAAACAATATTTTGCACAAGAACTCAGCTTAGAGGGCTTACAACAAACACAGTGAGTCATCCCCATGAGCATGTCAACTTGCTGTACCTCTGTCACCTTTACTTTTTTTTCCATCAACATCATTTATTGCTTTTATCTTTCCTTTTTTCTTTACAGTACATTTCTTGAAAGATTCCTCTATACTGCTTTCTTCATTCTTCTCCATTTTTTCTTCTATAAAACCCATTTTAATCAGGTATTTGATCCTATTAAAAATGCTCTTGTCAAGGTCACCAGCAATAGCCACTTTGGTAAGTTCAGTCGTCTAGTCTCAGAAATCTTACTGTCTGCAGCCTTTAGTACAGTTGATTTTCCCATCTTTCTCACTCCTTACTGCTAGTACAGTACAGTTTGTGCTCTTTCTATATCAGTAGTAGCGGCTTTCCTGTTTTTCTTTATTGTTGTTTTTTTGCTCTTCTCCCTGACTTGTGTACACTGGAGTGCCTTAAATCTTGATTTTTTAACACTTCTTTCATATGTGCACCTGATATGCTGGAGGTCTCCATCTCTCAGTACTTTGTGTTCTATTTATTTGATAGGCGACTCCTCAACTTGTTACAGTTCTGATTTGTCTCATAAACTCTCGATGTTGTGTATATTAAGCTTGATCTATCTCAAACTGTAATAGGCAAAACTAAACTAATGATCTTCAGTCCCAGACCTGCCCTCCTGATGTACATGTTCCCCTTTCAGTCAATGATGATTGCCTTCTTCCACTTAAACAATTTATTTTATTTTTAATGGCTACCCTTGACTCCTCTCTCAACTCACATGTGCTATTTCAGAACATTTTCTTGCATTCTTCAAAAATTATCCTGATTTCAACCACTTCTCCCTACTTCTGTTGCTTTTTCCTTAATACTCCCCAACATTGTTTCTGGCCTGGATTCTTTTAAATACCTCTTAATTGATCTCCTTGCTTTGAATCTTTCTCCACCTTGTATTTTATTGTCATCATAACACCCATAATTCTACAACATCAATCAGAAAATCATTTCTCTGCTCTCCGTGCAATGGCTCTGCATTTCACCTAGAATCAAAGGCCTTAACAATGGCCTGTCAGTCTCCACAGTATCTGACCCTTTTCCTTTAACACCCGGATTGCACATCCTATTACTCTCTGGACCGCATACTCTGTCTCACTACACTGGACTTGTCTCTATTCCTCACACCTTCTGTACGTGCTCTTGTATGGCTGTTCCCTCTTCCTAAACTTTTCTTGTTTCCCCAAATCACCATGGCTCCTTAATCTCTTTTAAATCATGAATCATTTTTCAAAGAGGCATAGTATGGCTACTCAAATTACAAGTCTTCTTCCACATCCACCATCACTGTAAGCTATGTTTTCCCATAAAATCTATCTTTGTCTTGCCTATATAATACTTAACATAGTTACTCACTTGCTTACATGTCTAGCCACAAAAAATAAGATTTATAATGGAGGACTTTCACTCACTTTGTTCAAAGATTTATATCCAATGCCTAAAATAGTGCCTGTCACATAGTAAGGGCTCAATATGAATATGTTGAATAAAATGAAACCATGATTCAATATCATTTTTATGTAGGACTCATATTGTTACAATAAGTAGTTGTACAATACACTTGTTGAGTTTAACAATTTGATAAGATGATTGAATATTTAGTGTTTCTTCTATAGCACCTATGCTTTCTTTGTACTAAAAGTATATGAAATAGTATTTTATTATTAAACATTAATGTTATTTATAACAAAACTATTGAAATATTTAAAATATTGTATATTAAAGGCATTGAAATATGTAGCTTCAGGTGAAGTAAAAGAGATGCCTTTCTATTGATGTCTTCTGTCTTGCTTTATACTTTCAGTTACAGGGAGTTTTAAACAAAATATACTTATCACATTGCATGATCAAACAAATATATGGCAACTATGATTCGCATTTATGTTTTTAATATATCTTAGACTTTAAAAGAGTATAGATGACACATATAAAATAAAAGTGATCATGTGATTTAAAGACAACACTTCTTTTTTCCAGTATAGGATGGAGTCTTAATATACTAATGATAATTGTGCTATCTGAAGTAGGCATGAATTATAAGTCCTCATTGCACAAAGATAGAATATGACTCAGAGTTTTTTGACATTGACAAGCTATTACTTACAGCCAGTAAACTAAGCTGAACAAAATCCCAGGTTCTCTGATCTCTGTGCACTGTTCTTTCTCCTGACGCATTTATTCACAACACATGTTTTTCTTGTAAATTTGATATGAAAGTCAATCACCAAATATTGATATCCTAAGTCAGGTGGTTTTGCTCAGAGAATAGTTCAGTGGCATATAGAGGAAAAAATTACCCAGTAATCAATATACTGCACTGCTGTTCTCTTCCTCACCTTATCTCAATGTATATTCTAGTGAGGCAAGACAGGTAACGAACAATAAACAAACAGCATGAAGTCAAGTCATGAAAACCACAGAGGAAAATGGGGTTAAAAAAAAGGAAAGTTAGAAATTTAAAGGGGTGGAAGGAATATTCAAAATTTTGAAAGGAATAAAAGGAAGTATTTTCTACACGAAAGGTGATTTCTTAGGGATGATTAAAAACAATAAATGAGACTGTGTTCTATTAACCTTCCTAGGGAAACTTTACTAGGATACTTGGCTAATAGGTGTGGTGGGCAAAATAGTCCTTCCCTTAGCCAATGGTGTCTCAATCCCCACTACATGTTACCTTATGTGGCAAGGTGAAATTAAGGTTGCTAACCAGCTGACCTTGAGATTAAGAGATGGCCTGGATTGCCCAGGTAGCCCCTATGCAATCTCAGCACCCTTATAAGTAAAAGAGGGAGAGAGAGGAGTCAGATTTAGAGAGGATACAATGCTGGAAGCAGAAGTCAGAGTGACGGGATCACTGGCTTTGAAGAAGCAAGAGAACCACAATCCAAGACACATGGGCAGCACAAGAATTTAGGAAAGGCAAAGAAACAGATTATCTGTTAGAGCCTCCAGGAAAGAATACAGCTTGCCAACACTAATTTCTGCCCAGGGGGACTCATTAAGGATTTCTGATATCTAAAATAGTAAAATAAGACTTTTTTTAAGACACTAAATGTGTGGTAACTTGTTATAGTGGCAATAGAAAATTAATATAATAGCTTTTGTTTTCTATTGTGTCATTTCTTAATTAGGAAATATTTAAAATGTTTAAAAATAAAAATGAGATACATTTCTATTTCATCCTTAGAGAAAATTAATACCTACAATTTATTTTTCTATATTATTTTTCACACATCAATTTAACATTGCTAAGATAATATAGTTTTGTCTTTTGAAACTTAAAATAATTTTATCTATATTTTGATTTTTTTTTTCTTTTTTTTTGACAGAGTCTCACTCTGTCACCCAGGCTGGAGCGCAGTGATGCGATCTCGGCTCACTGCAACCTCTGCCTCCTGAATTCAAGCAATTCTCCTGCCTCAGCCTCTCAAGTACCTAGGACTACAGGTGCTCACCACTATGCTTAGCTAATTTTTGTCTTTCTAGTAGTGACTGGGTGTCACTATGTTAGCCAGGTTGGTCTTAGACTCCTGACCTAGTGATTTACCCTCCTTGTCCTCCCAAAGTGCAGGGATTACAGGCATGAGCCACCGCGCCCAGCCTTGATGTTTTTTATAATGATGTATAAAGTGGAAACTTCTGATATTGTTAGTATCACTTATTATTGTAATTGCTTCTTACCATTTCATTATTTACTTATACTATAGCTGTTTCTCTTCTGCTAAACATTTAACCTTTTCTTTTTATTGCAAATAATACTATAAATAAATTGAGTTATTTCTAATATTACTAATGCATCATAATACTCTAGGTCCTGCTCTTTTCAGGCTATCAGTATTTCAGCACTCAGAAAAAAATAACTTTACTGAAGTAGGTCAACAAGATAACCTCTACTTTTTATGATAAAAATAGGATGTCTAGATCAGTGATCATTTACTCCCATTCCCTCACATCAGTCCATGAAAAAAATAAATGTATTAGTTCCTGTCTTGACATTTAAAGAAAATAGTACATCCTACTGAGAGCTTTACCCTTCCAATTAGCATTCCCCCAGAGATTTCCTTCCTTCACCAGATTAGTCAGCAGTAGTCTTCCGATGAGAATTTGAAGATACCAGTTTTCTTTTATTTGAACCCACCAAGAAGAAAATACATTCATGTTGCTTTCTTTGGCATAGGTAGCTCACCGTGGGTGATCATAAAGACTTGTTATTATTATTTGATATAATAATTTGGCAAGCTGGGATGATCAAAATGGCCTTGCAAGGAAGTGCATATCTATAAAAGGTGAAAAAAGTTACTTGAGCAAACCAGGGCACTATTCTATGCTTGCAAATATGAAATAGCATATTGAAAAATTAAAATATTGTGTGAATAATTTTGACAGATGAAAAGAAGCATATTAACTCTAAAATTAGTTTTCCCCATCTACTATTTAGCATGAAGGTGAATAATCATGCTCCTCTGCTCAATTCCAACTATATTTTAGTTGTTGTAAAGTTAATTTTTTTATTATTATTATACTTTAAGTTCTAGGGTACATGTGCACAACGTGCAGGTTTGTTACATACGTATACATGTGCCATGTTGGTGTGCTGCACCCGTTAAGTCGTCATTTACATTACATATATCTCCTAATGCTATCCCTCCACACCTCCCCACCCCCCACAATAGGACCCTGTGTGTGATAATCCCCTTCCTGTGTCCAAGTGATCTCATTGTTCAGTTCCCACCTATGAGTGAGAACATGCGGTATTTGGTTTTCTGTTCTTGCGATAGTTTGCTGAGAATGGTGGTTTCCAGCTGCATCCATGTCCCTACAAAGGACACAAACTCATCCTTTTTTATGGCTGCATAGTATTCCATGGTGTATATGTGCCACATTTTCTTAATCCAGTCTGTCACAGATGGACATTTGGGTTGATTCCAAGTCTTTGCTATTGTGAATAGTGCTGCAATAAACATATGTGTGCATGTGTCTTTATAGCAGCATGACTTATAATCCTTTGGGTATATCCCCAGTAATGGGATGGCTGGGTCAAATGGTATTTCTAGTTCTAGATCCCTGAGGAATCACCACACTGTTTTCCACAATGGCTGAACTAGTTTACAGTCCCACCAACAGTGTAAAAGTGTTCCTATTTCTCCACATCCTCTCCAGCACCTGTTGTTTCCTGATTTTTTAATGATTGCCATTCTAACTGGTGTGAGATGGTATCTCATTGTGGTTTTGATTTGCATTTCTCTGATGGCGAGTGATGATGAGCATTTTTTCACGTGTCTGTTGGCTATATGAATGTCTTCTTTTGAGAAATATCTGTTCATATCCTTTGTCCATTTTGGGTTGTTTTTTAAGCAAATGGCCTTTAACACTTGCAGGCTTCTGCTGACACATTTATTTTGAAAGAATGGAATGGGAGAGATGGAGATGCAAGTATTTGTATTTTAGCTTTTTAATTTTTTAATTTAATTTTTGTTGTTCCTTACATAATTATTTTTATCAAGCAGCTTTTTGACATATCCTTTGTTTTTCTGAACATATCTAATCAACAAAGAATGAGTCCTCCAAGCGTATAAAAATAAAATACTCACGGGCATTTAGCAATGAGGGATTAACCCGTGCCCCAGGGTTTGATAATCCCAGTGTTAGTGAAAAACTAAGGTTCTAAATATATCTTGATAAAGAAAGAGAACCTGAGGTTCTCTTTCACCATGAGGTGTGTGGTGACTATAGAAGCTCTTGTCTCAAGATGACCCTTAACAAACATTGCCTACTTTTCACATCCTGTTGTGATCTCTCCCTACTTGCAATAGATCTGACCCTGAGGCTCACTTTAACTCACAGAATGGCAGAAGTAAGAGTGCCAACTTTAGGACTGTCTTAAGAAGGTTTGGCAGAAGCTACTTTTGCACTTTTGGGAGCCTTGAGCTGCCAAATATGAAGTTCAGTTTCTTTATCATACATACAAATGGATAGACTGTGTGGAGAAGCCAAATGAAGAGGAGCAGGTCCTGAGCATCCATACAAAGAGATGCAGCCTTCACATCTTCCCAGATGATCCAACACTTCCAGCCCTTCATTCCTCAGAGCCAGGCAAATGAGTGGAATCATCCTGGACATCCCAGTCCCAGTGGCCATCTAATTACCAGTACATGAAAGACCCTAGGCAAAAACAGCAGAACTACCTAACTAAGTCAGGTAATAATGCATTCGTGCTTTAAGTCACTAATGTTTGTAGTGGTCTTAGAAACCAATAACCAAAGCAGTGATCCATGAACACGGGAGCAATCATAGAGGTCCTTTGGTTTATTAGATGTCATCTGTCATTTTGTTATTTAAATGGGCCTATCACACAGCACTTTAGAAAACTATGCCCTTATCAGAGATAAGAAAGCTGAATATTTATACATTTTATGACAGGTTTTAAATACACTGAACCTATATTACACTCCATCTATGAAAAACTCAGTGAAAACCATTCGCATATGCATAAGGCAGAAATGATCCTGTCACATTTTTGCTTAAAACTTTCCAATGTTGGCCGGACGCGGTGGCTCATGCCTGTAATCCCAGCACTTTAGGAGGCCGAGGCGGGTGGTTCATGAGGTCAAGAGAACAAGACCAACCTGGCCAACATGGTGAAACCCTGTCTCTACTAAAAATCCAAAAATTAGCTGGGCCTGGTCGGCGCCTGTAGTCCCAGCTACTCGGAGGCTGAGACAGGAGAATCGCTTGAACCAGGGAGGCAGAAGTTGCAGTGAGCCTAGATCGTGCCTCTACACTCCAGCCTGACAACAGAGAGAAACTCCATCTAAAAAACAACAAAAAACAAAAAAAATTTCCAGTGTTTTCTCTTATTACCCAAAGCTAAATCCAAATCTTTACTTTGGCCTGGAAAACTCTAAATGTTCTCTGTCTCTGTAAGGTGCCCGATTCCATCCCTATTGGTGTCTTTCTCTCACTTTCTCTCCCTCTCTCTCTCTCATCCTTTTTACCCCCTTCATCCCCCATCCCAATTTTATGTTGCCCGATTCCTTGATGTTCCTAGATTAGTATGTACATTCCTTGCAGTGTTTGCTTTTGTTGTTTTCTCTGTCAGTAATAACTGCTTAAATTGCTGAGTATTTAGTAAGTGACAGGCACTGAGCTTTAAAATTTTTTAGGTAAACTGCAAATCAACTCATAAGGTGTACTGCCCATTTGGAGAAACTGAGACAGAGAACATTAAAACCCTTGCCAAGATAGCAAGAGTTGTAATTATAAAGACTTATTATTATTTGATATAATAGTTTGACGAACTGGAATGATCAAAATGGTCTTGCACGAAAGTATATATCTATAAAAGGTGAAAAAAGTTGCTTGAGCAAAGCAGGGCACTATTCTATGCTTGAAAATATGAATTACCATATTCAAAAAATAAATATTACATGTTTGAGCATAGTGAATAATTTTGACAGGTGAAAAGAAGCATATTAACTCTAAAATTAGTTCTTAATGAAAGAACCAAAATTTGACTATAAGCTGCCTGGCCTAGAATTCCTATACTTAAGCATCATAGTACAGCTCTCTGAAATACTCTTCTACTAAATACCTGAACAGTTATTTCTCAACTTTCTACATGCCTTTGCTCTAATGTAATCTCATAAGAAGGGTCACTTTTCTAACTCCATATAAAATTAGAAGCCTTATCACCTCTATCCTCTTACCCTACTTTATCTTTCTTCATAACACCAATCACGGTTTGGCATGCATATTTATTTCTTCATTGTTCATCTCTCTTTCTCCTAGAAATTAAAGTAGAGGATTTTTCCTTGCAGGTCACTTCCAAGTCCTAGTGCCAAGAAAAGTACCCACAAAATAATAGGCACTAAATAAATATTTCTCAGATAAAAAAAAGAAGACATAACTTCAATCCACTTTGCAATCTGAATATAATTTGACCATATACTGCTTCTCTATTTTTGTTCTATCATTACTGCAAATTATTATTTAAATACTAATTTTCATTTATATTTTATATTTTCATTTATACTTTATATTTTGTGGCTCAAGTTGGTTATAGGTTTTTTAAGTGCAGGATATAACTTATTTTTTAATAATCTATTACTTTGTGCATTATGAGCAAACAAATCCATTTAAGTGTGCCTGATTCTCTTTCATGAATTACAAACTCAACAACAAATTCAAGTAACAATGACTTCCAGATCTATACTGCAATATGTATCTAAATTCTGATTAATAGCATTAGCTCACATCTTACCATCAATTTTCTTAATGTAAAATGGGGATGATGGTATTAATGTCTTTATGTTTACCTATGAGTAATGATAGGTTGCATTATCATTTTGGAATTCAAAATAAGTTTTGAGGGTGAGCTTTAGAAATCATATATTAAAAATCCCCAGCAATGATTACAGTCATGTGTAATATAAAACATTTATATTTCTGCATTGAAATCCATGAATACTTACCAATAGTAGAATTTTTAAAAGATGGCCAATAGCCTTAGGATAGAATAGTTCACAATTTGTCATGGTTTAGCTGCTACATGTTCTACTAAAACTTTCATCTTTGAAAGTTTTTATAAATGAGTCAGAAAGAAAAATGAGAAGTAAAATGGTAAAAGTTTATAAATTTCCAACTTATGGAAGTCACTATATATAAAAAGTTGATCAACCTCTCTACTAGTAATTGCACATTAAGTTTACACATACTGATTTTAACTAACATTATTACATTAAAATAATTCATAGTGCTAATATGGAGAATGTTGTGAAGATATAACCAATTTTATATGCTTTTATAAATACAGACAATCCCTGACTTATAATAATTCAACTTAAGATATTTCAAATTTATGATGGTGCAAAAGCAGTATGCATTCAATAGAAACCGTACTTTGAGTACCAACATAATTGTTCTGTTTTTCACTTTCAGCAGCATTCAATAAAGTACATGAGATATTTAACACTTTATTATAAAATAAACTTTCTGTTGGATGACTTTGCCCAATAGCATGCCAATGTAAGTGTTCTGAGCACCTTAAAGGTAGGCTAGGCTAAGTTATGATGTTTAATAGGTTAGCATATTAAATCTCTTGTTGATCTACAATATTTTCAACTTATGATGAGTTTAGTGGGACAGAACCCCATCATAAGTCAAAGAGAATCTGTAGTGTAAATGGATAAAAATGGTTTTGGTGGTGGGAGGAGCTTTCTAACCTGACATCTTCACAGTAAGCCCGCATTCACCAATTTACACATATGTGAAAAGAGTTGTAATGTGACATATTTTGGTAACTTATAAGATGGAATCCTAAGTCCTTGGGTTTCATTATCCTTATGATATTCAAAATAAACTAAATGTCATAAATGCCGTCATGAAAACACTCCTCTTATAAATCTCTCAGCACTTAGGAATGGTGCAATTAATTATTTTAAAATATAGAGCTGCTGAATGGTGTTGTCTACTGGAAGATATTTCAACATTAATGCACAAAAATTAAATAGAATGTCTTAAAATATATAGAAGCTAAAAGGCCTAAGCAAAGGCTAATGGCCTCTGTGTATTTCATTGCCCACTAGATTATCCCAAGAACAGAAAGTGCTTATTAATTCATTTAGTTGAACATTTTAACTTTCTATTGCTCAACCAATTTGAATTATTATATATTCTTGATACTTTTAATACATATAATACAAATACTTTGTGAAATTTGCACATTTTGCTGGTTGTTATTAGCTGACCAAAAAGCAAACAAAAATTCACTAGAATTGTTGAAGAATGAAATAAAATAGAACACATATTGCAATGTAAAATGAATAAGAAAGAAGTAAAATTTCAGAATATCTTGAAATGCTGACTTCACCGGAGTAAAGGATGATATTTACTCCTGGCCAAAGCAAATAGTAAATGTATTATTTTGGAGTGATAAAAAGTTGTGATACAGGCCAAGCATGGTGGCTCATGCCTGTAATCTCAGCACTTTGGGAGGCCGTGGGTGGGTCGCCTGAGGTCAGGAGTTTGAGACCAGTCTGGCCAACATGGTGAAACTCTGTACAAAAATTAGCTGGGTGTGGTGGTGGGCACCTGTAATTCTAGCTACCAGGGAGGCTGAGGCAGGAAAATTGTTTGAACCCAGGAGACTGAGGTTTCAATGACCGAGATGGAATCACTGCACTCCAGTCTGGGTGACAAGACTCCGTTTCAAAAAAAAAAACAGTTGAGAAACAGTTTTCAAGTACTTTTTGGTAATCATGGCCAAAAAAATGGCAACGTTTTTGTCTTAAAGGTGATTGTCAACTTTTGACAAGATTTGCCGAAAAGGAAATGGAAAATGGAACCATCAGAAAAGGTAAAATGGAACTATCAGAAAAATTGATCTTTCAATCAAGTAGTCATGCAATCATGAGGTTTTGATTAATTAATTAAGTGTCATGATGCCTTGTCAGAACTTGGAAAACTGTAATTTCGTAGAAAAACATTTTTAAGTTGTCAAGTGCCCTTATTTCTAATAGTGAAGATCCTTCAAAAAATCTCTTGACAATTATAACCCCAATTTATAATCATGAAAATATCCCCACTGTTGAAATAAAGGGGCTCAGACCAAAGTGCACAAAATGCCTCCTGAGGGTTCCTCTCATTACATTCAAGTAGATTTAAAGTACACATGAGTGCATGACCAAAGAAAGCTAGTAAGAAAAATAATATATGCCCCCTTTAAGATAATGCCATGTGGATTCACTTTAGAATAACTAATAATTGTAAATATATAATGAGTACATAAAATGTTATTAAGCATAAATAAGGATGAATCATTAATCATTAATATGCTTCAAATAAGAACATGATATTAAAATATGCCAGAGAAAATGTAGGCACTGTTAAATCAGGTTTAATCTAAATCTACCTCCTTATATATTTTAAGTTCAGCCTAAAGGTTTCTCTGTACATTATGAATTTAACCTAAATGGAATTGTAAACAAACTGTTTACTGAGTTTTGGCCAGTCAAAGGTGGGTGCTGAAACTGCACTCAAATAAGGAAAATGCCATGTAACCAATCCAGTTGTTTCTGTACCTCACTTTTGTTTTCTGTATGCCACTTTCCTTTTTCTGTTCATAAATTTTCATGTATCACATGACTGCGCTGGAGTATCTAAGCCTACTCTGGCTTGGGAGGCTGCCCAATTCTTGAATCATTCTTTGCTCAATTAAATTCTTTTAAATTTAATTTGGCTGTAGTTTTCTTCTAACAGCATATTCAGCCATTTTACTTTTATGCCTCTGCCAAAATTGATTCATGATTGGTCAATGTATCAGACAGCTTAAGTAAATCAAAAACCAAGATTACCAAAAAATAAGTAATGGTGTAATTGGAGAGACAGTGGGAAGAAAGACACAAAGTGAAAAAGAGGCCACTTTGGAAATATGCTATTACTTATTTATTGCTAGAAAAAACAAACAAATTACTTATTGTTCACGCATGGGAGTCTTGAGAATGAAGACCCAGCTTCCCAATGAGTTATAGAAACTTATATACCATTTGAAGGTTACAGAAAAAAAAGGAGGCTTAGATTTTGGTAAAATAGGGTATGAGAGAAGGAGAAGAGGCTTGGCTCAGAAGGGTGGCCTTGTTATTTAGATGAAGCCTCCTTCAGGAACAATAGATGGCAAATGTCTATTTTCAGAATTTTAAAGATGTCAGATTCTTAATCTCTTCTGGACCTGGGAAAGGGATAGAAAGGGAGGGGCCATGCCTGCATTAATGAAGATTTCTGCAGATGCAAATTTTTCTCACTTAAGACAGCTTTGCAAGGCCTGCTTTTTCAGGATGACCAAGTGGTAGTCATTTAAAAATAGACTGTTTATATTAAGTATAAAGGCAGTTGCATTGGGCAGGACTGGTAAATATTTCTGAAGAACTGATTTAGGAAATTTCACTTGATGTACAAATGTTGTAGTTACTCTTTTGATTTTGAGAAATCACTTGGAATCACAACATATCAATGTCAAATGTTCACTATTTAGCTTAGAACCAGTTACTTAAACATTTCCCCTATTAAATGTGTGTGACTCTGAATTGGTCTTTTGAACAGTTTTTCAAGTTCTTCATTAAGATTGCTATTATCAAGATTATATTTTCAAGGTGATTTATCTGTTGTTAGGAATTATAAAATGTATTATTACTGAAGCAAATTAAGAAAATGTTTTATGATTTTTAACCTAGGTTGTATATGTTTAAGTCTCTTAAAGCAAAAAGAGTCAAATCAAATGAAATCATTAATACTGTCATTTTACTTTCCCAGCAGTTCTGCTGCATTGGTCAGGCAGCAAAAACATAGAATAATAAACCTTCATGAAGGAAACTAATGAATTCATTACTTATTTACTCATTTACATATACACTATTTTATTTTTCAAAATAATTTTGTAAACCAAAATTAAAATTCTATGCTCCCCAACAGACTGAACGTGTTCCTCATCTTGGCCAAGGGCATTCCAAAGTAAACCTGAAAAACTAGTTCTGGCCATGATGGGAAGGAGGGTCTGACATGACTCACTTCTCTCTTTGGAATTCAGGCACAACTGACCAGCATTAACATTAAAGCAGAGATCTTAAGAGTAAAAAAGCAGACTCTTTTAAACCATGAGGTACCAAATTCCAACCTGACTCAAGCATAGAAATACATGTCAGATAGGAGGCACTGAATGAAATCGAAATATTTTACCCCAAAATACGTTTGATGTATTTTGAAATGGCCCAAAACTTTCTCTTGTGAGCAAAATCTACACTCTGTAGAAATCCTTTTTTCTTTCTAGGTCTTTTCCTGATCCAGGAGAAATTAACTATGACATCTTTTTAGTTCTGATTGGAGATGTTAACCATCTATTCTCTCTGTACTCTGTTACCTAGAGGCTTTTTGTGCATAATAAGAACCTTGTACTCCACAATTCCTCATCTTAACCCAGGCACTATTTTCTATTGATTCCAGGTCTTTGGCTAATAACATAACTCTTCTAACAAATTGCCAATGAAAAAAAAATCTTTGAATCCACCTGTGACCTGGAAGCCCCCACTTTGAGTTGTCATGCATTTCCAGATTGAACCAATGTACATCTTACATACATCAATTGATGTCTGCCTATAACTTCTGTCCCCCTAAAATGTACAAAATCAAGCTATAACCCAATCACAGTGGGCAAATGTCTCTGGACCTGTGGGGCTGTGTCACAGGTATTGGTCACTCATATTTGGCTCAGAATAAGCCTCTTTAAATATTTTACAGTTTAATGCTTTGTGTCAACATTTTTGTCTCTTAAAAGTATTAATGAGCAAATGAAATATACTTGATTTGCTCTAGGTTATTCCTTTATTTCAGTTTCATTAATTGTAAACATAATGGAGGCATAATTCATTATTTTCTCCCAATGACTTATGTAATCAAACATAAATTTTATGTAAATTAACACACAGCATGTGTGCCTCTTAACAGAACTATAAATTAACTTTAATTAATAGATTTTTGTAACTCTCCTTGGCTCTATTTTAGTTGATGTTCAGTCATTAGATCAAATTAACTAAAGTCTTTATAGCTCTTAAATGTACTTAATGCATATTCACTTCCATTTTCTCTCTTGCTTCAAAGAGTTTAAGTAATATGGTTCCAAGGTCATGGTGCTGCTAAGTTCAAATTTAGGAATATAGAACTATCTAATGTTAAATTCTCACGTTTTTTATTTATACTTTCTAAAAATCTCTCTATGATACCACAAATACACACAGCACCCACAATCAAAAGTTGATATTACTCTTATTGATATTTTCTCAACCAGCCCAATCACAAAAGTACTTTCCAACTTTCTCTATGTTGCTTAGCTCCTCCCTATTTCTGTTACCGGCAGCAAATCTGTGCAGGTCTGCAGCAACCTCAGTTCCTGCCCTCCCAGAAGAAAGAATTTGACCAAGGGGCATAAAGCAGAGTGACAGACTGAACCAAGTTTTAGAGCTGGAGGGAAAGTTTTAAGAAAGTTTTAGAGTGGGAACAAAAGTAAAGTACACTTGGAAGAGGGCCAAATAGGTGACTTAAGAGATCAAGGAATGGTTTGACCTTTTAACTTTCTCTTGTGAGCAAAATCTACACTCTGTAGATTTTGTGTTACTTTTCTCTTGATTCTTCCCTTGGAGCTGCTGTCCATATGTGCAGTGTGGCCTGCCAGCACTTGTGGGTGTGGGGGGCGCATGTGCAGTGCGTTTACTGAGTTGTGTACACACTCACTCCAGGGGTTCCTCTCTTACCAGTTGAGAGTTCCTGGAGAAAGGCCATACACCAGTTAAACCCTGATATTTTTGCCTCTTAGTGTGCATGCTCAAGCCCACTCACCCAACTCCGGGGATCTTATTGGGAAGCTGCTGATCACCAGTTTCAGGTTTTTGTCTATCTATTGGGAGACTGCGTTTCCCTGGTGCCAGTGGCAGGACCAATTATTATTTTAGAGAAACAGTGTAGCAACTGCCTGACCATCACCTGATGGTAGCCTGACATTCCTGATTGGGTTGGGGAGCCCTCTCCTGCTCTGTTCATGTCTGACTAGCTGCCCCTTGTAACTCTTCAAAGTTCATCTTCTCTCTTGTATCTTCACTGCCCATGCTACCCATTTTCTTCTTAATTAGAAGCTGGACAGCTCTGCTTGTATAACTCAAGTATATTGATTCTAACCCCATAGAATTCTCATCTTCAACTCCAATATTTTCACTTTTTCTATTGCATATAGATTCAGCTATCCCTAAAACAAAAACAAACAAAAAACCGCTACTGTGTATACATTCTTGAAATACCTGTTTATAATTCACATTAAGACCAGTGTTATTACCTCTGTTTCACAGATATGGAATATAAGATTCAGGAAATTTTATTTACACAAAGACAGAAAGAACCAGAAATTAAAATTTTGAAATAAACAGTGGGTCTCATGGACTGTCTAGTAGAATAAGGATACCCAGGCTGCACTGTGTATTTATTTATTTATTTATTTATTTATTTATTTATTTATTTATTTATTTTGAGACAGAGTTTCACTCTTGTTGCCTAGGCTGGAGTGCAATGGCGTGATCTTGGCTGACCGCAACCTCTGCCTCCCAGGTCCCAGTTCAAGCAGTTCTCCTCCCTCAGCCTCCTGAGCAGCTGGGATTACAGGCACGCACCACAACACCCAGATAATTTTTGTATTTTTAGTGGAGACAGGGTTTCACCATGTTGGCCAGGCTGGTCACGAGCTCCTGACCTCGTGATCTACCCGCCTTGGCCTCCCAAAGTGCTGGGATTACAGGCATGCGCCACCATGCCCGGCTGCACTGTGTATTTAACTGAGTTTGCGAACCATGTATTTTTAAAGAAACTCATCACAGCTTTATGATTTTCTACAGTAGTAAAAAGCACCCTGGGTTTATGCTTGGGGAAAAAAAATGGGAGAACTGAGCTGCATTAGCATTTTACTAAGTGTGTAAATGAGAGATAGTAATAGGAACTGTTGAAAATCTTTCCAAAGAGTTTTAGGAGTGATAGATTGAACCACAACAAAGGGGTGAAGGAGGGAAATAAAGACAAGTGGTAAATAAATATAGGAATACAGCAGAGTTCTAGAACACCATTGGATTTCTTGATAAGTTCAATTAATAGACATAGTAGAAGTACTCAGCATACATTTTGGAACAAAATAAAGCTTTATGTAATGACTAGATAATTTTAGTATTTCAGAAATAGATTATTTTCTTCTTATAATAAGGTCTAGTCTATTATTATGGGTTAGGGATACTCATAAATTTTTAAGTTTAAGAAACATAAAGATGAAAAGATTAAGGAACCAAGAGCCAAGATTTTACATAATACTGAATTTGGATAAAATCAGAATTGTTGAATTATTCTGAGATCCTTATTCTACTGCTGTTAAAAATATTTTTAAATTAAGCAATAATTGATTATTTTTACCCTTCATTTAATTAATATTATTAGAGTATGTCAACTTTTATTATTTTTATCTGATAATAATTTATTTTAACCTTTGTTGGCATTTAGGATCTCTGTCTTCTGGGTGAAAAATCAGGTAATGATTCTTACTTGGGAACAATGCCAAATAATAGTATATATAGCTGACTATCACAATAGGGTTAGAGGTTCAAAAATGATATAAAAGGGAAGAGTTCTACACTGACAAGAAGATAGTCATAGCCAATAACATTCATCAAAAATTACCATCAATGGTCATTTCTAATACTTTCATACATGTACAAACTTTCATACATGTACAAACAAGAAAGTTGCCATTTGCTTCCCTTAAAGCTGGGATGTCACCTCATTCTATTCTTTATGCAGGCTAGTTGGTCATTTTAACCAGAGAATTTACTGTGCTTCTCATCCCAAAGTATGGTGAAGAAAATATTATTTTTCCTGGACTTCTTGTTTAATATATATATTGATATATTCAATTTATATATATAAATATATATGTTGATATATATTTAATAAGATATATATATATCAGATAATATATATCTTCTAAAGTGGAAAGTTGTAATAGTACTGAGGGAAAGATGGAGCAAGAATGAATCTCTTAGGTTTGAAGATATAACAACAAAAGAAGGATTTCGCTTTAACAGTTTATATTCTGCTCTAAATATCTATTATAGAATAATATTCAGGAATGTTCATTTCCTGATTGCATTATATCTAGCCAAAAACCTATAAGTTAACTTCTTTTAAATCATTCCAGCTACAAAGGGCGGTGGCAAGTTTAAGGATGATGATCAAACCAAAAACTAATGGCTCAACTATTGTACTCATTTCTAAATCTTTCGAGGTAATTTTCAAGTTAGAACAGTAATGAAGGCTGTGAGCAGATCAAATCTTTGAAATAAGTTATAAAAATTTCAGTTATAACATATGACAGACTAGAAGGTTTTAGAACCCCTGTAATAGGTTTTTAAAACCATATGACTCAAAGACATAAGAATCATTGTCTGGAAATGTCAGTCTCAATAAAAATTCAGATTCAAAATAAGATATACAATGAATATTCAGTGAGAGCATATAAAATGTATAAACTCATGTAACGGGAATTGTATACAGTAAGCCGATTCAGGAAATAGAAAGGTAAAAATTTATCTGAAAATAAAAGAAAGCCCAGAGCAACATGCGGAGGAAATATGGGAGAGAATAGAATAAAAGTTTATCTATTTGATGATAATGTAGTGTTCAGTCCCTGAAGAAATTTAGATCCAGAGTCCTTGAACTTAATGCACTGCACAATAACACCTGCAGAACTTGTCTGATTTCATCTCTGCCACTGATCTTGAACAAATGGAGCATTTTATTTATCCCAATTTCCTTAGCATATAAAAACAGCAACGATTCATAGATTTTTTGGGAGTACTAAATAGCAAAGCATGTGGGTAGCCTTTCATAATCAGACAGTAAAATTAATACTGAAACTGATTTTTGACTAATTACCTAGCACAAACCTATCAACTTCATGGTCCATGTAAGGCAATTCAAAATATTATTACCAATTATATACAAGAATATCTCATCTACCTCTAGACAACTCAAAATAGATAAAAAGGAAAGAAGAAAATGTTAAATTCTCAAATGTCCAGAATATACTAATATATAAATAACTATATATAAATAATTGTGTTGATTGTACTGTACTTAAATTCAATGTGAATTTTAATAGATAGTAAATTATAATGGAGGGGATTATGATTTAGAAAATTGTAAGAGAAAGTAGCAAATAATTTGCTTTGTATGTGTAATAGTGGATTTACAAAGATAAATAAAAACTAATACTTCTGAGCATGATATAATTTTAAAAAGTCAGATAAGCTTCTGTAAAACTATAGACTTCAGTAAAATAATTACTTACATGACATTCTGAATTTTATTTTAGGATAGATATAATTTTAATAAATCTTTTCTAATGTACATATTCCATAAGAAGAACATATTTTGCTTAAACTGTTTTATTAAATTTGATGACACAAACTACTATTAATAGAAAATAATTCAAATAAACTATGACGTAAAGTAAATTTAAAATCTTGTGAAGCACAAAATTAACAGAGTGTGTTATTGAACCTGTGGTTTTAATGTGAATATTAATCATTCAAATGTGTGAAAATCGCTGCTATTCTCAGGAAGCAAGTCATCAATATAGCCTACATCTATTAGAAATCATCCTACCACATCACCCAGAGTATAAATGGGAAACTCTTCTCACACTCCTGCCTATTTTTACAATCACATCACAATTCCTGATTTATTATTTTAATTTGGATTGTGTTCACCTCATGTCTCTTTAATAGAAATCTTTTTGCTTTCTATTCTGTACCTCAGTTGATATTTAGACCCTGGGTTCTAATACAAAGTATAATTGATGCAGGCAAAGTTCATAAAATGATTTCATAGAATTTTTATTATGAGATCACTTCAAACCTAAAGAAAACTTGCAAAATTATCACAGAATTTACAACTTTCACCCAGATTGGTTACCTGGTACATTTTTATGTTTTCTTCATCATTTTGTCTCTCTCTACACTTAGGCATGTACTTTGGAACTATGTAAATATCATTCTCCTCATTAATGTTTAATCCACAAATTTTAACACCCATAAATAACACTTGCATAAATCCATGATTACTATCATGGTTTCAAAAGTGATTTTTAACTTTATTATTTCTAAGTGTTTTAAAAGTTATTTGAGCTGGGTGCAGTGGCTCATGCCTGTAATCCCAACAATTTGGGAGGCCGAGGCAGGCGGATCACCTGAAGTCGGAAGTTCGAGACCAGCCTAACCAACATGGAGAAATCCTATCTTTACTAAAAATACAAAATTAACCAGGCGTGGTGGCACATGCCTGTAATCCCAGCTACTCCGGAGGCTGAGGCAGGAGAACTGCTTGAACATGGGAGGTGGAGGTTGCGGTGAGCCAAGATCGCACCATTGGACTACAGCCTGGGCAAAAAGAGCAAAACTCTGTCTCAGAAAAAAAAAAAAAAAAAGTTAGTTGATATTCTTCTGTAATGGGGAGCTGACCTTTCTCTGTTATCTGTTCATTTACGTATCTATCTAGCTATCATATATCTATTATTTATTCTTATTTATTATCTGTATGGACTCATGGGTTTCTTTTTTATGGAGTGACTTGTAATCCTAAACTGCCACCTTTTTTTTAATGTTTGAGTTTTCCTAGATTTGTCTAAGTGGGGACCCCTTCAATACAGCTCATGTGCTAACTGACATGACCCCATGACTCTGAACACTCCCTTACTTTCTAGCACAACAGGATGTTGCAGTTGCAGTTGCAGCTTGTGCTTTCTCTGCCTGCAATCTCTGCCTGAGATCAGCTGTCCTTCTCTAAGCTACCTTCATTATTTTTATTAGGGAATGGTTTTTAAAATCAGAATCAGGGTCTAGGTATGTTCATTGCTATTGATGCTACTGGAAGTCTTGTTTCAAAGCCTATTCAGCAAATTGAGTCACAAAATATACAGTACATGTATGTATGTTTGCACATATTAAAAAGAAGTATATTGATGTGTATGTGTGTGTGTGTGTTAAAATCACGAGTTTACACTGAAAATCCCATCTCTAATGCAGTCCACAAGCTCTTTCTAGCCTTCCCGTATTTCATAGTTGTACCACTCTTCCCTGACAGCATTCTGCAATGTATAGAAAGCTTTTATATAAATGTTACACTAATACCACTGTGAAAAACAATCCTACTAAGTCAAGTTCAAGATTATTATTATTTTTTATATCTTTAGACTTTAAGATATATGCTTTTCTCCTTGGGTTTTCATTCTGCATCAATTCATATTATAATATATGTACACACAAACATATATATGTAATGTATATACTTGTTCTCTTTTTTAACAGTTTCGTAGCAAAACATTGTGTGAATATAACCATTTTTTCAGCAATCTCCTATGTATTAGAGTTTAGTTGCTTCCAATCTTTTGCAGTTACAAAACAATGCTGTAATGAATCATCTTATATGGATATATTTTTGAATTCTTAGAGAAACATCTTAAAAATAAATTTCTGCAAGGGGGATTTGTAGTTTTATTCCAATTTATGTCAAATATTCTAAAGTATTATTTTGAATCATTACGAAAGCAAATTAATTGGACTTTCCACCTTACTGCACATATTCATTAGCTTCAGTCCAGAGCCTATGACTAAATCTATAAGAAACAAGTAAAATCTAGAAATTGAACTAACTATAATTATATGGAAAAATACTAACACATTTCGCAATATGTGGAGAAACAAAACACAGCACAAGAGCCTTTACTTTATGATAACATATACACATATATATGGACTCTTTTTGATTACACACACATATACACGTATGTATATGTGTATATATACACATACACGCATATATGTCTATATATGCATACCTACATATATGTGTATATGTAATATACGTACATAATATACATATATATGTATGTGTAAACATAAAGTAAGGACTCTTTGTCCATATGTAAACATTAGCTTTATACATATATGTCTCTTTATATATGCTATATAGCTCTCTATATATGCTATATGTAGATTAGCATATATGTCACACAAACAAGTAAATGCCATATATCCATATTTATATATACATGTCATATATACAACATACGGCATAAAAAAAGCAAACCTAATCTCCGTGTTAAGACATCAGGACAGTTACCACTTTTGGAGGCTGATAGTGACAGAGGAAGAACAAAGAAGGTCAAAGTTGTTGAATAATATTCTGTGTCATGACCAGGGTACTCGTGAAGTGACAGTGCCCAACTGGGAGATATTTGTTAAGCAGACAATTTATCAATTATATATTTTTGTGTATAAAGTAAGAAATTGTTTAACAAAACATTTAAAAGATAAAGTAAATCTTTTTTTATTTTTTTTTACATTCTTTCCAAGTGTAAGAGAAAATATTTTGAGTTTAAGGATGGTTGTAAATGCAGAAACTTTGGGGACATATGTAAAACTTTGGAAAGAATATGCAGGTTTTACAATGGTAACGCTTTTGTGAGCTTACAAAATTGTGTGTATTATTTATAAATGTGGATAAATTTGGGACTTTTAAAGATTTCACTATGTAAAAGCTTGCAGTGAAGATAGTTAATGTTAACTACTTTAATGGCAAATGCTAAAATCTCAGTAACAACTAAACCAAAGTATATTTCTCATTAAAGAAAACTGATTTAGATCTGGTAACTATACAGGACATATTTATCCTATTTAGTAACTGTTATTCCAACATGTTTTACAATTATGGCTCCACCATCTCCACACATGGCCACCATAGGCATTGCAAGGGGAGAGGAGATAAAGGCTAAGCATACTGGTGTTAACAGTCTCAACCTGAAGTGACATACTCACCATGCACTAGCCACATAAGTCCTTGTGGCTTCAACATAACTACAAGAGATACTTCTGGAGCCCTAATAAGGGAAAAGGAGTCAGGCTGGCAGGAGCAGAGGAAAGCAAAAAGAAAGAGCAGACAAGCTGTTTTAAGTCTGCCTTTCTTCATCTTCCAGGGCACATAGCCCTCCTGCACAAATAACACAATATTCCTGCACCGGACTTGCAACAGATCCTCAGCTGATAGAAAATTTCAAGTTAGCTCACTGCAACCTTGGCATTTATCAGTACTACACATAGCCCTCTCCAGCACAAGCACTGTCATATGAAATCCCCAGCAAGCCTTTGTCTGTTTGCAGTCAGCACCTCTCTTGCTGCTCTTCCTATTGCTTTTCTGTAACGTATTTTCCTACTTTCTCTAATAAATCTGCATTTCTTTACCTACAATGGTCTTGGTAAATTCTTTTCACCCCCAGTGTTACTGGCCCTAGCTTGTTCCCACCCACAGTAATACTGGGAAATGGAAATTAGTACTTACTGTCTTAACCGTAATGTGGCAGTCTAGCCACTAATGTCTTTGCTCCGGTTGTCTCTCACACTATTCCTTTCAAAAGGGGGAAAAAAAAGAAGCCTGCAATCAATCACTGCATACAGGTAATTTGCTACACAGCCATAGTAAACAAACAGATGATGTGCAGGTTTGATTGAAAGAGAACACAAAGGCGGGGTGCAGTGGCTCACTCCTGTAATCCCAGCATTTTAGGAAGCCCGAGAGCGTGAGTCGAGGAATTCCAGACCAACCTTAGCAGCATAGTGAAATCCTGTGTCTACCAAAAATATAAAACTTAGCCAGTCTCATAACCCGGTCTCAAAATAAATGAATAGATTAAAATTTCCAAATAAAGGAAAAAAGACAGAAATATTACAGAGACTGAAAACATCGATGAAGCCAAGTAATTCTAGTTTCAAAATTAGCATATAAACAAATAGTATTTGCACCTGTAATTCTTTTCCCTTTTCTCCTTCATGCTAAATTATCTCCTGTATGTCTCCCTTAATTAAGAAGTCGAATAATACATGTGAGACTTTTTGGTTTTAAGAGCTTTACCACATGCTCTGAACAGTCCAATGAATATTGAAAGCTAAAATGTATTATTTAGTCAATAAGGGTATAATCTGTACTGACTTCATGGTGGTATTGATTTGCACTTTGCCAGTTCATTATTCATCAATAACTATGAGTTCTTAGTATATCTCTTCTTATAGTTCTATTATGTTTCTTAAGAAATGACGCAAAATTCGATAATAAAGTAAACTGCTGGAGTATTACACATTTTATAAGTGAGTGATTCGTCTGCTAAAATGTTGAGAGCCTACAGAAAAGCTAGCAGAAACGCTTGGTATGTCTCTATTATCTCTACCAAGGTGTCTTGATTTGATTTTATAATTCTTGAGAGGCTGTCTTTCTAAAATATGCATAATTTTTATTACAATACATTTTTACGGTTTAAATCCATCTAGAAATAAGTCTGAGAACTGGTTAGCTTCTGAAATCTGATGGATTATATATATTGCCAGCTCCAATAGGTCAAACCCTTACTTTCCCATTCTATCAGTTCACTCCCTTTTGAACTATTATCAGATGGATCAGAGCTTCTCATTCTTCCCTACGTATATCTTAACCTCTTTTTGGCTGATTTTTAGCTATCTAAATTTAATGTCATTAATATTTTTCACCATTGTTTTTGCTATCTGATTTTTCTAGTTATTTTCTAGAACTTCTAGTTTGCTTCTCCTTTTTCCTGTTCTTCATGATCTTTTCTTTTCATTTATCTCAGTAATCTTATTACACATCAATAGGTGATATTTTCACATTGTTGTATATTTCTAATCCTTAGGGCTCTTAATTGTCTTTTAGACGACTAGCTTACTCCCTCCATTGGTTTTCAATTTTTCATGAGGATTGTATTTTGTTGGTTTCAAAATAATTGTTATTTTCACTTTATCACTCGTGGTATTATTTAGTGTACAAATTATTAAAGGGGACACTGTGCATTTTACATAAAGGGAATCAATGCAACTTCTTGTTTGTACCATTAAATTACTGTGAGAGAGTAATTACTGTGATTTATTACTTTATTTTATGAAATTATTTTGTACTTAGGTACAACAAAGTCTTCAAAGTTCAAATTAATTTCTATGTTCCTTATGAAGTCTTCACTGTATTCGTAGCATGCTCTCCTCTCTTATTTACCATATAAAGCTATAAATATTGAGACTGCAAGTAACCTTAATCTTATTTAGAATAAAATGCAATTTTTATATTCCCAAAAACTCAGTGTTCCAGACTGACTTTCATCTATCTATGCTTCTTGTTCTGATGTGAGATAAATAACCATAAATGATCCTACCTCTGTGTTCCAGTAAATGGTTGTGTGGAACCCAATGCAACTGACCTAGGAATTATCACACCAAAATCACAAGGCTGAGGAATTAGTAGAAACTTAGAGAAGGAATTGGAATTTGGAATGTCCCGGAAGCCACTACAACTATCTGCTAAAGCCCTCTAGATGGCAGTAACCAAAAAGGAGTTTTTCAGCCAAAGGTACTTTCGTTGGTTTCTTCTGCTACGAAAGCTCGCTGCTCACTTCAGATGCTAAATAGGCCATTATCCATTTCATTTGCTTATATGTTCTTTTCAGCTGGTTTCTGATGTGTTTGAGCAAAATGGTTTATTTAAATATTTAACATACATCATATTTTTCTGTACACTGTTGGACATAATGAATGTACTTTTCTAGTATATATGAAATTAAATTGAAGCTTAAAATCTTTCACATTCTGAATCATCACTGGTAAGTCACCTAATATTCTTTGCGTCACTTTTTTTCTGTATATATTTATATATCTACATATTTAGTTATCCATCAGGTAAAAAGATAAAGTATCATGAGAAAATTAAACAATATTTAAATATAAAATATCAACAACATGAATGCTACTGAAAAATGAATTAAGGAATACTAATACTAATACAAATATTAATATTAACACGAATAATAATATTAATTCACTTTGGCAGAAAATGGCAATACAATTAGTGACAGAATATTATGCAATGTATTCATATGAATATAATTTGTGAATATTATAATAGTTTTAAAATATGACCTATTTTTATAATATAATTACTAATTTATTATACTAATCTAGTTTTCCATATACTTGTTACCTATATTAAATAATTAATTAGTATGTTAATATGCTAGCACTAGAATGTTCACATTTTAAATTTTAAAATGTTTACAAAAGCCTTTTAAGTTTGCTTCAGATGTGAACTTTTGTTCTTCATATTGAACAATTGAATGCCAAATCATGTAAATATTCCACAGTTTTATGGACATAAGAAACCAATATTCGCCTATTCTTAAAAAAGAGAAATTTAGATTTTAAAAAATCTTTCTATGTAACACCTTTTTATTCATGTTATCTTGTATTTTAATATTTTTCCAGCACTAAAGTTGTAATTATCAGTTTTAAGAAGCTCGGAAACAAAATTTTCAAACCCTTACTTCCTCCAAGAAAGTGTGTTTAAGGTTACATTACTTATAGAAGCGCTACGTGTTTTCTTTTTTTATTTTCAAAATAGTTATACATTCCAAATAAAACAGTATTTTCTTCTGTTACATTGTGACATTTCAGATTTTAGTTACTTTGCATTTCTAATGGTATAGATTTACAATAACTGCTAAAAATATTTTAAGACTATTTATTTTCTATTATTTCCTCTCAGATTTTCCTTAAAGTCTGTTGAATTTATTCTGTTTTTATGTTAGTATAACTATAAGTTTTGTAAGGAAAAATACTACCTCTTCTCATTACATGATTATCAGTTGGTAACAACGAGCACAGCATGTAGAGCATCTGAAATAGGTTTAAAATGGTATCCCAAGATCATACTGGCAATCCTTGATAAGTTATTTGTACTCCAGCGATGTCTGCTTTTAGAAAGAGTCACATAAAGATTTGTCTCTTTTTTCCTAAAATACTTTATCATTTACATCTTAACCAATCTCGTGTGTCAAACTAATTATATATAATAGCGAATAAAAATATTCTTTTTTAATTTTTAAATAATTTTAGACTAACAGTTTGTGTTTCAGTAATATCTCACTTTGACTCATTACCTATCTTCTTTGGTCTCTCATTTTTTTATTATTTATTTGCTCAAGAATGTCCCAGGAAATTTAATTTTCCTGGTCTTCATACCATCAGTTTCAATATGATGTTAATAATATCAGAATAGATAATGCCAATAATAACATTATTAATAAAATAAATCAGTATTATTCATTGATCTCACTACCACAATAGGCTGTTTAGGTATGTGCCACCTATAGAGTCAAAATAAATTATGCAGAGATTAATAAATGGAATAATTCCTCCCTTCAGGGATTTGATATCTCAGAGCAACAAGCAATATCATATAATACAGTGGAGAAATAATATAATGCATTTAATTAAATAATATACATCACGTCAAATTGTACCTTTCTCATTTTTTTGAGTTATTTTTCTCTCTGGCTAATTGCATTGCTTTCATTCATGAGTAAGGAAAAAGTATGGAAGGGCAATGGCAGCACAGAGATCAGAAAAGCACTGAGAGGTAGAGCAGTGGGTAAGAAAAGCCATGACTGTAATTCCAGAAATTTGGGAGGCTGAGGTGGGCAGGTCACCTGAGGTCAGGAGTTCAAGACCAGCCTGGCCAATATGGTGAAAACCCACTTTCTACTAAAAATACAAAAATAAAAAATAAAAAAAGATTAGCCAGGCATAGTGGTGCATGCCTGTAGTCCAGGCTACTCTGGAGGCTGAGACAGGAGAAATGCTTGAACCTAGGTGGCAGAGGGAAATGAAGGGGAAGGAACGGGAGGAAGGAAGGAAAGAGAAAGGAAGGAAGGAAGGAAGGAGAAAGGAAGGAAAGGAAAGGAAAGGAAAGGAAAGGAAAGGAAGGAAAGGAAAGGGAAAGGAAGGAAAGGAAGGAAGAAAGGAAAGGAAAAGTAAGGAAGGAGGAAGGAGGAGGGAGGGAGCGGGGAGGGAGCTTAGAAGTCATTCCGTCCTTTCCGGACGGGGAACGATCCTCCCTACCCTTCCCTCCCTCCCTGCCCTCCCTCCTCATCACTGTCCCCCCTCCCTCCGCTTCCTCCGCCTCCTTCCGTCTTCCTCCTTTCCTCCTTCCTCCTTGCCTTCCTCCGTCTCTCCTTCCTTCTTCCCTCTCCATCCCTCCCTCCATCCCACTTCTTCTTCTTCTGCCGCCTTCCTCCACCTCCCTCCTCCCTCCTACTCCCTCACCTACCTCACTCCCTCCCCCCTCCCTCCCGCGAAAAGAAAGAGCAAGGCAGATAACTTGACAATGAAGAAAGACCCTGCTTGTAAACAAAGATAGAGGGAACTATAATTTAGGAACATCATAAAATATGAAGGAGTTTCAATGCAAAATTTAGGAAGATAAAAGCATGTCCAAAAATTAACCCAAGATGGATTAAAAATTTTTAATTTAAAACCCCAAACCATAAAAACCCTACAAGAAAACCTAGGAAATACCATTCAGGACATAGGTATGGGCAAATACTTCATGATAAAAACACCAAAAGCAATTGCAACAAAAGCTGAAATTGACAAATGAGATCTAATTAAACTAAAGAGCTTCTACACAGTGAAGGAAACTATCATCAGAGTGAACATGAAACCTACAGAATGGGAGAAAATTGTTGCAATCCACCTATCTGACAAACGTCTAGTATCCAGAATTTACAAGGAGCTTAAACATATTTACAAGAAAAAAAAGAAACATTAAAAAGTGGGCAAAGGATATGAACAGACACTTCCCAAAAGAAGACATTTATGCGGCCAAAAAACATAGGAAAAAAAGCTCAGCATCACTGATCATCAGAGAAATGTTAATGAAAACCACAATGAAATACCATCCCACACCAGTCAGAACAGTGATTATTAAAAAGTCAGGGAATAATAGATGCTGGTGAGGTTGTAGAGAAACAGGAACACTTTTACACTGTTGGTGGGAATGTAAATTAGTTCAACTATTGTGCAAGAATGTATGGTGATTCTTCAAGAATCTAGACCCAGAAACACAATTTGACCCAGCAATCCCATTAGTGAGTATATAAACAAAGGAATATAAATCATTCTACTATAAAGACACATGCACACATATGTTTATTTCTGTACTATTTACAAGAACGAAGACATGGGACCAACCTCAATGCCCATCGTTGATAGACTGGATAAAGAAGATGTGGTACATATACACCATGAAATACTATGCAGCCATAAAAAGGAATGAGATCCTGTCTTTTGCTGAGACATGGATGAAGCTGGAAGCCATCATCCTCAGAAAACTAATATAGGAACAGAAAACCGAACACCACATGTTCTCATTCATAAGTGGGAGCTGAACATTAAGAAAACGTGGATACAGAGAGGGGAACAGCACACACCAGGGCCTGGTAGGGGTTGGGGGCTGAGGGGAGGCATAGAGGATGGGTCAATAGGTGCAGCAAACTGCCCTGGAACATGTATACCTATGTAAATACATGCACGTTCTGATTTATTTTTAGAAGACATTTTAAAAAAAGAAAAAAAAGACAGAAAAGAATGTTCCAGACCTGTGGACAAGATTTACTCACCATCTGGAAGACTTGGCTAAGGAGAAAAGAAAAGAGTAAATATTCCTCTGCTGTGAGCTCGACCACAAAGCTTCTGCCTGCAGAGGTTAAAAGTTACTACACAGTTTCATCCCCAGGCTTTAGATCATCTGAATTCCTCAGTGCAGACACCTGAATCCAATTCAAACTATATATTTTTTTTTAATTCAAGAGTTTATTAAATTTGTTTTTCTACACATTGCTGTCAGATTTTGGAGAGAAATTCTAATACTGTAAGAATTATTTTTTTTTAGTGAATGGGATTATATGAAGGGAAGTAAGCACATAGAAATGGATAGCTAGATGATTTACCAAGGGTGAGTTTTACTCTTGGTTTCCCTTTATTTTGTTCTCCAATTATGTGAATAGCAATGGAAAAGAACATATACTATAAGACCCAAGATGCAGAGCTCCATAATGAAGACCAAGTGTCAATAAAATTATATAATAATTAAATACATCTTAGAAAATCTTCCTGATTATTAATTAATAAACATATTATTAAGTCCTAGTTTACATTACAAAAGAAACTACACTAAGAATGAAATCCTAAAATGTAATTTAAAAGGATCTAGAATATCTTGCTAATTCAGGGAAAGAAAACTGCCTGAAGCAGAAACCTAATCTTAGCAAGATTTATCATTTAGAATTGCTAAAAATAAGAATGGTGTAGGTGTCTAGGGAACTTACCCGTCATTCTGACATTTAAACTTTTTTTAGACTCTCACATTGTTCTTTGTTGAACCTAAATGCTCATGACTATTTGTGCAAAATTCTTTCTTTGGAATTATCCTGAGACTCTAATTTACTACTTGACTTTCAAAATCCATCATTGTACTCAGAGGAACATGATAATTTTACTATACTTTGGCAGAGTGACCTACTTAGAACTCAAGTTAATAGATAAAGGTAAGATGAGCTTTTGTAGTAGTTACTATGATCATAGGTGTAAATAAAATAATGGCATAATTTTCGTGGCATTAAATTTAGAAGATATTATTAATTTTGTATCTCTTTAAATGAAGATAATCAATTTGTTTATTGTAATTACTGATAATAAAATTAGAGTTAATCAATAAATAATTTATGGCTGTATATTCTGATTATAAATCTTGGAGCCAAATGAGAATGAGTCAGACAAGTCATAGTATCTTTGCTCTTATTAATTTTGTTTTGTTGATGATTTCTCAGGAATGCTTAGAGATCTCTGCTATATAGTCCAAGCTAAAATACTTAAGTAAGACATTATTTCTTGTTTTCTTTTAATATGATTGGTAATCCCTCTTGTACTTCCGGCAACAGCACAAACAAACCTCTGCTTACCATTCACAAAACAGTACACCTAAGCAGATTAAAAAAACAAAAACAAAAAAAACTATGATTGAACAGAAATCGAAGGTGAGAGTATAGTTTCTATCCATGGCAAAGAATCAATTTAAGAATTAAATAAAATTCTAACGGTAACATATTTCAATACAAAATTGATGCTGCTTGTATTAATTTAGCATTTTGTTTTTTTGCTAAAAATAAATTTGCAGTAGAAAGCTGAAAGCAATTTAGCATGAACGATTAGATAATTCCTCACACATATGGGGAAAAATAAAGATAAGCATGCAAGGATTGCTATGGAGAGATTACCAGGTGAATCTAAGATATCTGGGCAAGCATTTTAATCACATACATGCTATCACTTTCAATTTTTTATTGATAAATCATTATAACATGTCTTGTCATTATATATATGATAATATACTGTATGAATTGCAGTTTAGAATTAAAAGTATATAAAATTTAAAAAACATTAATAAATTACAACTCTTTTAAAATGATATATTTCAGTTTGATTTTAATGTTATTTATAGTTTTTAATGTAAAAATTCAAGGAGTGTATCATTTGTATACTAACATACATTTTGAAATGTAAAGTCAAAAAAGAAAATTAGGTGTATTTGTTTTAAAGGGAAAAGCTATTTGTAAAGCAGTTTTGCTGCATTTCTGTAGATGTGCAGTTTCAGGTTAGTGGTGTTTGCTGTGCGTGCATCTCAAGCAACTTAAAGCAGAAAGCTATGGAGGCAGTCACAGCAGGAGGTGTAGAAAGGCTAAATTCCCCTGGTTGCAGGCTTCTTTTTCTTCAGGAATCAAAATCCGTTAGCACAAAGAGGGAACAGAGAACAAAATAAAACAGACAAATAGGGAAAAAATACATATATTATATATATGTATGTATAAAATCAATGCAGTTATTTTGTAGTATATGTGGAGAAAACTCCCACAAAATATGAGGGAAGAATAGCCTTGAAATATATTTATTGTTGAAAATGACAATTTTTGTATACCTATTTTACTAACCTATGTGGAAAAAGCCTCTTTTATGTGAAACAACATAGAAAAGTGAGGAGGACTTTAAAAAATTGCTTTAAAATTAGACCAGAAGACCCAGTTAAACATGGCAGTTCACTGTATGTGCTATTGTCTGTCTCTTCAATTAAATAACAAAAAACAATGCCAACAAGGAGTGAAAAATATAGTTACCTGGAGAGAAAAGAAGAAATATGATAGAGTAGAAGTCTGAAAAATGGAAAGTGGAAGGCAGAGTTGATAACAGAGTTAATAGAGCAAAGCACCTAGACTCAAATGCCTACAGCAACAACAAATGGCACCGATAAGAATAGAAACATTTTGTACTTTGAGAGGCTGAGGTGGGCAGATAACTTAAGCTCAAGAGTTGGAAACAAACCTGAGCAACACAGTGAAACCCCATCTCTAAAAAAAGAATAATAATAAACACAAAAATTAGCTGGGCATGATGATATGTCCTGTAGTCCCAGTTACGCTGGAGGCTGAGGTAGGAGGATCACCTGAGCTAAGAAGGTCAAGGCTGCAGTGAGTTGTCACTGCACCACTGCACTCAAGCCTGGGTGACAGAGAGAGACCCTGTCAAAAAAAAAAAAAGAAGGAAAGAACAGAACTATTTTTTTTAGCCACAGGATGAAATCTTTAAAAGCAGGCATTAAGGACTATGGTGTTATGTATTTATTAAAATTGACGTCTGAATAGAGAATAGGAGGAGCATAATTAGGCAAAAATAAATAAATAAATAAAGTTGAACCATGATGAAGTCCAAGTAAAGCCTGGGTCAGTCCCACAGAAATCTCTGAAACATACATGGCCTGTCAGAGTTTTTCACACGATGGGTCAAAATAGATCTTGATTCCATTGCTGAATAACTTAAGGTGTTGCTTTGCCAAGGGTGGGTCCTTGTATGAGGCTCTTGTTTTAAGATAATGCTTAATCTGTAACATTTCAAGTCTCACAAGCAGGGGAACTGAAGCTCTTGGTCTTGCCAGTGATGTTTTCATGGCAAATAGCCAGGGAGGTTAGACATATGACCACTCCAAGGCAGAAGTCTGGTTTGTTTGATGTCTGGTACAAAAGAGACAAGGTCTCCTTTCAGGACAAAGATGGAGCTCCCAATCCCTCATAATAGATTGGGGTTACTAAAGTTTGAGGTTCCTCAACTACTATGCAGCATTTGCCTGGTCTACCTCTGCATCACTCCTATAGGAATTGGGGAGCAAGAGAAGCTATGCTCCTTGTGCCCTAAGTAATCATGTCTTTTGCCTCTGACACAGGAGTCTCTTGTCTTCTTCCATCATCTAGGAAGATGAGATGCCCAAAAGTTGTCGTGCAAGTAGGGTAAAATCTTTAACCCATCACAGTTCTTGACACTTTGTAGGGATGAGGATGGGATGCTAACAGAGATATGGCTTCCAAAGAAAAGCACAACGGCTCCCCATAGGCCAGCTAGGGCATTTAAGAAAATTCAATAGGATCTGATAGCAAATGCTTTACATGTGGTGGGTGATGGGGGAGAGTAAGGGTTCCCACTGATTAGGGACTATCTGTTAATGAATGTTTAGAGGCTGTGTCAATAGGGATAATTAAAATAAGTTCCTTGAACATAGTTTGGTTTTTGTACATTGCCCTTTGGGTTGGGGGAAGATGGAATGTTATCATGGGGCAGCAAGGTAAAGTGTCAGTGAGGCAGCAAGCCCACCCAGAAGGCAATGTGTCTGCTGCTGCTAAGAGAAGGGATTCCCAAAGTGGACACAGAACTTTAGGTGCATCAAATTGAAAATCTGTTTTGGGGAACTGTGAGCATCTGTCATGAGGTTTTTGAAAATAGAAGTAAATGTGCTTTGCTTAGTGTTGTAGAATTGCTGTCTCTCTCCATGCCCTGTGATCCCTCTCTTGCCCTGTATCCTGATCACACTTCCTTTAAGAAAAAAAAAAAATCCGTATGATATTGGCTGTGGGTTTGCATTAATTGCTCTTATTATTTTGAGATATGTTCCATCAATACCTAATTTACTGAGAGTTTTTAACATGAAGCAATGTTGAATTTTATAAAAGGCCTTTTCTGCATCTATTGAGAAAATCGTGTGGTTTTTGTGTTTGGTTCTGTTTATGTGATGGATTACGTTTGTTGATTTGCATTTGTTGAATGGGTCTTGCATCCCAGGGATGAAGTCAACTTAATTGTGGTGGGAAAGTTTTCCGATGTGCTGCTGAATTCGGTTTCCCACTATTTTCTTGAGGATTTTCACATCGTTGTTCATCAGGGATATTGGCCTGAAGTTTTCTTTTGGTTATTGTGTCTCTTCCCAGTTTTGGTATCAGGATGATGCTGGCTTCATAAAATGAGTTAAGGAAGAGTACCTCCTTTTCAATGGTTTGGAATAGTTTCAGAAGGAATGGTTCCAGCTACTTTTTGTATTTCTGATAGAATTCAGCTGTGAATCTGAATTCACAGGGCCTATTCGGGGGGTAGGGTGAGGGGAGGGAACTTAAAAGATGGGTCAATAAGTGCAGCAAATTACCATGGCACATGTATACCTATGTAACAAACCTGTACGTGTATCCTGTTTTTTTTTTTTTTTTTTTTTTACTTTTTTAGAAGAAATAAAGAAAAAATAAAAATAAAATAAAATGAGTATAAAAGGCAAAAAAAGGAAAATAATAACTATGGGAGAAGATGAAGTCTCCCAATTCCAGTGAAGGTTGAAGACCATTGCACTTGGGTGGGTATGCTGGGGAACTGGGGTTAGGAGGCTACAAAATTTTATGGCCCTATTAGATATAGGCATCAAAGTCACCGTCCAACCCCATCCTGTGGGCAGAGGTTTAATGATGGATTGTGACCAGGGTTGACAGTTGGTGAGGTAATATAGTATGACTTTGTAGGTGAGGCCCTACAGGCTAATTAAATATACTGCTTCTGTTGGTTTTATATGTGAATATATAATAGGAATTGATGTGGCATAAGTTTGCACATCCCTATGCCAAAACTTCCAGGGGGAAACATCATTGTGGAGGAAGAGCTGCAGGTAAAGACAGGCTAGTGGGTCAAACTTCCCATTGATTTTCTGCTGGTATGTAGGTAATATTTTAACATGAATGATGCCTCTACCCACTGTCCAATGTTCTCACTCTATAGTGTTCTGTATTTGGCAAGTCAGAATCCTCAGCGCCCATTGTCCTGATTAGTATTATCACAACTCCTTCAGCAGGGTTGGCTGATAAATCCTGATAAAATTGAGAGGCTTGCTTCTGCTTGCAAAGTAAAGTTCCTTGGGACTATGTGAGCAGAGTCACAACTCACTGCTAACAGCAATCAAGAAAAAACTGCTATCTCTCTGACCTTCACTGAGAAAAATCGGTTCATTGGATATTGGAGAGAGCACACATCTCTGTGACTGATGGTTCTGTTGATTAAAGCTGCTGAGAAAGAGAGGCAGCCAACTTACAGAGGTGCCCTTTGAGATTTTGGACTCCTTGCCTCCCTGACATGGCTCTCAGGTTCATTATTATTATTATTATTATTATTATTAAGCATCTATTAGGTTTTCATAGACTCTGGTCAAGTTTAAATGGAGGCATTAGGAATGTCAGGTTTTATATTCACATTTAATTTTTTGTCAACTCAGATTCTATGACTAATAGGACAGGAAAAGCCTAAAAAGCTTTGCTTGTTAAATGCAAATGATAGATTTAGGAACACATCACAAAGGGCACTAGCTTTAAATAAAAAAAGTGACAGATAATGCTTTAAAAAAACGCTTCATCTCCCACTCTGCCCCAGATAGAAAGTTCCTAGCTTAATGGGGCACTCAAGTCATAAAAATCCCTGAAATTTCTGGGCCTGATTCACAGATGTCTCAGCTAAACATAAACCTGGTGGTGCCCAACTAGGCTACCGTAGCTATTCAACCTCAGCACTAGTTCTACAGAAAATGAAAATGATAATTTCAGTCACTGAACAGACTAGCCAGTACTCTTCTTGATTAAACCTATTATATTCTAAATAACTCTTGAGCTGCTATCAAGAGTCTGCAACTTAAAAAAAAGCTATAGAAACTACCAGAATATATTAATTTCTTTTTAAGTCCACAAACTTAGGGGTCATAATCACAGTCATTGTTCAAACTCTGAAGGTCACACTTGTAGATACCCAACCTAAAGGCCCATTTTCTGATGAGACTGAAATCAAGGTGCTGATTCAGCTTGCACCAACTAAACTGCCACTATTTGCTGCCTGGATTCATCACGAAATATTCACTGTTAAAGACTGAGTAGAAAGTTAAGGACAATATGCTTACGACGCAGAAGCTGCCACTGCACATCATACTTATTCATCTGCCAGAAGCTGGCCTATTTGACTTGTAGTTGGGGAGACCATATTATGCAAAGAATGGTTCTCATCTGCTACTGACAGATTGACTATGTCAGAATTGTGAGACCCCTTTTGGGCAATCCATGGTGCCTTACCACTGCTGATATTTGTGTGTGTGCATATACACACATAGATTCAGAAATGTATATGTGTATAAATACACTTTTTAAAAATTTCAACTTTTATTTTAAATCCCGGGGATACATGTGCAGGTTCGTTATAGGTGCATGTTGCACCCAGGTAATTAACGTAATACTTAACAGATAGTTTTTCAAACCATTTCCTCCTCCATCCCTACTCCCTGTAGTGTGTGCAGTGTCTGTTGTTTCCATGTTTTATGTGCATATGTGCTCAATGTTTTGCTCCCTCTTAGAAGTGAAAACATGCAGTATATGGTTTTCTGTGCTGTTTTAATTTACTTAGTATTAGGGCATCTAGCTCCATCCATGTTTTTGCAAAGGATATGATTTCATTATTTTTGTGGCTGCAAAGTATTCCATGGTGAATATGTACATTTTCTTCTTCCAGTACACCATTGATGGGCACCTAGGTTGATATCATGTCTTTGCTATTGTGAATAGCATGGGGATGAACATAGGACTGGATGTGTCTTTGGTGTAATGATCTATTTTCCATGTGGTGTATACCCAGTAATGGGATTATTGAGTTGAATGATGGCTCTGTTTTAAGTTCTTTGAGTAATATCTAAACTATTTTTTTATACTGGGTGAACTAATTTACTTTCCCACCAACAATGTAAAATTGTTCTCTTTTCTCCACAGCCTCACCAGCATCTGTTGTTTTTCGAGGTTTTTTGTTTGTTTTTTTATAGTAGTCATTCTGATTGGTGTGAGAGGTTATCTTACTGTAGTTTTGATTTGCATTTTTGCATTTCCCTGATGATTAGGGATGATGAACATTTTTTCGTATGTTTGTTTGCCACTTATTTGTCTTCTTTTGGGACGTATCTGTCTGTTTATGTCCTCTGCCCATTGTTTAATAGGATTATTGGTTTTTGCTTGTTGGTTTGCTTAAGTTCCCTATAGATTGTGTTTCTTAGACCTTTGTTGTATGCATAGTTTGCAAATACTTTCTCCTGTTTTTTAGAATGCCCATTTACTTGGTTGATGGTTTCTTTTGTTGCGAAGAAGCTCGTTAGTTTAATTAGGTCACACTTGTGAATGTCTGTTTTTGTTGCAATTGCTTTTGGGGACTTAGCCAAAAATTATTTGCCATGATTGGTGTAGAGAATGGCATTTCCTGTTTTTTCAGGGATCTATATAATTAGAGGTCTTACACTTAAATATTTATTCCATCTTGGGTTAATTTTTGATCATAGTGATAGGTAGGGGTCCAGTTTATTCTTCTGCATATGACTAGGCAACTATCCCAACTTCATTTAGTGAATAGGGAGTCCTTTCACTATTACTTGCTTTTCTCAGTCTATAAAGAAAAGTCTACCAAAAAAAAAAAAAAAAAAAAAAGCTATCAAAGATCAGATAGCTACAGGCACGCAGCTTTATTTCTGTTTTCTATTCTGTTCCATTGGTCTATGTGTCTGCTTTTCTTTCTTTTTATTTATTTATTTGTTTATTTTTGTTATACTTTAAGTTCTAGGGTACATGTGCACAACGTGCAGGTTTGTTACATATGTATACATGTACCATGTTGGTATGCTGCACCCATTAACTCATCATTTACATTAGGTATATCCCCTAATGCTATCCCTCACCCTCTCCCCACCCCATGACAGGCACCGGTGTGTGATCTTTACCTTCCTGTGTCCAAGTGTTCTCAATTTTCAATTCCTACCTATGAGTGGGAACATGTGGTATTCAGTTTTCTGTTCTTGTGATAATTTGCTAAGAATGATGGTTTCCAGCTGCATCCATGTCCCTACAAAGGGCATGGACTCATCTTTCTTTTTATGGCTGTGTAGTATTCCATGGTGTATATGTGCCACATTTTCTTAATGCAGTCTGTCACTGATGGACATTTGGGTTGGTTCCAAGTCTTTGCTATTCTGAATAGTGCTGCAATAAACATATGTGTGCATGTGTCTTCATAGCAGCATGATTTATAATCCTTTGGGTATATACCCAGTAATGGGATGACTGGGTCAAATGGTATTTCTAGTTCTAGATCCCTGAGGAATCGCCACACTGTGTTCCACAATGGTTGAACTAGTTTACAGTCCCACCAACAGTGCAAAAGTGTTCCTATTTCTCCACATCCTCTCCAGCACCTGTTGTTTCCTGACTTTTTAATGATTGCCATTCTAACTGGTGTTGATTACTGTGGCTTTTTAGTACAGTTTGAAGTCTGGTATCTGATGCCTCCAGCTTTGTTCTTTTTGTTTAAGTTTACTTTGTCTATTTGGACTCTTTTTTGGTTCCACATGAATTTTAGAAATGTATTTTTTTTTAATTCTGTGAAGAATGACATTGGCAGTTTGATAGAAAGGCTGTTAAATCTGTAAATTGCACTGGACAATTCAGCCATTTTAATGATATTGATTGTTTCAATCCATGATCATGGAAGTTTTTCCCATTTGTTTCGTTTATTTATGATATATTTCAGCAGTGTTTTGTACTTCTCCTTGTATTTATCTTTCACCTTCTTTCTTAGTTGTATTCCTAGGTATTTCATTTTCTTTGTGGTTATTGTAAATGGGATTGTGTTTATGATATGACTTTCAGCCTAGAAATTACTGATGTATAAAAATACTACTGATTTTTATTAATTAATTTTGTATCCTGAAACCTTGCAAAAATTATTTATAAATTCTAGTGGCCTTTTGATGAAGTCTTTAGGTTTTTCTAAGTATAGAACAATTTTGTTGGCAAGGAGAGATAGTTTGATTTCTTCTTTTCCTATTTTGATGTCTTCTTTTTTTTCTCTTGCCTGATCTCTCTGACTAGGACTTCTAATGTTGTGTTGAATAGGAGTTGTGACAGTAGGCATCCTTGTCTTGCTTCAGTTCACAAGGAAAATGATTTCAGCTTTTGCCCATTCAGTATGATGTTGGCTGTGGGTTCATGATAGATGGCTCTTAGTATTTTTATGTATGGTCCTTTGATGCCTAGTCTCTTGAGGCCTTTCATGATGAAATAATGTTGCATTTTACTGAAGAATCTTTCTGCAACTATTGAGATGATCATATGGTTTTTGCTCTTAATTCTGTTTATGTGGCAAATCACATTTATCAATTTGTGTATGTTGACCAACCCTTGCACTCCAGTGACACAGCCTGCATGATTGTGGTGTATTAACTTTTTAATGTGCTGCTGGAGAGTAATGGCTGGTAGCTAGGCCAATACCCAGCCACAAAGCTATTTTGTACTCAGTCAAGTTGGCAGGCATACTCTCCAGTGTGAAGGGGAGAGAGATAGCCCCCTCATCCGGTCCTATGCCCACTTTTTTTGTTAGGTGTTCTGGGCTTTGGGTCCCCCTTGGACATGGGCTGTGGCAGAGAGATAGGCCACATCCTTTCTAGACCACACCTGTGGAGGGAGACACACTCTGCTCCCACTCCTACTCAGGAACTCACATGTCTCACCCCTTTTAGTGTTCTGAGAATGGGGCTCTTCTATCCCTCCCCCCAACCTGCCTACGAGTGCTGGCCATAGATCTTAGCTCCTAAGCCATAGATCCTTAGTACTCCTAAGCTGTAAGTCACAGCCCTTGGGTTGCCAGGATGTACACCAGCTTAGGGTCAGGCTCTGGCTTCACTGAGGGATCTGATGTGCTCCCTGGTCACCAGGAAAGTACTCAGATGGAGCAATGTGCTAAGGCTGGGATGCAAGGCTGTACTGTTCATCCACAACTTGAACAGCACAGCCTTGCATCCCAGCCTTGGCACTCTAGGGATGGACCCTTGGAGGGACCAGCAGGCAGTAGGGCTTGCAGAACAGACATGCCCCAGTCCCACAAGGAAAATGACCCACACGTCTTCTGACTCAGAAGAAGTCAACTGTGGCCAGAGCCTACTGGAAGGAAATAGGGAGATCTGGAGGATTGTTGTCTATGACCACATTCTGCCGGAGCTTCCCAGCACACAAAAACTCCTGGGCTTTGCACGTTCTGAAGGTCTGCCTCTGTCTGCTTACCATGGAACTCACACATCCATGGAGAACACAGAGTCCCCAGTGGCTAGAATCCTGGACGTCCATAGGAAGTTAGCCATCCATCATTTACCTCACTCAGCCTCTTCCTAGGAGCTGTTGGGGGCTGGAAACTAGCCCTAGTATTCAGGTACCCCAAGCAGTGTTCCCACGTTCCCCCTGATCAGCTTCAGCTTCAGTGTCACCTCCATGCACTCTTGGCATTTCTACTGAAGATCTTTCCAAATTATGGTAGTTTACTAGATGATTTGGTCGCTCTCAGTGGGAGCAGCACTTCCTAGCTGTGTCTTATCCCCATCTCCACATTTATTTTCTGAAAGAATGTTCAATGTCCAAAACTAAAATATTGAACAGGAATAAAAATAAGGATAGTATATATTATAGCCCCTCCAAATAAACAATATCAATGAGTTCATACTAAAATAATTGAATCAATAAACATGGAAAAAAAGACCTCTTTACAGAAAAATTCCGATTAATAAAACTAGGAGGAATGAGGGAAACATAAACAACCATTAGAATGGCGCAATGATAATTTCTACTGGCAAGATAAAGAGATGAATGCTAAAATTAAGTTTTAAAAATAGTATAATCTCACAGCTTCAATGTGTCCCCTCTAAAATATTAGTTGAATATATAAAAAAAGAAAATAATGATTTTACATTGAAGTACTGGGCAGACACGACCTTAAGCAAGATATAAAAGTTAGTATCACTGGTGATGGGACATATCAATGTCTGGTCCTCTTCTAAGGTCTCTAAGAAGGGCACATTAGCTTTGAAGTATTTTCCTCAAACAATTTCCATGACCTCTATCAAAGTAAATGTAACAGAAACTCAAATTGAGGAATATTTTACAAGAAACTTAACCAATCCTCTTCAAAAATATCAAGGTCATGAAAATTAAGAACAAACTAAAGAACTATCACTTATTGAAGGAGTATAAAGATCTTGACTAGCAAATTCAAAATGTAATCCTAGATAGTACCCAGGAATGTAGAAAGCATATTGGTTTAAAAACTGATAAAAAAGAAACAAGATCTATAGTTTCTTAGTTTTGATAGTTGTTCCATAAAAATATGAAACGTTAATATTATGAGGTACAAAGAGAATCAATTTTATCTGTATTAGTCCATTTTCAAGCTTCTGATAAAGACATACCTGAGACTGGGTAATTTATAAAGAAAAAGAAGTTTAATGGACTCACAGTTCCATGTGGCTAGGGAGGCCTCACAATCATGGGGGAAGGCGAAAGGCATGTCTTACATGGCAGCAGACAAGAGAGAATGAGAGCCAAGTGAAAGAAGCTTTCCCTTATAAAACCATCAGGTCTCCTGTGACTTATGCACTACCATGAGAACAGTAAGGGGGAAACTGCTCCTGTAATTCAATTATCTCCCACAGGGTCCCTCCCATGACATGTGAGAATTATGGGAGCTACAGTTTGAGATGAGATTTGGGTGGGGACGCAGCCAAACCTCATTATTCCACCCCAACCCCTCCCAAAACTCATGTCCTCACATTTCAAAACCTATCATGCATGCCCAAAATTCACCAGTCTTAACCCATTTCAGCATTTACTCAAAAGTCCACAGTCCAAAGTCTCATCTGAGACAAGGCAAGTCCCTTCCACCTATGAGCCTCTATCAAAAGTAAGTTAGTTACTTCCTAGATACAATGGGGGTATAGGCATTGGGTAAATATAGTCATTCCAAATGGGAGAAATTGGCCAAAACAAAGGGTCTACAGGCCCCATGCAACTGTAAAATCCAGCAGGGGAGTCAAATCTTAAAGGTCCAAAATGATCTCCTTTGACTCCGTGTTTCACACCTACATCACACTGGTGCAAGACATGGATTCCTATGTGGTCTTGGATAGCTCTCCCCCTATGGCTTTGCAGGGTACAGCACCCCTCCAGGCTGCTTTCATAGGCTGATACTGAATGTGGGCAGCTTTTCCAGGCACTTTTCCACAGTGCCACCTGTCAGTTGATCTATCATTCTAGTGTCTGGAGGGTAGTGGCCCTCTTCTCACAGCTCCATTAGACAGTGCCCTAGTGGGGACTCTGTGAGGAAGCTTCATCCCCAAATTTCCCATCTGCACTACCCTAGCAGAGGTTCTGTCCATGAGGACTCTGCCCCTGTAATACCTCTGCCTGGACATCCACACATTTCCATAAGTCCTCTGAACTCTAAGCAGAGGTTTCCAAATATGAATTATTGATTTTGTTTAGCTCCAGGCTCAACACCGTGTAGAACCTGTCAAGCCTTGGGGCTTGCATCCTCTGAATCCATGGCCTGAGCTGTACCTTGGCCCCTTTTAGCCATGGCTAGAGCAGCTGGGATGCAAGGCAACAAGTCCCTAGGCTGCATGCTGCATGGCGGCCCTGGGCCCAACCCACCAAACCATTTTTCCTTCTAAGCCTCTGGGCCTGTGTTGGGAGAGATTGCCACAAAGGTCTCTGACATGCCCTGAAGGCATTTTCACCATTGTCTTGGCAATTAACATTTAGCTCCTCATTACTTGTACAAATTTCTGTAGCAGGCCTGAATATTTCCTCAGAAAATGATTTTTTATTTTCTATTGCATCATCAGGCTGCAAATTTTCTGAACTTTCATATTCCGTTTCACTTTTAAAACTGAATGCTTTTAGCAACATCCAAATCACTTATTGAATGCTTTGCTGCTTTAAAATTTATTCTGCCAGACACCCTAAATCATCTCCCTCAGGTTCAAAGTTCCATAAATCTTTAGGGCCGGGGTGAAATGCTGCCAATCTCTTTGCTAAAACATAGCAAGAGTCACCTTTATTCCAGTTCACAAGTTTCTCATCTCCATGTGAGACCACCTCAGCCTGAATTTCATTGTCCATATCATTATCAGCATTTTGGTCAACGCCATTCAACAAGTCTCTAGGAAGTTCCAAACTTTCCTACATATTCCTGTCTTCTTTTGAGCTCTCCAAACTGTTCCACCCTCTGCCTGGTACCCATTTCCAAAATCGCTCCTACATTTTTGGGTATCTTCACAGCAGCACCCCACTCTACTGGTACCAATTTACTGTATTAGTCCATGTTCATGCTGCTGATAAAGACATACTTGAAACTGGGCAATTTTTAAAGAAAAAGAAGTTTAATGGACTCACAGTTCCATATGGCTGGGGAGGTCTCACAGTCATGGCAGAGGGTGAAAGGTACATCTTACATGGTGGCAGACAAAAAAGAATGGGAGCCAAGTGAAAGGGGCTCCCCCTTATAAAACTATCAGATCTCATAAGACTTATTCACTACCATAAGCACAGAAACTCCCCAAGAATTCACTTATCTCCTACCGGGTCCCTCCCACATTATGTGGGAATTAAGGGAGCTACAATTCAAGATGAGATTTGGGTGGGGACGCAGCCAAATCATATCTTCATCTATCTAGCTCTATATAAACCATCAATATCAAAGATAATTTTATTTACATCCTAATGCATAATCATTTTTCCAAATTAATGCTCAAATAGGAAATTTACAATTTACAATGTTACCATATTCATGTACATTCTTGGAAATACTATTGATTAGGATTTGTTTTCCAATTCCAGATCTTTATTTCTATTGAACTTGCATAATTACTTTTCAGTAAAACAATGAAAATATGCCTAGTATTATTCCTTCTTTTTCCAAGTTCTGCTATCTTTTTGTCTGCATGTTACACTGTTTTTGCTTCACACACACTGCATAGGTGTTGCCCTCTATTTGTTTCAAGCCTCTTCAGTCTCTCTAAAGCTTGTGGGTAATTTGCTTTAAGCAGCCCTTTCATAATAGTTATCTATTTTTTCTACAAGGATAGTAACCTCACATATCTTCCATAAAGTGCTGGATACTTTTATATTAGTTAAATTGGGACTTCATATATTTGTTAGCTTTGTCTGGAGCTCTCTCTAACTTGAGTCATTGTCCTTTCTAGCATTCTCTTCTAGTGTCTGTGTACTGTCCATTTACACAAATTATGGATTATTTGTAGAGTTTTTTCCTCAGTAAAAATTCTATATTCCTAAGTGGGTAACAGAATGTCTACTGTAGACTCCCATGAAAATCACTGTGTAATACCCTTAAATACACTGCTGGAACTAGAGGATCAGGGTACTTACAAGCTGCTTATGCATTTTATTCATTATACAAGCCTGTTGTTGTAAAGAATTGATCATGTGCTACCTGCTTAAAGTAGTCACACGGACTGAGCACTGAAATGTTGTATAGACATGAAGCATCAATCTTTATTTTCAAGGATATAGTAGGTAATTGGGTAGCTATTTTTGTAATCCAATAAGAACAGTGTAGGCATAGTCTCTGAATAAGCTATTATGTAAAATTCATATTCACAGATTTACTGTGTGTGTGCTTTCAAGATAAACTAATGCTCCTTTTGCCCTCCTCAACTACAAAGATTCTAGGAGGGGCTATTAATCCTTTTATAATTTTCAGACCTTATATTAGCAAAGATTTTTCATGAACTTTCTACATATGGGAATTTTGTTGAATGATTAATTATAATCAGTCTACTTAGAATAATAATGGTAAGTGAAAAGTATCCTTTAACAATGTAGGTTTTCTGCTTTTAGAAGAGAGTACAAATCATGATACCCAAAAGACCAAAACTTAACCAAGACTGTTTCAAGGAATAATCTTTCACTGGGGGAAAAAAATCTCTACTTCTTCTTTGGCCAAAATGTAAAGCCACAATGCAAGATACTTGAGTTGGTAGTTCCTGTATATAGTATTTTGTTTCTTAATTTTATTTCACCCTGTGTATTTTAGCACAGTCTAACTGGTTTGAAAAAACACATTGTCTCATTGTGTCCAGCTTTCTCATTTAACTGCTTCAAATATTCTATAAACTAATGTATTACAATGCTTAAATAGATGTCTGGCATATAGTAGGTGTTTAGTAGATGTTGTTTTTCTTCATTTACTTGTCCTTAGTTGTAGTCATCATCATCATCATTGGCAAGTTTAAGCTGCAGTCAGGATTTTTTGACATAAATTTTCTGAAATAGTTACATTGAGGTGATCATTTGTAATAGTATTAACGTTACACTTTTTCCAGCAATCCTTTTTTTCTCTTATCTTCTTTCCACTTTTAATTTTCAGAGGGAAGGAGGGAGGGAGAGACCAGGGAGGGGAGTTCATAATATTGGTATTAAATATTGACCATTAATAAACATATGTTTCAATTCCCATTTACAGATATTAAAATGAGAATGAATAATCAGAAAGAAATAGATTAGTAGAGGAAGCAAATGTATGAATTTAAACATATTATGTTTGAGGTACCTATTAGACATCCACACTGCAGTTCTTAGTTTAAGTTTGGATTAAAAGCACATATTGGAGTCATAGTTAAACCTATAAATGAGAGCACCTACGAAGCTAATGTGGACAAATAATGGAAGAGATACAAATATTGATACTTGAATTCTAAGAAATATTTGAAGGTCATGAAAAGAAAGAATACCCTGCAAAGGGAAGTGAGATGGAACGGGCATGAATTAACATGGAGGTCAGATATGGTGCCCTAAAGACAAGCAATGAACTTTTGTTTTCTTTCTTTTCTTTTTTTTTTTTTCTACAGACAAGGTCTCATTCTGTTGCTCAGGCTGGAGTGCAGTAGTACAAACTTTGATCACTGTAACTTCAAACACCTGAAATCAAGTGATCCTCCCACCTCAGCCTCCTAAGTAGTTGGGACTACAGGTGTGTACCACCACACCCAGCTAATTTTTCCTTTTATTATTATTATTATTATTATTATTATTATTATTATTGTTTTGTAGAGACCGCATCCCACTTTTTTGCCCAGGCTGTTTTCAAACTCCCAGCCTCAAGCAATCTTCCTGCGTTGGTCTCCCTAAGCATGGGGATTGCAGGTGTAAGCCACTGTGTCCAACTTAAGAACATTTTTTCAAGGTGGAGAAAAAAATAGAAGAGGTTGAGAAACTGGAAATGTAGAAGTTGTGGATGACTTTAATAAACATTATTTATTTGTGTTTTAGGGTTAAAAGATTGTAATGAACTCAAGGGACAAGAACAGAGGGAATGTAAAAATTAATAGTATAGACAATTCTGAAGATTTTCAGCAGTTGCTGAGATAGAATTGCATCTATAGATAGAATTGTAAATATTCTTTAGTATATTTGAGAGCCCTCTTAATAAAAGATGGTCTATAAACATAGCTGTTGCTATATATTCAATCATTTAATTTTCAACCTGTAAGAAAATTGAATACATTCTTATTTAATGTTTTAATTGGTAGCAATCATTGTGATTAGTGCAATTATACAGATATAACCACATAAGCATGGTCCCAAACAAATAATCTACCCATTCATAACAACTACGATTATCAAGTCACGATCTAGGGCCATTAATCTGGCAAATATATGGAGATTATTTCTGTCAATTTGTCATTGTCAACAAATAAACAAAACCAAAGTGCTTTGGAAACTTTATAGACACAAAAATTCAAATATTTTGTTTTTTTAAAAGTGTTTTCCATCTTTACTGAGGTAAAATTGATAAAATTGACATATATTTAAGATGTTTAACTTGATGTTTTGATATACACATACAATAATATGTATAAAATAAGTGCAGCAACCAAACTAATTTACATATCCATCACCTCACATAGTTAACTTTTTTGTGTATGGTGAGAACACTCAAGGTCTACCCTCTTATCAAATTTCAAGTATACAATATAGTATTGCTAACTATAGTCACATTGCTATAAATTAGATTTCTAGGACTTATTCACCTGCCAAAATGGAAATTTTATAGCCCTTGATCAACATCTGCCCATTTCTCCCTCCCTACAGCCTGTGGCAACCAGCATTCCAGTCTTTACTTCTATGAGTTCAACCTGTTTAGATTTCATGTATCAGTGAGAGCATGAAGTGTTTGAATTTACGTGCCTGGTGGCTTATTTCAATTAACATACTATACTAAAAGTTCATCTATATTACCTCAAATGGCAACATTTCCTTTTATTTTTTGAGAGTTGGGCTCTCACTGTGTCATCCAGGCTAGAGTGCAGAAGTGCAATCATAGCTCACTGTAGCCTCCTCTAACTCCTGGGCTCATGTGGTCCTCCTGCCTCTACCTCCTGATTAGCTGGTACTACAGTTGCATGCTACCACACCAAGCTGCGTTTTTTTTTAAGGCTGAATAATATTTGATATAAATATATATCTCATATTCTATTTCTTCATCTGTAGATAAACATTTAGGTTGTGTCCATAGTTTGGCTATTGTGAATAATACTGCAATGAACAAGAAAACACAGATATCTCTCCAAGATACTGATTTTATTTTCTTTTGCCATACACTCAGAAATGAGATTGCTGAATCACAGATGGTTCTATTTTTAATTTCTTGAGGAAACTCCATATTGTTTTCTATAGGGCTGTACCAATTTACATTCCTACAAAACAGCATACAAGAGCTGCCTTTCCCCAAACTGCTGCCAGCACTGATTTTATTTTGTCGGGTCAACTGTAGGCACAACTGTAGGCTTCCCCAGGAAACACAGATGGATGTGGCTCCTCCCAGATGCATGGAAGATTGAGACTGATTGAGGAGGGCTAAAGCAGAGAAGACAGAGGAATAGGGTTGCTTCCCATTCTGCAGCCAGGATGTTGATCAGGGATGCAGACCTGTCTTCTCAAAATGACTTTCCTCTGTCTTGGGATCCACTGGGGTTTCAGCAACCATTTATCTGAACCATTGAGTTCCCACAAAGGAATCCTCGTACATAAATGGTTGCCAAGTTTGTGTTTCTGTGGGTGCACAAGGGCTGGGCACGTCCCACTCCTCATCTTGCTGATATCACTTCTCTTACTCTGTTCTTAAGAAACAGTAGATATTAAGTTTTCTAATAATTTTTTCTCAGTCAAATGAAAAGGAGAAAACATAAAATAATAACTGAGTGAACATCATTTATCTCGAGAAATATGTCAATGACTTCCTCTTCATGTTTTATCAATGATCACAATATATTTGTATTAATTTTAATCTAATCACATGCATATAAAAGAGCAAATCTCACATTACTTATTAATAAAATACAAGTGCTTTTTAAAGATTCTACTAGAGCATGAGCTGAAGAACGGAAAATATATCAGCATATGCCTAAGCTGCATTGTTTGACATGGTTATATTTTTTAGTAATTCTGAAAAGTACATTTTTTTCTGATGTAAAATGACATTATTTTATTGCAGAGATAGACGGTTTATTTTGAGAATGAGAAACTGTGAAATTCTACTATAAAGATGTGTGATTTATTGTCTATTGCTTTCACAGCATTCTTTATATAATAATGGTGCCTATGTTTGCTGTAGGGTACTTTAGAAGGTCAGATAAACCCAACAGTAGTAAAAATATTTCACATTCAAAGCAAATGACAAGAATAAGAATTATTTGACAGTATTTCTGAGATTAAATTTGTTGCTTATGAATCAATCACTATTTTTCTTTCTTTTTGTTTAAACAACTATCATAATAGACTTTTATAGTATATTTTGGAATGTTTAAGTATTTGTCTTTAATTGTTATTACTTTTAGGGTACCTTTGATAATGCGGTTGTGAATAGGTTCTTGTCACAGAACAAAATTACTCTTATGATATAGTCTTTAAGAAACATAAAATGAAAATTCAAAATTCTATTAAAAGTTTTCTAAAGATAGTAGGTGAAGGGTATTAAAAAGTTTTTGTTTTTTATGGTAAGAACATTTGACATGAGCTCTGCTCTATTACCAATTATGGCAAATTGGTATTGTTAACTTATAAGCACAATACCATAAGTACTGAGCAGCTAAGTACTAAAAGGATAAAATGTATCTAAATACAAAGGTGCATTGACCACCTATTAATTATCATGCCCTTAAGTAAGCCATAAAACAGTTTTACAGAGAATAACATACTCTACCTACCAGTACAATCTTATGATTTGGTGATGCCTTAATCTGTGTATACCTATTTAGGTGAAATATGAGTAAAATTAATGATCTATTTTGTATGGTAGGCTGTGATGAGGATTTAAGGGAAGAATAATTATAAATGGCTAGAGACTTAAGTAAAATAGGGTAATACTGTAAAAGTATTTATATAAAGAAAAAAATATTTAGTCCAAAGAAGTAGCATCAGAAGATAAATTAAAAGAAAGCCATAAAGTGTAAATGTACTGGTAAAATAATAAACAACTTTAGAAACCTAATTTGGTCTACATCAAATAACCATCAGCTGGGTTCATCTGCTGTTCAAATCACTGCTTCTAAATTTTTTGAGAAGGTGATAAAGTTTTCTCTTTTAAAATTTAAATGTACATGAATATTTTTTAAAATTTACCTATACATTTTCATATTAACCAAGGAAACTTCCAAAGGTATATTTATAGTATATATTCTTATTAAATGTTTACAAATTACAATTCTTACTCTGCCTTTTATGTATTACAGTTTGCTAATTTTCCTCATATTTTTGTAATTGAATGTAGGAACAGAGTGTAAGCTTTTAGGGTAACTGTGGTGAATGTCAAGAAAAACTATGTTTAAATGTTTATTCAATTGATAAAGAAACGACTAATATTAAAATTAAGATAAAAATATGATAGTAAAATTCAAAAAATATGATAGTAAAATTCAAGAAAATAATTATTTAGAATATTTGTCTAAAAAAAAAATTGAAAAAATAAATCTATAGATTGCCTTGGGTAGAATGGACATTTTTAACAATATCATTTCTTCCATCCATGAATACCGCATATTAGTCCATTTACTTACGTCTTCGATTTATTTCATCAATGTTTTATGGTTTTCAGATCTTACCTCCTTGGTTTAATGTATTCCTAAGTATTTTTTTAGCTTCGTAAATGAGATTGTTGTATTGATTTACTTTTAAATAGTTTGTTTGTAGTGTACAGAAACACTACCAATTTTGAATTTTGACTTTGTGTCCTGCAACTTTAATGAAGTTTTCAATTAGTTCTAACAGTTCAATAATAACCATAAATAAATGAAACTGGAAGTTTACAATTTTTAATTAATAAAAGATAAGACAGGTAGGTGCTTTATAGACATAATCATACATTCTAAAAAGAGTTATCTAAAATTTTCATAAACTTTCCTACAAAATAGGTGGGGAAAATAATTTAAGAAAAGAGTACAAACTGTCAATGATACTACAAACATATATGGGAATATTTGAACTAAATTTTAGAAAACTGTATCAAGAAATATTCTTAAAAGAAACATACGTGGATCAGTTTGTTTTCCTAGAAATGCAAGGTTGTTTTAATTTTGGAAAACTGAGTAACTTTCTGTTAAATAATTATTAGTACAATTCTATTTTTTTATAGTCACAATATTTTCTGTTTTCTTGAAATGTTTCTGTTTATATTATTGATATGTCTCTAACATTCCTATGTGGCTTGTGATAATTACATCACAAAGATATTAGGTGTTCTTTAAGGTTATTTAGATACATACATAGAGAAAATAGTATTTATATTTTCTATCATTAAAATGGATATTTTAAATTAGTCTACTTTTGTGTAAAAGCGATTGCATTTTGTCATATATAAAGTGGTAACCAACCAAAGGAGGATATAAGCTGAATAATTGTTTTTCAAAATGTTAAATAGTATGTATAAATTTTTATCAATGAGATGTTCAGAAGAGAGTTTGCCACATGTCAGAAAAAAGCTAATATGAAACCAAACTCATGGTATCCTTAGAAATTGAGTGTAAATGTAAAGATGACACAATTTTATATTTTCTGTTGTTTTATGAATTTAATTGTGTTAAAATATGCATAATATAAACTTTGCAACCAATTGGCAGAACTTCTTTATGTGGCAAAAATGAAACTCTGTAGTCATTAAACATTTTATTTCTTCTTCTCCTTAGTTCCTGATAACCATTATTCAGATTACTATTTCTGTAAAGTTTGACTACTTTACATACCATATAAGTGGAATAACATAAAGTTTGCCTTTTTGCGCCTGGCTTTTCAAAACTAAGATAAGGTATTCAAGATTCATTTATATTACAGTATGTTTAGAAACTTCTTTCCTTTTGAAGGCTGAATAACATTTTATTTTTATGTATGTACCATATTTTACTTATCCATTCTTCCTGTAGTGAACTTACGGTTTGCTTCCATCTTTTGCTTATTGGAATAATGCTTTTAAGAACATGGGTATACAAGTATCTAATAGAGACTTTGCTTCTAATTATTTTTTGATATGTCTGGAAGTAAAATGCTGGATAATATGGTAATTTTATTTTTAAAATTTTTCTGAGGAGCTACTGCACTGTTTTCCATAGCACTGCACCATTTACATTCCCACCAGTGGTGCACAAGGTTTCTAATTTCGCCATAGCCTTGTCAACACTTGTTATTTTCTATTTTTTACTTGTTTCTTTGTGGTTTTTTGATAGTAGTCATTCTAATAGGTGTAAGGAGATATCTCACCCTGGCTCTTATTTGCATTTCCCTACTGATAATGATGTTGATCATCTTCTCACACCTTTCTTGGCCATTTATATGTCTTCTTTGAAGAAATGTCTATTTGACACTTTAGCCTATTTTTGAATTTGGTTGTTTTTTGTTATTTATTTGTAAGCTTTGTTTATATATATTGGATATTAACTCCCTATCAAATATATGATGTGCAAATATTTTCTTTCATTCTATATGTTGCCTTTTCACCCTCTTGTGTCCTTTGATGCACAGAAGTTTTTAATTTTGATGCAGTCCAATTCATCTATTTTACATTGTTGCCTGTGTTTTTCCCATCACATGCAAGAAATAATTGCAAAATTCAATGTCATGAACTTTTCTTCCACGTTTTCTTTCAATAGTTTAATAAGTTTCATTCCTACATTTAGGTCTTTGATCCATTTTGAGTTAAATTTTGCATACGCTATAAGGTAATGGTGCAACTTCATTATTTTGCATTTGGATATCCGGTTCTTTTTTAACACCATTTGTTGAAAAGTCTGTCCTTGGAATGAACTTGACCCCTTTGTCAAAAATCATTTGACCATGTATGCATGGTATTCCCTTTTTAAGTTTCTGCCTTAGTATTTTCTTATTATTAATGTTGTTATACATGGAATCATTTTCTTAATTTTTTGGATTATTATGTCTCTTAAGATTTTCTATTTCATGATTCTTTCTTTATAGGTTGTGTATTTCTAAGAAATTTACCTATTTCAACTAGGTTATCAAATTTATTGGTATATAATAGTATATAGTATTATTCTCCTATAATTGTTTTAATTTCTGTAAAATTGGCTGTAAGCTTACCTCTTTCATTTCTGATATCAGTTATTTGATTTTTCTCTGTTTTTCTCTCGGTTAATCTAGCTAAATGTTTATCAATTTTGTTGATCTTTTCATAGAGCAACTCTTGGTTTCATAGATAGGTTCCACCTGTCTGTTTAATATTAGATTCATTCTCCACCATTCTCTACCATATAAAATGGAATAATATGTCGCAGCCTGCTTTACCCTCTGATTTCCTAATTGTTTCATGTAGTAGAACACATGGACAATATATGCAGAAAGAAGAATGTGAGGAGGGTCCTTAGTGTCCTTATCTGTGGTTGTATCTATCCTTTTGCTCCAGATTTCTCCAAATAAACCTTTTTTTCTCATTCTTTTAAAACTATAATTTGCTTATTACCTATATCACTGCATTTGGTCATATATTAATCCAAATTTCAAGGATAATGCACTAATATCTGTCTATACATGTTGATACAGACCTTATTAATCTTTAAGATATATTTTCTGCCTGTTTATAAAGAAAATTTATCATGAATGGATGAATAAATACTAATGAATACAAATCTATGTGTTACTAACTGACAAATTTTTTTCACTAAGAATATCCTTTTATCACTTTTACTCTGCTTTTTAATAAAAGGGATATATATATATATATATATGAAATCCTTTTGATATTTTCTTTTTGTCTTTATCATTAAAGATTTGTAATCTTTTTATATGTCAGAGTATGTTCTTTTTGTTTTCTTCATCTCATTTTTGATTGATTTGCCTATTTTTGGATATTCTTGGAACTTAGTATGTTTACATAATTTTATAATCAACTTGGTATTTACTACTCACATATACTTTTATTCACATACACATAAACAAATGAAAACACACCTACAAATTCTACTGGAAATTTGATTGAAATTGAACTGAATAATAGATCAATTTCATGATTAACTTTTTCCATTCATAGACATATTACTTCACAGTATAAATACAGTATAAATTACCTTGTCTTATCATAATAGAAAAAAATAAGTCTCAATCTCAATCTCATGTCATACACAAAAGTAAAACTAAATAAATTGCAGATATCAATGTGAAAATCAAAGTATAGAATATTTTGTATCCTGAGACTTTGCTGAAGTTGCTTATCAGCTTAAGGAGATTTTGGGCTGAGACAATGGGGTTTTCTAAATATACAATCATGTCATCTGCAAACAGGGACAATTTGACTTCTTCTTTTCCTAACTGAATACCCTTGATTTCTTTCTATTGCCTGATTGCCCTAGCCAGAACTTCCAACACTATGTTGAATAGGAGTGGTGAGAGAGGGCATCCCTGTCTTGTGCCAGTTTTCAAAGGGAATTTTTCCAGTTTTTGCCCATTCAGTATGATATTAGCTGTGGGTTTGTCATAAACAGCTCTTATTATTTTGAGGTACGTTCCATCAATACCGAATTTATTGAGCGTTTTTAGCATGAAGGGCTGTTGAATTTTGTCAAAAGCCTTTTCTGCATCTATTGAGATAATCATGTGGTTCTTGTCTTTGGTTCCGTTTATATGCTGGATTACGTTTATTGATTTGCGAATGTTGAACCAGCCTTGCATCCCAGGGATGAAGCCCACTTGATCATGGTGGATAAGCTTTTTGATGTGCTGCTGAATCCGATTTGCCAGTATTTTATTGAGAATTTTTGCATGGATGTTCATCAGGGATATTGGTCTAAAATTCTCTTTTTTTGTTGTGTCTCTGCCAGGCTTTGGTATCAGGATGATGTTGGCCTCATAAAATGAGTTAGGGAGGATTCCCTCTTTTTCTATTGATTGGAATAGTTTCAGAAGGAATGGTACCAGCTCCTCCTTGTACCTCTGGTAGAATTCAGCTGTGAATCCATCTGGTCCTGGACTTTTTTTGGTTGGTAGGCTATTAATTATTGCCTCAATTTCAGGGCTTGCTATTGGTCTATTCAGGGATTCAACTTCTTCCTGGTTTAGTCTTGGAAGAGTGTAAGTGTCCAGGAAATTATCCATTTCTTCTAGATTTTCTAGTTGATTTGTGTAGAGGTGTTTATAGTATTCTCTGATGGTAGTTTGTATTTCTGTGGGGTTGGTGGTTAATGTGCAAAAATCACAAGCATTCTTATACACCAGTAACAGACAAACAGAGAGCCAAATCATGAATGAACTGCCATTCACAATTGCTTCAAAGAGAATAAAATACCTAGGAATCCAACTTACAAGGGATGTAAAGGACCTCTTCAAGGAGAACTACAAACCACTGCTCAGTGAAATCAAAGAGGACACAAACAAATGGAAGAACATACCATGCTCATGGATAGGAAGAATCAATATCGTGAAAATGGCCATACTGCCCAAGGTTATTTATAGATTCAATGCCATCCCCATCAAGCTACCAATGAGTTTCTTCACAGAATTGGAAAAAACTGCTTTCAAGTTCATATGGAACTAAAAAAGAGCCCACATTGCCAAGACAATCCTAAGTCAAAAGGACAAAGCTGGAGGCATCACGCTACCTGACTTCAAACTATACTACAAGGCTACAGTAACCAAAACAGCATGGTACTGGTACCAAAACAGAGCTATAGACCAATGGAACAGAACAGAGTCCTCAGAAATAATACCACACATCTTCAGCCATCTGATCTTTGACAAACCTGAGAGAAACAAGAAATGGGGAAAGGATTCCCTATTTAATAAATGGTGCTGGGAAAATTGACTAGCCATAAGTAGAAAGCTGAAACTGGATCCTTTCCTTACTCCTTATACAAAGATTAATTCAAGATGGATTAGAGACTTAAATGTTAGACCTAATACCATAAAAACCCTAGAAGAAAACCTAGGTAATATCATTCAGGACATAGGCATGGGCAAGGACTTCATGTCTAAAACACCAAAAGCAACGGCAGCAAAAGCCAAAATTGACAAATGGGATCTCATTAAACTAAAGAGCTTCTGCACAGCAAAAGAAACTACCATCAGAGTGAACAGGCAACCTACAGAATGGGAGAAAATTTTTGCAATCTACTCATCTGACAAAGGGCTAATATCCAGAATCTACAAAGAACTCAAACAAATATACAAGAAAAAAACAAACAACCTCATCAAAAAGTGGGCAAAGGATATGAACAGACATTTCTCAAAAGAAGACATTCATACAGCCAACAGACACATGAAAAAATGCTCATCATCACTCGCCATCAGAGAAATGCAAATCAAAACCACAATGAGATACCATCTCACACCAGTTAGAATGGCAATCATTAAAAAGTCAGGAAACAACAGGTGTTGGAGAGAATGTGAAGAAATAGGAACACTTTTACACTGTTGGTGGGATTGTAAACTAGTTCAACCATTATGGAAAACAGTATGGCAATTCCTCAAGGATCTAGAACTAGATGTACCATATGACCCAGCCATCCCACTACTGGGTATATACCCAAAGGATTATAAATCATGCTGCTATAAAGACACATGCACACGTATGTTTATTGCAGCACTATTCACAATAGCAAAGACTTGGAATCAACCCAAATGTCCATCTGTGACAGACTGGATTAAGAAAATTTGGCACATATACACCATGGAATACTATGCAGCCATAAAAAAGGATGAGTTTGTATCCTTTGTAGGAACATGGATGCAGCTGGAAACCATCATTCTTAGCAAACTATCACAAGAACAGAAAACCGAACACCGCATGTTCTCACTCATAGGTGGGAACTGAACAATGAGATCACTTGGACTCAGGAAGGGGACATCACACACCGGGGCCTATCATGGGGAGTGGGGAGGGGGGAGGGATTGCATTGGGAGTTATACCTGATATGAAAGATGAATTGATGGGTGCTTATGAGTTGATGGGTGCAGCACACCAACATGGCACAAGTATACATATGTAACAAACCTGCACGTTATGCACATGTACCCTAGAACTTAAAGTATAATTTAAAAAAAAGAATATTTTAAACATATAGTATAATAACTTTTTAACTTGAACATGGGCAAAAAAATGTCTTAAATAGGACCAAAAAAATGGTCTTTTCCATAAGGAAAATCACCTGGATTTTATTAAAGTTAAGACGTTTGTTCAGATAACACATCAGTAAGAGTACTAGCATAGTTTTGAAACTTAATATAGTTTCCACATATGGCTAAAACAGGCAGAACTACCAGTTTATCCCAGCTGATTGTCCACTCTCAACACCATGAATTAAATCATGATTGACATTTTAGGTTTTGGAAGGGTATGTTATGTAGCAAACACTAATTTTAAAACCAAATGAAACTAAATGTCTAAGTGATATATTGAACTGCTGAGGAAAAAAAACACATGCCCAAATGAATTATGAGCTGGTAGATGATTTCAGCAACCATAAGCACATAGTGTATTTTTACCCCCATGTACCCAAAAGAATGTGTATTTACAATTAATATGCATGGAAATAAAGGGATATCATTGGGTAATTTTTTGCATACATGATATTGTGGGAGAAAATGGGGGAATGGTACAGAAACTTAAACAAACTATTTTTCTACTTTTTTTTTTCTATTTTCTATGATTTTATAGTGCCAGGACCTGCATTTCATTTATGAGGTCCAAAAGAAAAATTAATGTTTAAATAGGACACCACAACAATACCTCAAATATTATTGTTCAAATTCCTCATAGAAAATTCAGGTGGGTTATTCCTTCCCCCCTGGCTAGGCTGGGAAGAACAGTTTCTGCCTATCTCCTACAAAGTGATTGAGACAATCTTATGAACTTGTGTATATTCAGCCTCCCTCCATGTGACTAGGGATGGATGATAGGGTAGAATTGCCCATTTTCATTTTGCTGACAGATTTATGAGTTATGCAAACCATCTCTTTAGTTCCTTAACACTCCTCAATTTAGTAAGCAGATGTTTCTATTGCTTTAACTTTTAATCACTCCATTATTTTCTGTATGACGATGTGTATGATAAGTCCATTGTCTATGATGATTCCTGGCCCATTGTTTTACCACTTGCAGTTAAATGATTCCTTGATCAAATTACATATAAACACAAAGTCCAAATTAAAATAATATTTCTTCTCTAGACCTCTAATAGGGTTAAAGATTTTGCTTCTATAAGCCAATATACTAATCTAAATTGAAATGAGCCCAGGGCCTTGCGTAACTGCCCAAGATCCTTTGCTTTTAGACTTTAATGATCTTATTAGTAAACAGAACGGTTGTTAGTAACATTGTGAGCCTCTGACAGAAACTGGGAAATACTTTTTGTTTTTCTACCCATGAGTGCATTTATTGAATGCCTACATAGTCATTAGTCTTGTGTGCCTGTGGGACAACCTCCAAATAGTTCAGAAAATCATCCATTTGTTAATGGCCATAGACATGACTTATGTGATGCTGTCTCTCCAATTCCATAAAGTTATGTATCACATTTTATCTTTTAGTGATCTAAGCCTCATTTTCCAGAATATATAGTTAATTTAGTGATTACTGCCCAAGAATCATTAAAAATCCATGCCATTATGTTACTTTCTAGTTCCTCTCATACCTCAAGACACTGCAATTTTAATTATGCTCTTTGTGTGATTGTATCTTTTCCTCAAGAGCAACCATCACCTAGATGCAATGCAATTGTTTTCCGGACTGAACATCGGTTACCTTTGATCTACCATTGATAAACTATGCTATTTGGTATCTTCCAAGAACTGGTCATGGGAAGGAGCTCCTTGGATATAGAGTTAAGTAAATTCTTACAGGAATCTAACATAGACCTAGCCAAAAGCCAGGGCAGCCACCAATTCATATAGTCCCTGATGCTCCAGTAGTCATGTAAGTCATAAATTCTTGAATATATAATTTCTACTAAATGAGAGAAATCTTTACATCTTCATCTGTGTGGGACCAGAATTTGTCCTAAACCAAAATATGAAGGTTATTTCAACTCTTAATACAGTGTAATATTCTGCTGTAATAGAAGTTTAAATGCAAATTCAGTAAGAAGTCAGTAAATTCCTTTCAAATTGTGTGTTCCTTGAAGCTGTGTCAAAATCCCAACAGTGGACTGAAGGTGACAGTTATAGGCTTTTCCAAGAGATTTCTTATAATTAGTTCTGGCTGATTTATTAGTTGAAATTTTCTTATTGCCACTTCCCCTCTATGTATCTTATAATGTTTTAAATTAACTACTTGAATTGGTACAGGTAATAATAAAGGTTCTCATTTTGCATGTCATATTAAACAAGATGAAGAGTAGATTTGCACTATATCCCTTTTGCAAATAGTTTGGATATGAGAAGTACTGCCAATTATTTAATTATTCAAACATCCTGTGAATTTCAATAATATATTTTGATGAGGGTGAGCAAGAATTGTACGTAACTTTCCTTCATAAATTCTCCTGTGAGATATATTTTCAGTTGTAAATTATCTACATTATACTACCTATTAGCATAATTTCATGCATTTATATTATCTTCTAATATTTATTAGATTCAGGAGTATTGTTTCTTTATTGTATTTTACTTGGAATTATTTGGGCTTCCTGATTTGTGTTTTTCAACAATTTTTTTTTTTTTTTAAGACAGAGTCTTGCTTAGTTGCCCAGGCTGGAGTACAGTGGCACCATCTCCGCTCCCTGCAAGCTCCGCCTCCTGGGTTCATGCCATTCTCCTGCCTCAGCCTCCCGAGTAGCTAGGACTACAGGCGCCCGCCACCAAGCCCTGCTAAATTTTTGTATTTTTAGTCGAGACAGGGTTTCACCATGTTAGACAGGATGGTCTCGATCTCCTGACCTTGTGATCCACCCGCCTCGGCCTCCCTAAGTGCTGGGATTACAGGCGAGCCACCGTTGAGCCTGGCCTCAACAGTTCTTAAAATATATTTACCCTATTATATTTTTGAATACCACCTCATCACACTTCTCTCTCTATACTACTCCTTCCAAATATCTGATTAGGTATTTAAATCCTCTTTCTCTAATCTCTGGGTTTTCTACTCTCTTTTTAATAGTTGATTTTTCACATTTTGCATCATTATGTTTGATTTCTTGTTTTATGGTCGGGGTTACTAATTTTATTTCCATTTGTAGTGAATCTCCAGTTTATCTCATATACTTAGTGACTAATTCTCTTTCTTATGTTTTTTATGTCTGGAAATATATTTGATATTGTGAAACGTTTTCCTTGTCTTTTTATAGTGTGTTGTATTATCATATTTCTGATGTTCTCTTTTATTTTTGAACATATTGTATATTTGTGTTTTATATGCAGTATCAAAAATCATTTCATCATCTGCAGTATTTGGCAGGTCGATTCTGCTCTGATTTTTTTAACATAGCAGCTTTTAAGTTTTTTTAATTTTTAAACATTATTTAATGTGTTATTTGGTACTGCCTGAGAAAAGCCTGAGAATATATTATATATCAAAAAATTACTTGCATTTATCATTGCAAATTACAGGTAGTAAATATAAATTGAAAATCCATTTAAACTACAATTTAGCTTGAAAAGTTTTTAAGTCACTCACTCAAGTAATGCAAATACGAGTTTATAATTAGGAATGTACAAAGACATTGTTATTTTTTCTTTTTCTCCTTTCATGTGGGCCTCTGGTGGAGTATTTTTCTTTCTTCATTTATCCGTGGAATATGCTAACTTTAGAATGGTTGGATTGTGTGTTATTTACTTGAATATTAGTCTTTGTCTGTTACCCCGCGTGCCACTTTCCGTGCCGTCTGTGTAGCACATTAAATTCAGTTTCAAGGACAATAGGGATCTGCAGTTACCCCAGTTTTGGTGACTACTCATATCTCTGAACTTGTGATTAATTTTTGCTTCTGGTTTCTGAGAAGTTCCCATATATTCTTGTCAACTGGTCAGGATTTTTTAGATATGTAATCATCCAACATTCAGTGTTTTTTCCTGGAAGAATTTTTATACTTCTCATTCATTACATGCTGAAAACTAAACAGTACATAGTGTCATTTCTGCAGGAAATACTTTCATAGAAAAAAGTCAAGCAGCAGTCTCATTACAATGTATATAATTACATTATAGAACATTTTACAATAGCCTACTTGTCTGAGTTGCAAGCACAGTTAATAGTAAAAAAACAAAGACCAAGAAACTGTAAAATTAATATGTCATTTATGAAGTACTTGCATGCGTTGTTTTCTTACATCATGGTATGTACCCTTCTGAATCCTATAAATGGTAGTCAAACACAAAACCTACATCTTTTTTTCTTGGAAGCTTTTTGTGATCAGAAGAAAAGTAAAACCAGTTATATCTTATTTATACCAATATTGTCTCTTCTGCATACGTTTATCATAGCAGTCATCATACTCTAGTTACATGAAAGTTCTCTTCATATTTTTTAAGTCGTAGCACCAAGCATAATATTTGCTAGGCACACAATAGGTATGTGATTTTCAGCTTTCTAGTTGTAAATCTGAGAAAATAACCACAATATGAGTAAGATGTTGGGTAAGAAAAGAAAAATGTCTTAAAACAATGAAATTATACATCTTAATGATTTTTATTATATTTCCTCAGTAGCATGCTAAAATACTGAAGACTATTTAGCTTCCTGTATGAAATGCATCATAAAGTATTTTAATTGCAATACTTTTAACATTCTTTACAATATGTATTAAACTAATAAATCCCTAATCTATAAAAAGTTGCCCTAGCATTTTTAGATATTGCTGATAAATTAATGCTCCAAATGCTAATCCTCTATAATCAAGCTATATTAAATGAGTGTTTTCATAGGGATTTAACATTTACTAAGATCCTTATTATAAATGAGGAAATACAAAGTCAATTTTGTTTTAGGGGATGCTTCATAGCAATATGTTATTTTTATGGTGGCTAACATACATACTCTTTCCAGAACAAGTTGAAGAAAAAAAACTGCGATAAAATTGTCACTTAGATAAAGTGTTTGCAATGAGTTTTTGTGTGTTGTAGAAAACTATTTTATATATGCCTGTCATAATGCTGTGTTTCTGTTCAGTAAATATACAGCCTAAGCCAAATAACTATGTCAGCAGTTGATTACCGCGGTGTCTGCAATACTGTGCTCTTCAAATAATTTATTAAATAGTATAATTATAATAATTTTATGCATACACAAAAACAACACACATAAGTTGGGTCATAAGGTATGATGTAAATAATACTACCTGTGTATTTTATATATTAAATAACACAAATTATATGATATTTGATACATTTTAATCATTTTTGAGTTATATGTCTTCATTATAAAAGCCCTAAAGGTAAAAAAAGTTAAAATAATTCGCGCAGATATCCATTGCACAAACATAGTTTTTAAATTATAATTTGATAGGAGCAGTGAATAGTTAAAGATGAGAAGTTATTGAGGCATATCTATTTTGTTGCTTAGGCTAGTTTTAGATGTGAATGTTTGACAGCATGAGAGTTTCACCCATAGCTTTTGGAAATTTATGAAAGTGCTAACAAAATGGAAGATGTTATGCTTGCTATAAGAAACAAGAGTATACTAAAATAACACGTATGGTCGCATAAGAAAGCCAAATCTATCTGGAAAATCTTAAAATAAAATAAAATAAAACAAAATAAAAACCTTCTGTGGTATTGTCATGAGGTTATTTTTTTCCTGAGATCAGATGGCTCAAGCAGCCAAAAAAATTTTTTTTAAATGCACACATAGATAAACTGAGCACACATTCATAGAAGTCTGTATCTTTGTGAAATTTAATGTCACCAATTAAAATATTTTCAAGAAAGAAAAAAATGTAACTTAAAAATTGATAAACATGATATTAACTTTGGTCTTAGATTTCTAAACTGCAATGAAGCAATACCTTAAAATTTAGATAGACAATTTCATTTTGAATTTAGAATCATGTATTCAACCAAGTTATTAATTATTTGTAAAATCTAATATAGATATTTCTGGACAATAATTGTGTTCCCATAGGAATATCACTTGAACAGATGCCTAATTAAAATGTGGGAATTAACTATGAAAGGTAGTACATTGAATGCAGGAATTGGAGGATCAAACCAGGAAAAGTACCTCTGATACAACAGCAGTGTTGTGGGAGGAAACAATGGATATAGGATGGAGGAGCATAGCAATAGACTTCCAAAAACACCATATTAGAATATTTTTGAAAAGCTGTGTTTTGTAATATCAAGAGAAATTTCAGAGAAGATTTTATCTTCACTGAATATAAAAGTAAAGGAAGTTCTGAGTTCACTTTAAAATCATTTTTTTTTAAATTGGAAAATAATGCTTGGGAATAAATCAACCACTGCTCACAGCTCAATGTTTACAGGAAAAACAGCTATTGTTCACTAATGACAAAAATAGTCATCACTTACAAAGTGCATGTTACATCATCATGTACTGTATATAGACACTTTACTTGCAAAATTAAGGAATTGTTCTTCTTGTACATGGAGAATGATAATTTCGTTAAGGTATAGATATCAGAAAGGAAGTTTACAACAAGCAATCACACATTTTTACTCATATTCATCAAAAACTAGAAGCAACCTTGAATGGGTGATTAGATTAACAAGCTGAGATACAGCCACAAAATTAAGTATTATTCACTAATACCAAAAAAATCCTATTGCTAAAACAATAAGAAGCTATAAATAAAAACTCTTACTGTTAAGAAAAAGAAAAAAGTCTGTAAAAGCTGCTTATGTATGATTCCAATTATAGAACATTCTGGAAGAGGTAAAACTATAGCAAAGATAAAAAGGTGAGTGGTTACCATGAGCAAGAGGGTGTTATGGGCTTAGTGGTATTCCCTACAATTCATATGTTGAAGACCTAAATCCACAGAGCTTCAGAATGTGACTACATTTAAGACAAAGCCTTTAAAGAGTAATTAAATTATTAAGTAGCCAGAGTTATTAAATAATTTAGAGGTGGCCTCTAATCCAATCAGACTGGTGTCCTTATCCCAAGGGAAGATTAGGACATAGATAGAGGCATCAGGATGTGTGTTCTCAGAGGGACCACCACGTGAACAGGCAGCAAATGAATGGCCAATTCCAAGCCAATAAAAAGTCCAAGAGGAAAACAAGCCTGCTGACACCATGATTGCAAACTTTTATCCTCCAAAACTGTGAGAAAGCAAATTCTGGTTGTTGAAGCCACTCAGTCTATGGTATTTTGTTATGTCACCTAGCAAACTAATGCAGGGAGCCTGGGAGAACTTTGAGTAGTTAAAGCACAGGAGATACTTTAGAGTGGTGAAGCTATCCTGTATGATGTGGTAATGGTGGATACATGACATTATGCTTTTGTCAAAACTCATGGATTTTATAGCACAAAAGTGAAGTTCAATGTATGCAAAATGAAACAAAATTTAAGTGATTAGGGAATTCCATGATGGAAAGATGATTATTACAAAACAATCCAACTGTGGATTGTAAAAAACGTATGAATGCATGGGAGACAAATGTTGCAGATATTGTAAATGATGGATATATGTTAGAATAAATGCAAAAGCATTATAAATAAACAATGTTCTCTAGTTAATATTGAGTTTCTTATTTTCCATGGGCATATAGGTCAACAATTATAATAAGACCATATAAAACACTAAAATTTTTAAAATTAAATGAATATGTGGCAGATATTGGGAACAACCCTACTATTTCACTTCAACATCTTCCCATTAGTAATTTACTCATCCAACAGACAGAAATCAATAATGATGTACCTAACCTGAACAGCACTACTAACTTGATAAATGACATTTTTATAATACTTCATCCAATATTAGGATATACATTCTTTTTCAGCTCACATGAAACTTCAACCAAAAGAGACACATTCTGGGTCACAAGATACAGTTAGATAAAGTAAAAAGTAGCATTATACAACTAATATTATCCAATAATAATGTTGTTAAACTAGAAAGCAATAATAGAAACATAGCTGCAAAATCTTAAATATTTAATGATTAAACAAATACTTCTAAATAGCACATCAAAAGTGTCTCAGTAGATATTGAAAAATATTTTTAAATAAATGAATATATAATTTATCAAAATTTTTGAATTGCAATATAAATTATGCTTAGAGAAAATATTTATGATTAAATATGCATATTAAAATCAATAATCTGTGCTTACAACTTAGCAAACAGGAGGGAGGAGAGCAATTTTACCCCAAATGAAGATAAATAATCAAATGAAAGAGAGGCAGAAATAAAAGTAATTGAAAAAAGGAAAATAATGGAGAAAATGACTAGAACCAAAACCTGATTTTTTGAACAAATCAACAAAGTGGAGAAGCAGCAAGCAGGCCAGCATAGCAGAAGTTGAGTGAGCCAGAGGAGAGTGCCAGAAGAGGTTGATGGTTGATTAAAAATATCAGAGGCCAGTTCGCCTCAGAAGGAAGATCAGAGTTACTGGTGAATGTATTCGTTCTGAATGGAAAACTGAAGGAAGAGAGTCGGGGCCTATTGGAGCATCCATGGGAAGAAGTTGGGATGCAGAAAAGGAAAGCAGCAATAGTCCTGCAAAAATTAACCGCTGAGAAACTTAAATACCACAGAAAGGGTAGATAGGAGTGCTTCTCTGCTCCCCTCACCTGTCTGACAATCTAATGACTGCCAACTGTTGGGGAGCCTCTCTGCCCTCGTTATGCAGGGCACTGCTATTTGTGATGATTCGGGAACTTCTCAGGGACAGAGAACTGGGGGACCAGCTCACACAGATTAGCCTCACTCCGCCCAGACCCAAACAGATATGGCAGGTGTCATACTAGTTGTGCAGCCGTTATGGGTCATTGCCCTGCCTGGGGATTCTTTGCCCTTGAGTTACCACACCGCTAGATAACCTGCAAACACACCCCACAACCCACTCTGACTTTGACAAGCACAGGACACTGATCGTTGGGTCCTCACAGAGCTGTGGGGACACCTGGAGATTAAACACTTGATGTGGGCTATCCCTAAGGAAGAGAGGGGCACAGCCCACCAAAGTTCCCCTCGGGACAAAGGAAATGTGGGCATGGTGCCACTTCCTGAAGAGGTCAAAATTGATACCCAGAAGACATGAAAAGGGGATTCTATCCCACTCCCTGCACAGTATTGCAGACACCGCGGTGGTTCTTCCAGTTGGGCATCAGTGTGTGTGCACTTTGAGAAAGTGTGTTTTGGGATATTTGCCGTAGCTCTATCATGACTAAAAAGGTTTCCACACTGCTTGGTCTTACACAAAGGATGGGGCCCAACTGCCTCTCACTACACAGAGTGTGAGTGTCCTGGCAACAGAATGTGGACAAGTCACAGAGTTCCCTGCTCTGGACTGGGAGAAGAGGCTTTGCCCTGAGCACAATTTGGTGGTAACCATCAGAGAAGTGTATCCACAGCCTGGAGCTGTGCTGCAACTGGGAACCAAAGGATGAGGTCTTTATGAACTGAAGGTCATGAGCCCTACAACAGAGGTTTGATAGGAAAGCTGATCACATTGCTTCCAGCTCAGGATGAGGAGCTGACGCACCCCCTGTTTCCCTAAAACTTCAGTACACCCCAACAGAATCTCTTCACAGCCCCTCCATCAGGATGGGGGCTTCCACTGGATATCAGCCTACTTGAGGGTGAGCTAACTCTTAAGCTTCAATAAAAGGTTAGGAATATTGAAGAGTGACCTAACTTGCTTTTTCCCAAATCTCAAGGAAATAACAATCTGATTTTACTCTACATATTTAGGTACAAGCACTTAACAAAGTAATGCTGGCCTCCATAAATAAAGTGGAAAGTGGGCCCTCTTCTTGTATCTCCTGTAAGAGTTTTTCTTTTTTAAAAAAAATCATTGGTACTAAATTTTCCTTCAGCATTTTTCTACAGTTAACTAATGAAGATCCTGACCTACTGTACTCTTTATAGAAAGGTTTTTAAAACTACAAATTCAGCTTATTTAATGCATAGATAAATTTCAGTTGTCTTTCTTCATGAATAAGCTTTAGTAATTTGTGTCTTTGAAATGTCATTGATTATTGTATGTTGATTTTTTTCTCCTGCAGCTTTACTGAATGTGATTATTAGTTCTAACAGTTTTGTGGGAGACTTTATAGAATTTTATACATATGGAATTATGTGATCTGCAAATAGGAATAATTTTACTTCTCTTCTCATTTATATATATTTTATTCCTTTTTCATGTCTAATTGCTCTTGCTAGTATTTTAAATACTATTTTGAATAAAAGTCACAAGAATGGGCATCCTTTCTATGTACTGGATCTTAGAAAGTGTTCAGTTTTTCTCCACTGATTATAATTTTAGCTGTGGGTGTTTCATTTATTATGTTCAATAAATTTTCTTCTATAATTAAATTGTAGAAAGTTTTTATCAAGAAAACAGATTGGATTTTGTCAAATGCTTTTTCTACATCTATTGAGATGACTGTGCAAATTTTATCTTTCATTCTGTTAATGTGGTGTATCAGAGAGATTAATCTATCTATATTAACCAAACCATTCACCCCTGGGATAAACCCTATTTGGTTATGATGTATAATATTTTGTTGTTATTGAATTCAGTTTGTTAATATTTTATTTAGGATGTTCACATCTATGTTCATCAAAGTTATTAGCCTATAGTTTCCTTTTCTTCTGGTCTCTTTGTCTGGCTTTATATCTGGGGATGCTGGCCTTATAAGTTTTGAAGTATCCTCTTCCCTTTATTTTTTGGAAGAGTTTAAGAAAGATTAGTATTAATACTTCTTTGTATGTTTGGTAAAATTTAACCAACAAGTCATCTTCTCCTGGACTTTTTTGGGGAGTATTTTAATTACTGCATCAATCTATTTCTTACAAGTCTGTTTGTACTTTATATTTCTTTTTAATTCCATATAGTTAGGTTGTATGTTACCAAGGATTTGTCAGCTTCCTCTAGGTTATCCAATTTGTTTATATATATTTTATAATACTTCCTTAGGATCCTTGTCATTTCTGAAATGTCCATTGTAATGTTTCCAATGTCATTTGACTGTATATATTTAAGTCTTTTCTCTTTTTGTTTAGTCTAGCTAAAGTCTTGTCAAATTTATTTACTTTAAAAAAGCAACTTGTTCCTTTTCTATAATTTTGCTCTTCTCTACTTATGTCTGCTCTGATTTTCATTTCCTCCTGTGAACTTGCAGTTTAAATTTGTTCTTCTTTTTCTAGTTCATCTAGGTGTGCTATCAAGGTGTTTACTTAAGTCCATTCTTCTCTTTTAGGTAGTCATTTATCACAACAAACTTTCCTCTTAGAACTGCTTTTGTTTTATCCAGTTGGCTTTGGTATGTTGTGTTTCCATTTTCATTTCCCTCAAGATTTGAAATATCTATCTTTCTTTCTTCTTTGGCTCATGGGTTATTCAGGAGTGTTTTAATGTTCACATATTTGTACATTTTTAAGTTTTCCTCCTGAAATTGATTTCTACTTTCAAATCATTGTGGGTGAAAAAATAGTTTATATAGTTTCATTCGTCTTAAGCGTGCTAACAGTTGATAATAGCAACAACTGTGATCTATCCTGAAAAATGTGTCATGTGTGCCTCAGAAGAATGTGTATTCTGTTGCTTTTGGACGGAATGTTCTGTTCAGTTAGGTCCATTTGGTCCACCATGTAGTCGAAAATCCACTTGATTTTCTTTCTGGATAATCTACCCATTGTTGATTAAGGTTATTTAAGTCTCTTATTATGATGATGATTATCATGTTGCTATCTATTTTTTCCTTCAAATATGTCAATATTTGCATTTCATATTTAGGTACTCTGATGTTAGGTGGGTATTTGTTTATAATTGTTACATCTTTCTTTTGAATTGACCCTTTTGTCATTATATAATGCCCTTCTTTGTTTCTTGGGACTGTGTTTCATTTGACTTTTCTGTCGAATATAATTTTAGCCATTCCTGCTTTTGTTTAGATTCCATTTGCATGAAATATCTTTTTCTAACCTTACATTTTCAATCTATGCATTTCTTAAAGATGAAGTAGGTCGTTCATAGGCAGCATATAGTTGGATTTTGTTGTTTTATCTATTCAGCCACTCTACGCCTTTAATCGCGGAATTTTATTTATTTATTTTCAAAGCAAGTTTTGATAGTTAAGGGTTTACTACTGTCATTTTGTTAAATTTTCCTTTACTTTTTGTATTTGTTCATTTTTTCTACCTTCCTGTCTTTTTAATTTGATGCTTTTCTGTAGTGGTATGTTTTGATTCTTTTCTTTTTTATCTTTTATGAATCTACTAATAGGTTTTGTGGATACCATTAGGGTTACACAAAACATCTTACAGTTTTACAAGTCTATTTTAACTTGTAATAAATTAACTCCTTCCTTCCTGCCTTCCTTCTTTCTTTCCTTCCTTCCTTCTTCTCTTTCTTTCTCTCTTTCTCTTTCTGTCCTTCCTTCCTTCCTTCCTTCCTTCTTCTCTTTCTTTCTCTTTCTATCCTTCCTTTCTTCCTTCCTTCCTTCTTCTCTTTCTCTCTTTCTTTCTCTTTCTGTCCTTCCTTCCTTCCTTCCTTCCTTCCTTCCTTCCTTCCTTCCTGCCTGCCTGCCTGCCTGCCTGCCTTCCTTCTTCCCTCCCTCTCCCTCTCCCTCCCTCCCTTCCTTCCTTTCTTCCTGTTGTTGTTGTTTTTTGACGGGGTCTCTCTCTGTCGCCCAGGCTGGAGTATACTGGTGTGATCATAGCTCACTGCAGCCTCAGCCTACTGGGCGAAGAAATCCTACCTTCTCAATCGTCCCTGTGTCTGGGACTACAGGCATGCATCACCAGGCTTGGCTAATTTTCTTTTTTTCTTGTAGAGACAGGGGCCTTACTATGTTACCCAGGCTGGTCTCAAGCTCCTGAGCTCATGCAATCCCACTGTCTCAGCCTCCCTAAGTATTGTGGTTACCAACATAAGCTACTACACTTGGCCAAATTGAGCTATCCATATATTTGTTATTTCATCAGCTCCTTGGTATGTGCATATTGTGCTTATTGATATGACAAATAGAAATGACTTGAAAATAAATCAATAATTTTATAGATCCTTGAATGGAACAAAATAAAGATGAATTAATAAGTGGCATATCAATTATACTCTGCCTTCAGTCTGATTGTCTGTTTTATATATTTTAATCATGACATTTAATACCTTTGAGTTGTTACCATGTGAAAATCATTATTCTTGAGGTTTAAATTGATTAGCTTTTAAAATCACACCAATCATATTTATAAAATATATTTTTAATGTAGACTTGAGGACTAGACATTAGGTGATTTACTACTGGTCAAAAATGAAAAATTGGACAAATTGAGACATATCTACAACTCATGTATAAAGAATTTATTCTTCTATCCCCCATACTATGTTATTTCATTGCATGATCAACTGTGTTGAAGAAGAAGATGTCCAGGGTTTGTGATATGGCAATGTTCTATTATCATTGCAAAAATAAAAATAAAAGCAACCATCAGTTAATGTTTTCTTTCCCTTTTGGCTATATTTTACTTATATATAATAACAGGAAAACTAACAGTTTATAGATATATTATTTCACAAATCGAAATTAACCCAAATTGTAATAATTTAAATTTATTTTAAGATAAAAAAACTTTTTCTGCCAATTAATATTATGCATACATTTGTTAGGTCTATTTGGTCTAGAGTTTAGTTTAAGTTTGATGTCTTTTTATTGATTTTCCTGGTCTGGCTGATCTGTCCATTGTAGAAAGTGGAGTGCTGAAGTCCCCTATTGTTATTAGATTGCAGTCTATATCTTTCTTATAATTTATTAATATTTACTTTATACATGTATGTGTTCCAATGTCATGTGCATATGTAGTTATAATTGTGATATGCTATAGCTGAATCGACCTCTTTATTTCTTCAGGACAGCTTTCTTGGGAACATTATATTTTTTTCTCTAGCACCATAAATATATTATTGCACTGTCTCCTGGTCTAAAAAGTTTTATTAAAAAGTCTGCTGCTAATCATATTGGAACTCATATGCTGACATGACTGATATAAACTCAAATGTATTCATTACTGGTTTTATGTTCCTTTTTCTGCCTCTGATTATTGACAACTTAATTATAATATGTCTTGGGATAATTTATTTTAGATTGAGTCCTGTTGGAGACCTTTGACGTTCCTGTGCCTTGATATTTACATTCTTTCCAGATGTAGAAAGTTTTCTGCCACAATTTTTTAGATATAATTTTTATCCTTTCATCTTTTTATTATCCATCTGTACTTGATGACTTCAAAGTTTTCGCCTTTGATGCTGTCAGAAAAATCTTATACAGTTTTCATTTCTTTTCATTATTTTTTTCTCTTCTGATTCTATAGTTTCAAATAACCTGTGTCAAGTTCAGATTCTTTCTTCTGCTTGACTAATTCTGCTGTGGATGCTCTCTATTGCATTTTTACTTTGTTTATTTTATTGTTCAGCTCTAGAATTTCTGTTTTATTTTTCTTATTATTATTTCAATTTTTCCACTAACCCTTTTCTTCTGGATGCTTTTTGTTTGTCTTATTTCATTGATCTGTTTCTCTCATAAAGTTTGCTGAAAGTCTTTAAAATAAGTACTTTGAAATAATTGTCAGCTGCTCATGTATCTCCATTCCTTTAGGGTCAGTAAGTAATATTTTTTATTTCTTTGCTGATGTCACTTTTCCTGATTTTTCTTAATTCTTGTGTTATGGACCAATGTCTGCACATCTGAAGAAGTAGATACTTATTTCAGGATTCCCAAACTGGTTTTGTCTGGGAAAGTCCTGTGGCTACAATGGAGCAAAACTGTGCCAAAAGTGTGAGGCCCGCCTGCTGCTGAGGGCTGTCCTGAGCCTGGGATTACTGACATTAGCCCAGAAGTGGTGTAGAACAAAGATGGGATTGCAATGCAAGCCTGAAGTCTCACACAACATGGTCCTATGTGATGCCTTTGTGGGCCTAGTGGCTCAGTCCATGTGTACTGGCCTAAAATACGGAATCTTCTTGGTGCTAGGTTATACTGTGGCAAGCCTAATGTTGGAGTTCATGGCAAATTTTTATGTTCATTTCCCTCTCTTTTTCTCAAGCAGATTGTTATAATGCCTGAGGTTGGTGGAGGAGTATCATGGCTGATGCAAAGCAGTTTTCTACTCTCTTCAATACATTATTTCCTATTATTGTGCTACAATAAGATACTATCATTTCTCATCTGGTTTTCTTAGCTCTTCTGAAGGTATTTTCATGTGTGGGTAGTTTGAATAAATGTTTCTGGGGAGATGATCACTGGAGAACCCTTCTTTGTCCTGTGGCTCCACTCCTCACATGCTTTTTTAGTTTCTGTGGACAAGGAACTTATAAAAATTCCAACTGTATGGATCTGCGTCTTGTTTTCTCACGAGGCTAAAATCAAAGTGTTGCCCAGGGTTGTAACCTTTTAAAGGCTTGACATGGATTATCAGTTTGACTAATGCCTGGCAAATTGGCATTGGTGGTTGGGAAGAAAGCTCAGTTCTAACCCACATCAGCTTCTCTATTAAGTGTTTCAGCATCCTCCTATCATGGTAGTGTCATTTCTTTCAGTGGTTTGTCTGGAATTGTGCAATTCTTTTTCATACTCTCCTGCCTTTTTATGATGAGACTGATGATGTTATTGTATAATATTTTGAAATTTGGGTTTCTTTAGTTGATTTCCCTCATTTTGGAGTGATTCTGACGTTACGAAATTCCCATTCCATAAAATCAGGAAGGAAATTTAAGTTATTAGAGAAAGTTATACAAAGAGACATTTCACCCTTTCAAATAATAGAGCTACAGGAAATGCATTGAGTGGGGAATAAGAAATACTAGCATTTATTCAATGAGGTTTAAGAGGAAATAATCAGAATAAAGGTGTGAATGAATTATTTCCTGTTTCATAAATCTACCCATTTTTATTGATTTTGCTAAGTAAATATCATCATGTTTAACAAATTGGCCTAACCTTACCTGAAAGCTAAACAACATTATAGAAAATTGCCTAGAAATAACTGACCAGTATTTAAAATTAGGCAATATTTAAAATTTCAGTGATGGCATCTGCCTTAGTTCATTTGGACTGCTATAACAAAATGTCAAAGACTGGGTAATTTGCTGATAATGTGAAATTATTTCTCACAGCTCTGAAGACAGAGAAGTTCAAGGTCAAGGGGCCAATAGTTTTGGTGTCCAGTAAGGACCTGTACTTTCTTGATTCATCATCATGTGTTAAAAGGGGAAAAAAGAAATGAAGTATTTTCTTACAACTCTTTTATAAGGTTATTAATCTTGATTTTGCTTCAGCAACAAATATACTTAGGTCATTAACCTCACTCATGATACTTCAGCCTTTATAGTATAATCACTTCCTAATACTGTTAATACTATCACAGTGGTTATTAAGTTTAAACGTATGAAGTGTGGGGGGACCATAGCAATACTTCAACTAATAATTAAAATTAAAGTAATACTAACATCTAAACTGGTGAGATTTTTAAATTTCTTTCTTACATATCAGTCGTATCTGATACACTAAACATAACAAAATTTGATATTGCTATTTTCTATTTTTGTGCTTCTCACATTAATTTAAATGGTACTTTTTTCATAGAAGTCTGCTATTGTCCACATAATTTTTACGTAGGATAATTCCATTCCTGTGATAAAGCCTAAATGACACAGGCACCTGCCTGTTGTATAAAAGTTTCACAGAGTTGGATTAGTAGTTAACAAAGGAAGTTTGTACTGTGTATTATGTACAAATTTTGTGGCACTTTACAGATAATATTTAGTTAGCTTTTCTCCTATAAATAGATACTATGATTCAACTTTATTGATGAAGACATTTAGTTTAAGAGATTGTAATTATAATTTTACTGAGTTTATTGAATCTAGGATTCACAACTTCTGAGGATTCACAACTTCCGTAGTCTTATCTTTTGTTCATCTACCAAGTTTCTCTTCCAAAAATAACTGAGTTTGATATATTGTTCATCTTCAAGTGTATTCATAATAATCTATAAATTGCAGTATACTCCTTAACAGAAAGATTTAATAAAATGATGGACAGCATATGCATTTCATCATACCTAACTTTTCTACTTTCTGCACTCTTTTTAAATAAGTCCATTTTGCAGATTTACATTCTTCTTTGACAATATTGTTTTGGATTCAAAAGCTTCCCTTTACTATTAGTCCAGGAGTCTTAATTACAAATATCTTATTAATTATGTATCCTGACATTATATTTTTCTTATAGATTGTATTAGAGGCAATCCCAGTTATTTAATATTTAATACCTAATATTTTGTTCAGATGTTGTTGCTAAATTAAGTGTAAATATTTTTAAATGAGACTATCAAAACAAGTTATCTGTGGGAGGACATGTAAGAAGCATAATTTTAATTGAACCAGAGTCCTTTCTATATTACTATTAAACTCCACCCAAATAATAATTTAAGAAAGTTAAATAAAGTATGCATGATTAAAAATTAGCAACATAATTTATCAATATGTCTGTTTGTCCCTTTAATGTAAGTTATTAAACTCCATTGCCACTTAATTTTAATTAAAATATTTTTTCTACAGTAACATAGAATAACTATTAAAAATTTTATACTATTTTTTTCTTCTCAGTATGTTTTTCCTAATTATCAATTTTAAGATTCACTTAAAATGATTTATTTCAGAATCCCACAGTTTCCATCCTGTACTCTTGAAGGTTTAATAGGAAAATATCTTCAGATAATTGGTTGATATGGTTTTGCTCACAGCATGGTCTGACACATTTGACAATAATTCTGTTTTTGACATGCCTTCTAATAAGTAAAGTATCCTTATTTACAGACAATTTCTAATTTTGTCTTTGACGATATAAATAAGAGATGTAAAATAATACCATATCACCCTTTTAAAAAATGAAGAAATGAAGAGGGAAAATCCTAAAAACCATTATTTTATTTAAATTATGAATGTTGGTTTATAGATAAATAAGAAAGATAGGGGATACAGGAGATGAGTAAATGATAGAATATCTATTCTATGATCTCATTATGGAAATAACACCTTATTTATAGTCCATACAGCAGTGTGGGGCACTTACAGCATAGACCAGTTTCTGTCTGTCAGGAGAAAATGGAGATGTATTTTAACAGGCTTCATAAAATGATAATTGCATTGCAAAAACAAACAAACATTTACATACACAAAAATAATACTAATAATGCTTGGCACTAGAAAGCGACATCTGTGGTAATCACTGCCACTGGCTTCTCGCACAATACTTGACAGGGCTATCTGGCAATAATCTAACAATTTGACCAATGAAAATAAATTGGATACAAATAGCCCATGACCAGTATAAGATCTAACTCAACTTGGAAGTTGGCAGGAAGACATGATGGTACAGAGAGATAGTGCCTTTGAAACAGCTGAGGAGGTCACAGGAAACTCTGAGGTATTTTACATTATAGTAACTCAACTGTGTGCTTCGTTTTTAACTGTTCAGGTCTTTTATAGTCACATAATCATACGATTTTTTTATCCATTTTTAAAACATATCAAAAACACGTATCTACAGTCACTATTCTAAAAATGAAATACCTTATATCAGACCATTCCAACATTCAAGATGATGAGAATTTACTAATACTCTCTTTAGGTAAGGGGGCTCAGGCTGAAACACCATGGTCTATCCAGGTAGTTTTCTAAACTTCTGAAGCATTCAGGTCTGAAATGCTGCCCCCAGGTTGTGCTCAAAGTTCTTTTGCTTCTTAAATATCATCTAAGCCTACTAGGAATTAAATGATCTTGGAGAAATTCTCTAAAATCTTTCAGAAAACAATTTACAGCAATATTCCACAGCTCCACCCTTTAATGTTGACACTTTAACTTCTGCAGGAAATAAACTCAGAGGCTTTTCTAATGATTAAATAGAAAAACTCAATGCTATTGCTCATTGGGTCATTCCCTGAAGGATCATAGTTTTCTTTAATCTTGTATTGATAAATACGTAGGATCATTTGATAAAATACTTGGAATTAATAAGACTCAGGAACAAAAATGGATTCTCTCTAAACCCTAACACCTCTCTGTATTTAAAAGGCTTACCTCCACTACCAAATTCCTCTTTATATGGCTTACTTGCTGCAAGATAATACATGTTGAAATTTAGTCACATCAAAAAATGTTTTTCAATTTCTATTTCCATTTAGCTATGTGACTAAGTATGTTACTTTTCCCCTCTGTGCAACAGTTTTCTCAAATTTAGAACAAATAGTTTTGACATAATAATATATACTTTCCTTTTTTTTACTTTAAAATTTTATTCCTGCAGTTGAAAAAAAAAATATTTTAAAATATCCCTGAGTGACATTTAGCAGTAACTTGTCAAAAGAAAATTGGATTATTGCAACCTACTTAAAACAAATTTCCATCAGAAACGCCAAACCATCAATGCATATCCAAGTGTATTACTGTGAGCTTGCATGAAACTGTATCAGTTTTACTTAATAAGATTTATTGAAGAGGAATGAAATTTTATTTGCCATGATTTTGTGTGAATAGATCAAAATGTTGAAATATCAAAACTGAGGGGGGAAAATAAATATAAACAGAAAGATTGCTTTGAATTTTACATTGTTATTTTTCCATTTTTTTCTCCAAGCAACCATTTTTCAATTTTTGTTTCCAATAGTTTCTGGTTATGTACAGCCTAGTACTGAGTGAGTTAAAAATAACTTTGGGAGTTTCACAATTATTTAACTTGACATTTATATGGCCCAAGAAGTCTAAGTAAAATGACTGTATTTTAATAAATGTATAAGGCAGACAATTTATAATTCTCCTGGATTTATTTTAGATATGCTTTATTATCAGGGACAAAATAACTTTTACCAATCTAAGATTTTAGTTCATGGCAGTTGTTTCAGAGAGCTTAATGCTTCAAATGCATGTCATGGAAAACAGGGTAATGTAGAAATAATGTACTTATACATGAAAAAATAATCTCTATTCACAGTCCAGCAAGACTTCTGTATAACAAAATAAACAAAATTTTATGAAATGAATATGCTAAATTCCCCCCATCGTTGTAAATAAAATGGATTCTAAGAAGCTGAAAGATACAATTTAGAACCTGCAAAATTCATGACTTGAAACTTAACCTCCATGTGGTGGTATTGAGAGGTGTGGCCTTCAGGGAAGTAAGTACTTCATGAGGATTCCACCTTCCTGAATGAAACAGTGCTTTATATGAGGACTGGAGGGAACTAACTCAGGTGCTATTTGTTCTTCCTCTCTTCTGCCATGTGAGGACACAGTGTTTGTCTCCTTTTGCCCTTTTTATCCCTCCCACCATGCGAAGCACCTAGATGGTAGCCTCCAGCAGATACTAAACCTGCAGATGACTTGACCTCAGACTGCCCAATCTTCCAAACTATGAGAAATAACTTTCTGTTGTTTATACATTGCCCATTCTCAGGTATGTCGTTACAGGAGCACAAATAGTCACAGATAGGAAATTATACTGGAGGAATAGGTATTGCTATAGCAAATACTTAAAAATGTGGAAGCAGCTTTGGAACTGGGTGATAGGTAGAGGCTGGAACACTTTTGAAGCAAATTCTGGAAAAAGCCTAGATTACCATGAACAAACTGTTACGGATAATTCTGGTGGGGACTCAGATGCAGAGAAATCCTATGGGAAAAGTCACATTCATCTTAGAGATTCTGTAAGTGGTCATAATCACAAAGCTCATAGAAATACAGACGGTAAAGCTCATTTGATGAAGTCTTAGGCAAAAATTAGGAGTATACTATTGCAAACCTAAGGAAGTGGCATCCTTGCTTATAATTCAAAAATATTCTAAGACTACCAGCCAACTCTCAGTCAAAGTCATTCCAAAGTTAACCTGAAAAACTAGTTCAGGACATGATGAAAAGTGATGGTAAGGCATGCCTCATTATACCCTCCAACCTTTGGAATTCAGGGACAGCTGACCAACATTAACATTAAAACAGTGGCCTTAAGACTGACAGAATAGCCAGGCATGACAGCTCACTTTGGGAGACTGATGTGGGTGGACTGCTTGAGTCTCAGAGTTCAAGATCAGCTTAGGCAACGTGGTGAAACCCTGTCTCTACAAAAGATACAGAAAAATTTGGCAGGGCATGGTGGCACACACCTGTAGTTCCAACTATTGGGGAGGCCAAGGTGAGTGGATCACCTGAGCTCAGGAGTTCAAGGCTGCAGTAAGCCATAGTGGTACCACTGCACTCCAGCCTAGATAACAGACTGAGACCCTTCCCCAACACTACCCCTAAATAAAGACTGATAAAACAGACTCTTTAAGTCTAATAAGAAATATTTACAACCTATTCTCTCTGAAGCCTGCTACCAGGAGGTTTCATCTGCATAACAAGAATGTTGGTCTCCACAACCCCTTATCTTAACCCAGACACTCGCTCCTATTGATTCCATGTCTTTAGATAAACTCTTTCAACAAATTGTCAATCAGAAAATCTTTGAATCTATATATGACCTGGAAGCCTCCTACTTCAAGTTGTCCCACCTTTCTGAACCCAACCAATGTACATCTTACGTGTGTTGATTAATGTCTCATATCTACCTAAAATGTCTGAAACCAAGCTGTAGCCTCATTATCTTGGACACATGTTGCCAGGACCCCCTGAGGCTGTGTCACAGGCATATTCTTAGCCTTGGCTAAATAAATTTCTAAATTGATTGAGACTTGTCTCAGATACTTTTTGGTTTACATTGCTAAAAATTGGCAATAAACCTGGCTGAATTGTGTCTTTTCCCTTATATTTTATAGAAAGTGAAATTTAAGAGTAATGGACAAGGATATTTGGCAAAATAATTTTTTTTCTTTTTCTTTTTTTTTTTTTTTTTTTTTTTTTGAGGTAGGGTCTCTCTCTGTTACTTAGCCTGGAGTACAGTGGCATGATCACAACTCCCTACAGCCTGGAACTGCTGTACTCTAGTAATCCTTCTGCCTTAGCCCCTGTGTAATTGGAATGATAGGCACACACCACCATGCTCAGCTAATTTTTTTTTTTTTTTTAGAGACAGGGTTTTGCAGTGTTGCCCAGACTGGTCTTGAGCTTCTGGGCTCAAGTGATCTACCCACCTTGGCCTCCCAAAGGGCTGGGATTACAACTGTGAACCACCACACCCAGCTTGCAGAAAGAATTTCTAAGCAATGTGTTCTGGACACTGTATGCTTCTCTTGACTGCTTATAGTAAAATGTAAAAATATATAAATGAATTAAAGAAAAGTTGATAATTAAAAGGGAAGCAAAACTTAAAGAATTAGAAAACTCTCAGCCTAGCCATCTAAAGAATGAGAAGTCCTGTTTAGGAGAGAAATCAGGGTGTGGACAAACAAATTTATGATAGGGAGATTAGAATGAATAGAAGAAAGCCAGAAGCTTTTCATTAAGACAATGAAATAATAACCCTAAAGGCATTTTGGAAATCTTTCAGGCTGTCACTCCCATCCCAGGCCCAGATAAATAGGGCCTTGAAGGCAGAAAAGTTTTAAGTAAGGGCCCGGTGTGCTCTTTGGATATAGGGCTCATTGCCCAGGGCCACATCAAGTCTTTATTCTCCTCTTTGCAGTGCAAAGCTTTTTGCCACCCCAGGTGCAATGCAGACTATTGCTTTGGAAGGCACAAGCGGTACACCTTGTTGGCATGATGTCGTCCTTACTATGAAGAATGTAGAGTGTACAAGTGGTGGAGGAATGGCTACTTCCACCTAGATTTCAAAGGATGCTCTGGAGAGCTTCACTGCCGAGCCAAATAACTGCCACAGGGTTTGGGCTGTTGCAGAGAGTTTGGTTTGGGCTGTTGCAGACAGTTTCTGCTAGGGCAATCCTTAGTGAAACCATGGGCTCACAGCCACTGTGAGCCACCATTAGGACAATGTGTAGTGGAACCACGGAAATGGGGCTACTTCGGAGACCCCAGAAATACTAGCATGCTGTGTTGCATACAGGAATGCAACTACAATGCAGATATCTTAGTCTGTTTTGCATTTCTATAAAGGAATACCAGAGGCTGGCCAACTTATTTTTTAAAAGGGGAGAGTTCTGTGGTTCATGATTCCGCAGGCTGTACGAGAAGCATGGCACCAGCATTTGTGTCTGATAAGAACCCCAACCATGGCAGAAGACAAAGGAGGAACAGGCATTTTACGTACATGCAATGGTGTGGGGAGGGTGACACACTCTTTCAAACAGCCAGTTCTTGCTTGGACTAAAAGATCAAGAAGTTACTTCTCACCTCTACAACAGCACCAAGATGTTCATGAGAAATCTGCTCCACAATGACCCAAACGCCTCCCAATAGGCTCCACCTCCAACAATGGGAATCAAATTTCAACATGCAACGTGAACAGGACAAATATCCAAGCTATAACAGCATGAGAGGTGAACCATGGGGTCCACCCAGCAAAGCCACAGGTAAGAAATTGCCCAAGGCCTTGGGGGTCCAACCCCCATACAAGTGTATTAGAAAGGCAGGACATGGAGTTCCAAAAAATGATTGTTATTGAGCCTTAAGATCTAATTTTGTTTGATTCGTTTGGTTTTGGATAAACTTGGGACATTTTATCCACCCTTTTTTGCCTATTTATTTATTTTGGAATGGGACTATCTAGCCTATTCCTCTCTCAACGTGGTATTTTGGGAGCACATACCTTGTTTGATTTCACATATTCACAGATGGAAAGCAATTTGCCTCAGGATGATTCATATCTTGAGTCTCACCCATATCTGATTTACATGAGACTCTAGACTTTAGGCTTTTGAGTTGATGCAGGAAAAAGGTAAGATTTTTGGGGCTGTTGGGATGGAATTTATGTATTTTTCTTATGAGAAACACATGAATTTTCAGGAAAAGAAGCAGAATGCTGTGGTCTGAATATCTTTCAACATTTATTAGTTAAAATTTAATCTCCAGTGTGGTGGTATTAAATTACGGGGCTGGTAGGCAAATAAGACTAAGTCATGAGGTCTACACCCTCACAAATGGATTAGTGCCTTATAAAAGGGACAGAGAGAATTAACTTATGCCCTTTTTATTCTTCCATTCTTCTCCCACATGAGAAGTCAGTATTCATCCCTATTTGACCTTTCTGTCCTTTATACCCAGGTGAGGACACCTAGAAATATGTCAGGTATGAGGAACAGGCCTTCACCAGATACCAACCTGACAATGCCTTGATCTTGGACTTCCCAGCCTCCAGAACTGTGAGAAATAAATTTCTGCTGTTCATAAATTTTCCTCAGGTATTTTGTTTTAGTGGCACAAACAAAGACAGCAGCCTAATCTATACAATTTAGTAATTATCTATTGACTAGTTACTGTGTAAAGAGATTGTGTTATTGTAAGAAATGTTCTTTGCACATTATATCGAAAGTCCACGCAATAAGAATCAGTATGCTAATTAATAGATGTCACATGATGCACAAAATTAATGAGTAAAAAACACTCTAATGAAGATCTAATAATCAGTAATAATAATGTCTATTGTGTGCATGCATCAAGTTCTTACTACACTAGATTTCCAGTATTCATTGAGGATAATTAGAATAAAGACAACTTGAAAATTACATTTAGGTAATCTAAACAGCACAGAAATCAAGAGTAAATGAAACTAGAAAATATATACAAATTTGTACTTGGGACATAAGCTACTAAGGAACTTTGTAAAATGAGAAGATAAATATGATGATATTACAATTCTCAAAGTGATGGCAATTGGGTTCATAACAAGAGTTATTTTAGAGGCATATAATGGTACATGCCTTATTTGTGGTGGCTCACCTGAGAGCCACACAGGGCAGGGGAACCCTCTCCCTCCAGCCAAGGGAGGTGGTGAGTGACCGTATGACCCAGCTGGGGAAACTGTGCTTTTTCCATGGAACCGCGTAACCCACAGATTGGAAGATCCTGCTCATGAACCCATGTCACCAGGTCTAGTGTTCCAACCCCGGAAAGTGTATATTCTTACAAGCAAGTGAAGATGGCAGGTTTAAAAATAAAATAAAGCTAATGAGAAGAATAGTCAAATGTTGTATGGTGCATAAATGGAAAATCAATAGGTACTTTAGATTACTACAGTATGTTGTGGCAAATCCATAGAAATTTTCTAAATAAATGATTAATTTTAGGAAATGTCCATTACAAATATTTTTAAAATTTAGTTTTAGGTGATGATCAATACAATTAATACCCTCAAAACTGTGTATACTTGACAGTGACTCCATCAGAGATATTGAAAATGTATTAATCTAGAAATAAATATTAGTTTTCATTTTTTCCATTTAATTCTTTTATTTTATTTATTTCAGCCAAACTTTGTCAATGTTTGGAAAATAAATAAATAATCTTTCATTACAAATCATATAAGCTAATCTTCTAATCAGTTTTTGGATATTTGCCAGAAAAAAAATGTGTCAAAGGAAAGAAAGCAAAATGATAAAAATGCTTTATTGAAAGATGCCCTGAGGCTTGGGATATGTAAGCATTTCTAACACTTTGCTGCTACAGTCCCTAACCTTTCCCAAAGCAACACATAAATAGAAAGTTCTATGTGATGTTACTGGGCATTTTCAATTTATTGAGGATGATTTCTCAGACTTCCTTTGTTTTTCTCACTTTGAAAGCATTGAGGTTTTCTGGAATATGCTCCTCTAGTGGAATTTGTCTATTTTTTTTCTCATGATTATGAAAGAGATCAAATGGAAAAAACTAAAAGGCAGAAATGAAGTCCACAGGCAAACAGCCCGGGCGGCGCCCTGAGCCTAAAGATCGACCCCGGACCTAACCGATTAGGTTATCTATAGACTCCAGCTGTCCTGCTCTAATTACCGGTGTCTGCCATACATCTTAGTCCTGGACCCACTACAAACACATTCCTCTATTTGTCCCAACTTCCTGAGCCCCTGATAAGGTCACAACCGTTTGTAGTTTTACTAAATGCGTGGGAACAAATAGAAAACTGTTAATTGTATAACTTAAAATATTAACCAATTACCAGTTGTGATGCTGCAACCAAAAGAATTCCTTTGTACTTCTGTAACCTTACATATCCTGTATGCATCGGGCTATAAAAAGCGGGCACATGCATCATTCGGGGCCCTCTTGTATGTTGTAGAACGGAGGGACCAAGTTCGAACTTGCATTAAAGATCCTTGCCGCTTGGCTTTGACTCTGGACTCTGGTGGTCTTCTTCGGGGACCAAACGGTCTGGGCATAACAATTAGAGTGGAGATTTGGGTTTGGGGGTGAAAGATCAAAGAGGTGAAGTGTAATTTTTATTATATCATATCCAGGATACACATTATTATCAACAGGATTTAGAATTTTTGATGTTGACCTTGATCAACTGGCTGAAGTAGTATTTGTCAGGTTTCTCCATTACCAAGTTAATCTTTCTCCCTTCAACCTCTTTCTGTACTATTTTGTTTAAAGGTAGTCTCTATACATAGCTCACAGTTAAGGAGTGAAGAGTTATGCTCCCTCTTTTCCATGTATTTTAAATAAAATATACAAATAGAAACCATTCTTGGTTTATGGGCATAGCATAAACAAACCCTTAGTTTATAGGCTGGATTTGACTTGCAGGTCATAGTTTGCTTACCCTTGATCACTGGTTAATTGTTTTTTCTATTTGTGACAAATGACATATACGGAATGTAAAGATGGTATGCAGTAAAATTTATTTCTGAGTCTTGATTTTTACCTCAATTGCATTTAAGTTTAGAATATACTTGAACTATAATTTTAAGGGTATCTTTTATATTTATAATTTAACACATGATAAATATACTGCAGATACATGGTATAAAGTAAAAAGTACATATTTATTTATTTTTATATTGTTAGGCAAATGCTTTCACAATAGCTACTGAATGAATGCATAATTTTTGTGGTAGGAAGAGGGTTAGGAATTTATTCTTTGTCCACACAAGGATTCTTATATCTTTCTTGATTCTGCCCACATTATCTGCACTTTGAAATGATTAATTGCATATAAATATAGATGTGTTGTTTATAAATACAATGCAAAATAATCTGAAAATCAGCATTATTATATTAGGAAGAGGAAATAAGGTACTAATTTATCCCTTATAAATTGTTGATGATAGTAAGGAAATATTTTTGATAAAATTTAAACAAATTGCCCCATTGGAAAATAAATATAAGATATGCTCTAAAACTAAAAAATTATAAACACTAAATATGCTTAATTTCTAAAATGCATGAAATCCATGCATTTTCTCTATCAGTTTTTAATCTATCTTTCCTATTTATCTATCTATATCAGTACTTGCAAATAAAATTTTGGATAAAACAAAATTCTGCAGGTCTCCAATTAATCACCTCAGTAGAAGTAAAAGGCTTAAAAATAAAATTAAGGTGCTCTTTGAAGCTGTGATAAAATTCAAAGAAGTGTGGCAATTTAAAAGCTTTCATAATAAGACAGAAAGGTAAGAATATTTACTAAGACAAGATTTCAGATGTAAATACATAAAATGACTCATGGTGAGACAAACTGACATTTTTCAGTTTATATTTATCTTACATGTTTCAAACCTTTACTAGTTTCTGTAAGTGTAAATATCTCTAATGACATTTGGTATGGTTTGGCTGTGTTCCCACCCAGGTCTCATCTTGAATTCCCATGTATTGTGAGAGACACCAAATGGGAGGTAATTGAATCATGGGGGCAAGTCTTTCCCATGCTGTTCTTGGGATAGTGAATAAGTCTCATGAGATCTGATGGTTTTATAAAGAGGAGATCTTGCTCTTTTTGGCTGCTGCCATTCATGTAAGATATGCCTTGCTCCTCCTTGCCTTCCACCATGATTGTGAGACCTCCCCAGCCACGTGGAAATGTAAATCCAATAAACCTCTGTCTTTTGTAAATTACTCCATCTCGGATATGTCTTTATTAGCAGCATGAATACAGACTAATACAATGTTATTTAAAATTTTTCTTGTTTAGAAATTTAGAGTCCAAATGTGTAATGTTATCAATGGTGGAATAAAACCGAAAATTTTCAGTCTATGTCTTTAGTTACATCGTGAAACACAAAATATTAACCTAGAAAAACTTGTGAGCCAAAAAATCTTATAGTGATTGAAATAATCTTTAAACATACAAACTCAAGCTCTCTGATCATTCCCTAGCTGCCACCTATAACTTTATAGTGAAAGCAAAGGTGTTCATCCATTTATGTAACTAATTAATAATCATATGTTTTAAAATATGCTATTCTTCATTTAATTTTCTTACAAGAGCAAGAAGAATCAAAACTGATAAAGATAAAAAGAGTTTCAGACTATTGCCCCAACTCTCCCCTAAAGAAAAATGGACTACAAAATTTGATGATTATATGAGAAGCCATAGGCTTAGTACAAGCTATTTGTACAATTATATATAATAGCTCATATTTCTACCCGAGTCAAATAAGTCTCTCTTTCTTGGAACCTCTAAGCAAAGATAGTCAACATAAGCATAAACATTTGTTTACGAATTCCATGAGTTTGTGAAAAGCTGGTATTATTTTGTAACTCATTTGCTCACTGACACATTTTGCTGTTTTTTTTTTTCTATTCCTGAGCCACTATCAGACTATTGCAAGTAATTTAAGTGACAATACATTTAATTGATAGATGTAAATATTTCCTTCTCACTTTTCCTTACAGAAATGTTTCAATGTGCACCGATTTATTCTTCCAAGTAAATTAAGAAAAAAACTTAGTCACATTTTCTATTTTTTTTAATTTTGTTGGAAGTAATACATTTACAATTTTTAGAAAACCCTTAAATACATAATTACACTATTGTCATACTAATAAAGAATGCTGAAGGTGACAGAGCAGGAACACCATCATCCTGGACAAACATCACAATTTGAAGTTCCAGCTCCCTTTCTAACCTCACGCGTTTCAGGGAAATCACTTCTCTTCTAACAGCAAGCAGCCTGAAAGAGCAGACAGTATAACACAGATAAGACAGCTCGGGCATGGAAGGAGGCGCAAAGTCTCTTGGGTAACCACCAAACTTCATCCTCATACAATGGGGTCCAGTAAAACAGTGGACCCAAATAAGCACATTCTTTTCCCTTTAGGTGCACTAAGATGGGGAAGCTAAAAGCAGACTCAGGGGTTATGCCTGCAGCTACAGAAAGATGTATGGGAACAGACACACAACTCTCTTTCCTAGATAAGCAAGACAGAGACACAGATACTCTGAGCCTGCGATAAGCAATCCCACCCTGAACCCTTAAATGCTGTTAGTCTGTAAGAGAGAGTGCTCCTGAACTAACTCAGCAGAAGTCCCTCTCAGGTTTATTCTTTAAAATAAACCTATCTCTGACTGTTAAGCTGCTCTTCATGTTTCTTTCTTCTTTCTTTAACTCTTACAGAAGGAAAAGTAGAAAGTGTGAACTTGTTTAAATTTTCTTCTAGAGGATAATATTTAAACAGGTATCTGAAGAGTGCATAACACTTAAATATTGATTTTTGTGCTTTACTTTGTAAATTGGCTCTTAAGTGAATCTTATTTTTAGATATAATAGCTTTCCAATTGATTTATCTATAGTTTAAAGGTAGACTATTATGTCAACTGCTGATAATGGAAATTTTAGTCTCTTACAAAATGAATTCGCTAAACTTCCAGGAGATGATAAATCATATTAGTAACTGTGAGTGTCAACTTTTTAGTGTTTCCCCTACCTAGGCTAAGCCAGGTCCTCTCTCTGCTAGTGAACTACATCTTACTTTACTACACTTAATGCGAATAATATTTATTGACTCTTTATTATTTTTAAATCCTTTAGCTTAAATGTAGCATCTTTCCAAGAAACCTTTGAATAGAATTTGAATTTAGGATCCCATAAATGGAAATAATACCTGTGTGTTCATTATGTAAAGAAAAACTATTACTTTTCTCTCTTTTATATTTCCATAAGTTAAACATGTTATTCAAAGTGTATTGAATACATGTAAAACAAGCTTCTTTTCCTATTAAATACTTTGCACAAATATTCTAACAGCTTAACGGACGTTAGGTATTCATGATTACTTTCTATGCAGTCCTTTATCCATACAAAACTCATCCTTGGTCAGGCACAGTGGTTCAGACCTGTAATTCCAGCACTTTGGGAGGCTGAGGTCAGGAGTTTGAGACCAGCCTGGCCAAGATGGTGAAACTCTGTCTCTACCAAAAATACAAAATTAACCAAGCATGGTGGCATGCACCTGTAGTTCCAGCTATGCAGGAGGCTGAGGCAGAAGAATTGCTTGAGCCTGGAAGGCAGTGGTTGCAGTGAACCGAGACCATGCCACTACACTCTAGCCTGGGAGAAAAAGCAAGACTCTATCTCAAAAAAATAAATGAATAAATAAAAATAAAACAACTCATCCTTAAATATCTTCAAGAGCCATATTTTGTAGTTTTGCTTTATAAATATAATTTTTATCTGGTTTGGGGGCATTATTTAAAATTCATAATTCAGGATATTTAATATTTTCTGCTTAAGAAAGCACATGGATCTATAAAGGATGTGTCATGTGGAAAAGATCTGTGTTATTGTGAATAATGTGGGTTTGAGGATTATTTTTTTTCAAAAAAAATTTATTTTTTTAATTGGCAAATACAAATTGTATACATTTATTGTGTACATCTTGTTCAGAAATATGTATACGTTGTGGAGGTCTAAGTCAAGATAACTAACATGCATTACCTCATGTTTTTATCATTTTTTGAGGTGAGAACACTTAAAATCTACTCTCTTGGCACATTTTATGAATACAATACATTGTCATTAACTATAGTCACCATGTGGTACAATAGGTCTCTTGAACTTATTCCTCCTAACTGAAATTTTGTATCCTTTGACCAAAATTCCATTGTGTGTTTTTTTTATTATTATTGTTATACTTTAAGTTCTAGGGTACATGTGCACAGCATGCAGGTTTGTTACATATGTATACATGTGTCATGTTGGTGTACTGCACCCATTAACTCATCATTTACATTTGGTATTTCTCCTAATGCTATCCCTCCCCTCTCCCTCCACCCCACGACAGGTCCTGGTGTGTGATGTTCCCCACCCTGTGTCCAAGTGTTCTCATTGCTTGGTTCCCACCTATAAATGAGAACAAACGGTGTTTGGTTTTCTGTCCTTGTGAGAGTTTGCTCAGAATGATCGTTTCCAGCTTCATCCATGTCCCTACAAAGGACATGAACTCATCCTTTTTTATGGTTGCATAGTATTCCATGGTGTATATGTGCCACATTTTCTTAATCCAGTCTATCATTGATGGATATTTGGGTTTGTTCCAAGTCTTTGCTACTGTGAATAGTGCCACAATAAACATACATGTGCATGTGTCTTTATAGCAGCATGATTTATAATCCTTTGGGTATATACCCAGTAATGGGATGGCTGGGTCAAATGGTATTTCTAATTCTACTTCCTTGAGGAATCGCCACACTGTCTTCCACAATGGTAGAACTACTTTACACTCCCACCAACAGTGTAAAAGTGTTCCTATTTCTCCACATCCTCTCCAGCACCTGTTGTTTCCTGACTTTTTAATGATCACCATTCTAACTGGTGTGAGATGGTATCTCGTTGTGGTTTTCATTTGCATTTCTCTGATGACCAGTGATAATGAGCATTTTTTCATGTGTCTGTTGGCTGCATAAACGTCTTCTTTTGAGAAGTGTTTGTTCATATCCTTTGCACACTTTTTGATGGGGTTCTTTGATTTTTTTCTTGTAAATTTGTTTAAGTTCTTTGTAGGTTCTGGATATTAGCCTTTTGTCAGATGGGTAGATTGTAAAAATTTTCTCCCATTCTCTAGGTTGCCTCTTCACTCTGATGGTAGTTTCTTTTGCTGTGCAGAAGCTCTTTAGTTTAATTAGATCCCATTTATCAATTTTGGATGTTGTTGCCATTGCTTTTGGTGTTTTAGTCATGAAGTCCTTGCCCATACCTATGGCCTGAATGGTATTGCCTAGGTTTTCTTCTAGGGTTTTTATGATTTTAGGTCTAACATTTAAGTCTTTAATCCATCTTGAATTAATTTTTACGTAAGGTGTAAGGAAGGGATTCAGTTTCAGCTTTCTACATATGGCTAGCCAGTTTTTCCAGCACCATGTATTAAATAGGTAATCCTTTCCCCATTTCTTGTTTTTGTCAGGTTTGTCAAAGATCAGATGGTTGTAGATGTGTGGTATTATATCTGAGGGCTCTGTTCTGTTCCATTGGTCTATATCTCTGTTTTGGTACCAGTACCATGCTGTTTTGGTTACTGTAGCCTTGTAGTATAGTTTGAAGTCAGGTAGCATGATGCCTCCAGCTTTGTTCTTTTGGCTTAGGATTGTCTTTGTGATGTGGGCTCTTTTCTTGGTTCCATATGAACTTAAAAGTAGTTTTTTCCAATTCTGTGAAGAAAGTCATTGGTAGCTTGATGGGGATGGCGTTGAACCTATAAATTACCATGGGCAGTATGGCAATTTTCACGATACTGATTCTTCCTATCCATGAGCATGGAATGTTATTCCATTTGTTTGTGTCCTCTTTTATTTCATTGAGCAGTGGTTTGTAGTTCTCATTGAAGAGGTCCTTCACATCCCTTGTAAGTTGGATTCCCGGGTATTTTATTCTCTTTGAAGCAATTGTGAATGGGAGTTCACTCATGATTTGGCTCTCTGTTTGTCTGTTATTGTTGTATAGGAATGCTTGTGTTTTTTGCACATTGATTTTCTATCCTGAGACTTTGCTGAAGTTGCTTATCAGCTTTAGGAGATTTTGGGTTGAGATGATGGGGTTTTCTAAATATACAATCATGTCATCTAGGCCTTCGACAAAATTCAACAGCCTTTCATGCTAAAAACTCTCAATAAACGAGGTATTGATGGGATGTATATGAAAATAATAAGAGCTGTTTATGACAGACCCACAGCCAATATCATACTGAATGGGCAAAAACTGGCACAACACAGGGATGCCCTTTCTCACCACTCCTCTTCAACATAGTGTTGGAAGTTCTGGCCAGGGCAATCAGTCAGGAGAAAGAAATAAAGGGTATTCAATTAGGAAAACAGGAATTCAAATTGTCCCTGTTTGCAGATGACTTGAGCATTATTAATAATTTATTATGTAGTAATCATTTGAAAATTGAGTCTTGTAGTTTTTGAGCTGAGTTTTATAGTATTGCATGGTTTTTAATAAATTTTATACATACTATTTCATAGCTATTTTCAATCACATTCAACTGATAAGCATTCCTTTTGTTATCAATTTCTCCAATAACAATTTTTCCACATTTTCTTTATTTTAAATACCTGGAAAATGTACATACATATTGTGTTTGAATTATTTAATGAATGACAAAGTACAATACATGTAATTCTCTAATTGGTTTTCTAATTCTAATCATTATGCAACATTAAAAATCACAAGTATATGTTTCTAATTTTAATATTAAACCAAACAGAATTACTTAAACTAATGTGAGATAAGAGTGACTTACAATGAATCTACGATCTGGTCTATTTTGGTTTGCTGTATCAGCAGTGAAACTGCAAGCCAATAAATATGTCAATTAAAAGTTGTGAGCAGGTTAATTTAAATTGATTTCCAAATGCTTCCCTCTCTGAAAAAGAAATCTATGGTTATTTTAGTGAAGCACTTGAATCATTGAAGAAAGAAATGTTGCACTGATTTCTCTTACATCTTTAAGTGGAAAATTTCTGAAGTATTTTGTAAAAATAAAATTTTCATTGACTAAAATCAATCTAACTTAAAACACTATTCATCTTGTTTAAAGGTTTATATCACAGCCATATACATCATTTGAAATTTTCTCTTGAGTTCATTAAGAATATTAATAGAAAATATATTTAAATATATTTGACCTTTCTGCGTAAATATTATGGGAAGTATGCTGTGACTCTCAGAAATGATTCTTGACTGATAGACGATGACAGCCAGAATTATTCAGTAGACTCTTCTGGAACACTTTCTCTATAGCTTTTAAGGAGTTTCTCCTCAAGCATGGGTCTTGGTAACTGAGAGCTGTAACCATAATTGTAGTAGCTCGCCCATGGAGAGCTCCCCCGACCCTACCTGCCTGTATCACTCTTCCCAGTCCTCCACTTCTGATACATGTGATTGCTTCCCCAAATAAGCTTTCCAAACCCAAACCTTGTTTTAGAAGGAACCCTAGATAAGACACAAAGGGAAAAATCAAAACAAAAAAAACACAATGAATTTTGTTATAGTTAAGAGTGTTACATTAAAAAAATATGTCTGGCCTTTTCTTCTTATAGACACTACTGTTAATATTATTCAGGATTACAGTATGGTTAGGATCAGGACTAACTAGCAAGGCAGCAAATAGCTTTTATTATTTGTTTATATGTATATATAAACAAATATATATAGAGAATAGAAAGCTGTTTGTATTCACAAAAAAATAAGACAGAAAGGGAGGAAAAAGGAAATAAAAGAAGAAAGGTAACATGTAAAGAAGGAAGAAAAGAAAGAAGGAAGAAAGAGGAAAAAGGTGACAATGAGGAATACACAAAGAGAGAGACAGGAAAGCAAAAAGTAGAATTTTGTTTTACATTATTAGGACTTTCTGAGACATTATGGCGAATATCAATATGATGTTTACAAATAACGCAATTAAAATAGTTATGCCATCATAAATAACTATAACATGAATAGGTTTATTCTTTTGAAAGCATTTTAATATGTTATAATAATCACACAAATATGTGGTGCTCAACTTTTATGAGGAAGTAATTAATATGAATCACATGGTCTGTTTCTAGTCTGGTGATATTCAGCATACACTTGTATATATTGCTGAACATTTGGATGCTACCCTTTCGCCTATCACAACTATAATATTTATGTAAATTGCATTATACTTACTTCATAGAATATTGTATACATGTTACTCCAATAGCATAAATATTTTATTAAAATGAAAACATTTTAAAAATCCATTATTTATAAAACAAAATTATAGACAAGAATGCAGGGAATGTGTAGAAATATTTATTTTTGTTAGGGTTATGGGATTTTTCAAGTGCCTTATCTTTCAATATTTTTCAAACTATTAGACTGGTGGTGTTTTATGTTAATTTATAATTCACAGTTTTCAATGAAATATACATATTATCTAAAGTGATGATATTTAAGCTAACAGACACCAACCATCATTTTTCTTATCTCGACATCATTCTGATAGTAGTTCCCATTCTGAAGTAAATGCACAATTTTAATTAGTTCACAATCCCTGCTAAATCTTGGATGGTTTTCAGATACTAATATTAGATTTCAGATGCTGGCTCTTCTACACTGATTGTCCATGTGTAATTGCATGCAGGTCCGGCTACTCACCACTTGCAGAGTTCACTTAACAAGAGCAAGGTCTGGTGGAAAGACAGTGACTTTATCAACGAAACCCAGTAATCAAGAAATGTTTGGATTCCCTTTCAAAGCAATCACGTCCAATTTCTTTTTCTTTTTCTTTTTTTTTTTTTGAGACTGAGTCTTGCTCTGTCGCCCAGGCTGGAGTGCAGTGGCCGGTCTCAGCTCACTGCAAGCTCCGCCTCCCGGGTTTACACCATTCTCCTGCCTCAGCCTCCCGAGTAGCTGGGACTACAGGCGCCCGCCACCTCGCCCGGCTAATTTTTTGTATTTTTTAGTAGAGATGGGGTTTCACCAGGTTAGCCAGGATGGTCTCGATCTCCTGACCTCATGATCCACCCGTCTCAGCCTCCTAAAGTGCTGGGATTACAGGCTTGAGCCACTGCGCTGGGCTTCACGTCCAATTTCTAGGGAGAAGGCAATGGTTTATAAAAGGGGAGTTGGACCTGGGTGTGGTGGCTGTATAATTCCAGCACTTTGGGAGGCCAAGGCAGGAGGATTGCTTGAACCCAGGGGTTTGAGACCAGCCTGGGCAACACAGGGAGATTTTGTCTCTTTAAAAAAAGGGGATTGTGGGACTTGGTGTGAAAGGCATGCAGTGGAGGGGATGAGGAGTTCTGGGGTCTTTGTGACTCACTTCACTGTCTGATCTATTGGGCAGTCTGACTGGCACCTTCTGGGGCAGAGTTAGGTTGTAAACTGCTTGAGGTAATCTGGTGGGAAAAAATTCCAGAGGCACCTGGTTTATTGTAAAGTTTGGTCCCTGGAACTTCAAAGCACACACATAGTTATATAAGCTTGCAATTCAGAGAGTGTCTGGTGAAGAGAAAGTAAAAGTTATACGTGCATTTCTAAAGAGCTAAGTAGGAATGGGGAAAAGGAAAAAAAGTGGAAATAATTTTTTTTCTTAGGAAAATGAGGTACATGATTGTAGTTCTACATGCTTGAGAGAAAAGGATTGGTTTCAAAACAGAATAGGAACATAGAATAGTAATTGTCTTTCAGTATGTTTCTTCTCAATGACTCCAGTATATATTAGTCTAGATGAAACTCATCCCCAAACTCTTTGTGACTTAAGCATTAGTTTCTCCCTCAAAATGCATGTACAGTTTATGAAATATGCCTATGGTTGAGAGGGTCCTTTATTCCATAAAGTGGTCCAGGGGCTCAGATAAATGAAGAATCTAATTCATTGTAATTCATTATAACAGTATCTCAATATGTGACTTCACAATACATTGTGTTAGGAGACAATAAAACTGTAGAGTAGCATACAATCTCTAGCATTGTATTTTATTGGCAGGAATTGTCTTATGGCCACACTCAAATGGAAAAGGGCTGATTAATATGCAATGGCAAATGAGTTATTGGGTGAGCAATAATTTTGCTTTATGTTTCCGTTGCCAAACACCTCTTCGTGTTTGTTTGTGTCCTTTCTTCTTTCTTACAACATGTAATACACACTCAGTCATCCCTGAGGAAAACAACCTAAAAATTCATTCATTCAGTACATCCAGCTCAAATCATAGAATCTCTGGGTGCTGTGAGGGATTTCAATGACAAGTCTGGCTGTGGCTCTTATTAACCTGAAAAATGTTGCACTATAGGACAAGTTATCTTCCCTCTACAAATTCCCGATGTTAGATAGTGAAACAAAGACTGGATATCTGCACTGAAGTCTGCTAATCAGAAAGGGAGATAATGAAAGATTCTCAATATTCCTTTGACTACAGCTTTTCTGTGATCCTAGACAGGCATTGTGAGCAGCACCCATCATAGTGTTGGTGGGTATTCATTGATTAGGCTCTGATTCTGATGTACAGGTCTTGTGCCACGGTGCATTGCATTCTATTGTCCTGGTCCTGCACTCAGAGAGATTCTTCTTTCCCTTACAGTCGTTCCCTCTTATCCACAAGAAGTTAGTTCTAAGACTTCCATAGATACCTAACATCACATATAGTACCAAACGCTATATATTCCAAATTTGTTTTTCCTTCTTCACAGTTTTACAGGTATAAGATTCATTCTTACCATAGATACTAGCAACTTCAGTATACCATTTTATTGTCTCTTTTATTGTTAACATATTTCCACTTTTCACTTCAAGGAAGCACTTTATGGCTCCTTTCTGGCATATCTGAATTGCTGGCATCACTACTCTTGTACTTTGAGCCCCTTATTACATAAAATAAGGGTTACTTGATCACAAGTGTTGTTATACTAGAACATTCCATCTGATAACTAGATGGTTACTGAGACAGTGCAAATACACTAGAAAAAGGAATGATTTACTTTCCAGGTGAGATAAAGTGGGGTGGTGTGAGATTTTATTACACTGTGATGAATTGTTTATTTCTTGAATTTTTCATTTAATATTTTTGAACCACAGTTGCCCGTGGGTAATTGAAACCACAAAAAACAAAACTGGGGATAAAGGGAGACTACTGTATTCCTTTTTTTGTTTGTTCGTTTGGCTTTGCTAGAAGGAATCTCCCTATTTTGGACTTGTTCAGCTTTGTAAACCCACTTCAATTAAAAGATTCGTGGGGAAGGGGCGAAGTCTATAGTAGTAACAGCTATTTATTTCTTTGCTGTTGGATTGCTGCAAAAGCAATTGCAGTTTTGACGTTACTTGTAATGGCATTATTACTATTATAATTAATATGATTATTTCAGGTTTGAATTTGTTTTAGCAGCTTAACTATTTCAAAAAAAGTAAACATTTTTATTTATTTGGTGCCAGCCCATTCTATATGCTAGTAAATATTTATACATACAGTTCTTATAAAGATATAGTTTGTATGTATACATGTAGTGTAAACTGAAAAAGTTCCTGAGAGAGTTGTCAATCAGTTTGGAGGCTTATTTTAGTTGTGAATGCAACAGGGATTAAGAATTACAAGCCATTGTGAATAGTGCTGCAGTAAACATACGTGTGCATGTGTCTTTACAGTAGAATGATTTATAATCCCTTGGGTATATACCCAGTAATGGGATCACTGGATCAAATGGTATTTGTAGTTCTAGATCCTTGAGGAATCGCCATACTGTGTTCCACAATGGTTGAACTAGTTTACACTTCCACCAATAGTGTAAAAGCCTTCCTATTTCTCCACATTCTGTCCAGCATCTGTTGTTTCCTGACTTTTTAATGATCACCATTCTAACTGGTGTGAGATGGTATCTCATTGTGGTTTTGATTTGCATTTCTCTGATGACCAGTGATAATGAGCATTTTTTCATGTGTCTTTTGGCTGCATAAGTGTCTTCTTTTGAGAAGTGTCTGTTCATATCCTTTGCCCACTTTTTGATGAACCAACCCAAATGTCCATCAATGATAGACTGGATTAAGAAAATGTGGCATATATACACCATGGAATACTATGCAGTCATTAAAAAAAAACGAGTTCATGTCCTTTGTAGTGACATGAATGAAGCTGGAAACCATCATTCTGAGCAAACTATCCCGAGGACAGAAAACCAAACACTGCATGTTCTCACTCATAGGTGGGAATTGAACAATGAGAACACTTGGACACAAGAAGGGGAACATCACCCACCGGAGCCTGTTGTGGTGTGGGGGGAGGGGGAGGGATGGCATTAGGAGAAATACCTAATGTAAATGACGAGTTAATAGGTGCAGCAAACCGACATGGCGCATGTATGCCTATGTAACAAATCTGCACGTTGTGCACATGTACCCTAGAACTTAAAGTATAGTAAAAAAAAAAAGAAAGAAAGAAAGAAAGAGCTTTAGTACCTTACCAAAAAAAAAAAAAAAAAAAAAGGAAGACAATACTTTCAAGGGCTAGAGAGATGCTCTTGGTCTGTAAACTGTTCCCACTCAGTGACAGGTTATCCACAGATTCTTGGTGCATTCCCCCTGCCTCTTTCCAATCCCATTATATAATGACCACCTTTATGGGGGCTCATAAAAATGGCATTGGCCCCAGTGGTTGGCAATATATTGTTATGGTGCCCATGAGAGAAGCCCCCTATCCATCACTACCCACTCAGCAAGTCCTCAGTGGTCGCTACAAAACTTAGTTCTTTACGACCAGCTGTTCAGGTTAATTATAAAAGAAAGAAAGAAAGGAAAAAAAAGCATTACAAGCCAAGTAGAATCTGTGGTCGACACTTTTTCCAGAAAGAGTTTTGAGCACTTCAATATTTAAAGGAGGAAGGCGGGCAGGAGGGGAAGGAGGAAAGAAAAAAAAAGGTGGGAGGAGGTAGACAAATGAGACAGGCCATTACATTCCTTTGAGGTTTTGATTAGCACTCACTGAATCCACATGTTGTATGTGAAAAGGAGGGGGTAAAAGAACAATTACTTATTCATGTCATGCTTAGTAAATCTGCACTTTACTAAGAAAAATATGGAGCAGAGGAAGATGACAAATATGTATTCGTCTACGGGGCGGGGGCAGCGGTGGAGGGAGGATTTCTAGTTTCCTCTTACCTCATGAAGATAAGCTGTTAATTTTTCATTGTCAGGGTGAGGGAGGCTATCTGGGGAGATATGTAGCCTTCTATCTTATAGCTGTATGTTTAGGAACAAAAGGAAAGGCAGTTTTCTGCAAGCCTCAGTCTCCAAGCTTAACTGTTCCTTTTGGCATAGTGAGTTTGGGGTCCCAATATTTTATTTTCCTTTCATATCTATTTTTTTCTACATGTAATTTCTTACCCACAGATCTTTTATTCTGTCTTCAAATTTGAAGTTGATAACTCAAATTCTTTGGCTTCTGGGGAAAAGCTATAGCCTGAAATTCTCTAAATAAATTAATTTGGTTTTGTGGTTTAACTGTTCTCTATGAGAGTGATCTGATCTTTGCCCTGAGGCACTTGAATCTTCTGAGAATTTTTAGCAATAAATGGGAAAGCTACACTCTCATTTTTGTCTTGGCTAAAATGTCGAGTTTTGATAGTGTTGCCTCTCAATTATAGCTTTTACTGTTTGAGCTTCGTAGCATCAAAGCCCAAAATTTCAGAAAGTGTTTACTTCATTTTATTTCTGCTCTTCAGCAATCCCTTTCTTCACTCATCTTTCTGGTAATGCTTGATAAAATTTAGTCAATAAAACCCCAAAACATGAACTTTGTTTTTTGACCTCTTTCCCTACAGCTGCAAAATAATTGGACATGCAATCTGCCTCACAAGATATTTCACAGATAAGTTGTTGCCAACCATTCCACTACTGCTCAAGAGTGAAATCTACAGCTTTTCCTAATTGTATCCTCCACTTCCTATAGAGAAACTTGTGTCACACAATGACTTAATTGAGGTGGCCTTCTACTGAAAGCAAGACCTGTGTTCGGCAGGCAATGCCAGATAATGCTGTAGTATCAAAGAAACCAAAAGTATTAGTGGCTTAAAATAAACATGTATTTTGTTTATTCTTCATGTCCTACTCAGGTCCTTGATTGAGCTATACTCTACATTATTACTCGAAGTCCAAAGCTATTAAGGAGTCATGTCCTAGAAGGCTGAACTACAGTAGAAGCCAAAAGAGAAATCGAGAACATTAGATGGTGACTTTTTCACGTTTTGTTGGTTACTACTGGTTAGATGATCATTTAAACAGTCTTCAAACCCACAGAGCATCAGAAAGGCTTTTTCCTCTCCGCATCTAAGCCCCTGACCTTCCTTTCCTAAGAGGATTTATTTTAGGGAATTTGTGATTGTAAATTATTTGTCTGCCCTTTTGAGATGTACATCTCTTTCACAGCCACTTTTACAACCCAAAATGATTTTTTCCCAAGGATCTGGGAACCATCCTTTTGAAATGTAAATATCAAGGAAAAGAGTGATCTTATCTCCTAATTTACATGTGAGGTTAGATGCCTAATTTAGGTGAACACCTCCTGCTACTGCATGTTGTAAATTTGCCTTCTGTCATGAAAGTACAAGAAAGTTTACTTTTCCTTTGGGTAAAGTCAATTCGCAAACACAAATGGCCTAAAATCCTCCCACTTACTTCTTAAAAACTCTCCTCTGAGCACTTATGCTCAGACTGAGTTCTGACTTCTCTCCCCTACTGTAAATAAAGTCTTCGTGGCATGTTTAACTTTGTCTGGTGCAAATATTGTGTTGACAATGGAAACAAGTAATTATAAGAATGGAAAAATAATAGGGAGAACAAAAGGAACATTTAGTGAACAGTGCTGTCTCTTTTATAATGTACTAGAGGCAACAAGTCTGTACTCACCATATATTATACATATATAGCACTGTCTAAACTTGAAATTCCAGAAATTAGTAGCAAATATATACCTCTTGTAAGGTAGGTTTATGGCCAATTTTCTTAATTCATGGGGGCTAAACCCAGGATGAAAAGAACAGTGATTGAATACAAAAGCCCCAAATCTAAAATCTACCCATTTCATAGACATTAACATTTTAGAAGGGCCTTTAGAACTAAGTAATTTTTTTTTCAAAATGTTGTATTTCTTTCTCATCTGTACCACCCATATCACTACATTAGTTTCTTCTGCACATATCTAAATTAACTTCAATATCTCTGTAAGAAGTTTCCGAAAGCTCTGGTTACTCGGATTCCTGGCTGCTCCACTCTTAACTGTCTCATATGCAATGCATTGAAGGAAATCACAAGCATACAAACAAATAGGGCCCAAAGCCAAGTCAAACAGGCTTAAACAAGAAAGATTATTATTTGGCTAATATAAACTGAATTCTAGAAGTATATTAGCTTCAATGTATATTTGTGTCAGCAACTCGATGTCAACTTTTTGTTTTGCATTTTCTGGCATTAGCATCATTCTAAGGTTTGTTCTCTTTTACAAAATACCTGCAAATCGCTTCTATATCTTCGTTCAATCAGTGCCACAAAGGAGCAAAAAAAGTGACTTCTATATTCCTCCAAAAATACAATATGAATAGAAATACAATCCAATTAAAAAATATTTCCAGAGACTTCTACAAATGTCTTCTCTTTTTTTCCTCAGAATTAATTGAATCATGGCTCGCATTTTTAGCCATGGGAAAATACTTTGCCCAATAAATCAGGCTTTTACCACTGTTTTTGTCTGGAAATCTTTCCCTAAAATACTTCAATACTTCCGTGCTTTTCTAAAGAAGGAGAATGGATGTTGGTCTATGTAACTGTTATCATTTAGCCAATTTACAATAAATAAGAATTCATTAAAATCATAGCCATACTAACACACATTTTAGAATTTTCTTTTTTATTCCAAACTCCTATTCAATCACTTTTCTCTCGTATCCAAGAAATTCATATATTTGCTTTTGCCTAGCCATTTAGTCAATGCGTGTCAAACTCTATTCTAGCTTTTACATATGGTAAAACAGCTTTTACAAATTGTATTTATTCACAATTTAAATTGTCTACTTGCTTTGCAAAAATAGACAACACTGTGTCTATTTCTTCTAACCATAGATTGCAAATATTCTTTTAGAAAAAAAGAACAAAATCAGGGCTTCTCAACTCTATAAATTCCACTACTTACTCACATAACACTGATCTTGCAGGCTTTTTTGGTGTCATCTTGTGAAATACATTTTATGTTTACAAATTTGCCATTACCAATTCAGTGCAATCTTTATAAGTTCATATTTTTTCTTCTTGGAAAATTCACTACCTGGGTTTTTTAGTGAAGGCATGCTAATAGTAGTCTATCACTTTTGTTTGCATGCAATGTTTATTTTGCTATTACTCTTGAAGGTTAGCAGAAGCAAATAAATAGTGGTGGGTTGACATTTTTTTTCCTCAGAAATTTGAAGATAATCTTCCACTGTCTTCCTTTTTCTATGGGTCCTGTTGAGGTCCCTTATGATTTAATTTCAGGTAACCTGTCTCTTGTTTCTGGTTTCTGATAATTTCACTTAGTCTGGGGTGATCAAATATAGTATTTCCATGTGGGGATTTAGTAATTTTTGTTCTTTTAGATATCAGAGAAAATTCTCAGTCATTATTTCTTCAAAATCATGTATTTTCAGGGTGACTGTATTTTCCAGCTTTCTTATGTGCCCAGTATCATATCTGATGTAACATTTCTCCTACATTTTAAAAAGTTTCAATGAAATACACTATAAATAAGAATTTTAGAGCGGGTGCAGTGGCTCATGTCTGTAATCCTAGCAATTTGAGATGTGAAAGTGGGAGGATTCTTTGAGCTCCAAAGTTCAATACCAGCCTGGGCAACATAGTGAGACTCTGGCTCTGTAAAATAAAAAATAAAAATTAATAATAATTTTAAAATTAGACATGATACATTAGAAAAAATGAATTTTAAGACTAAAATTACTTTTAATTGGAAGAGCCACAATTACTTTTGCACTAACCTAATGATTTGTTAGTCTTCAAGTTTGTTTTTTCTAGATTCTACCAATGTCTAATGTAGTAATTTGTGAGAGACTTAAACTGTGAACACATCTCTCACATACTTCAGAAATTAAATCTGAAAGAATACTGCAACTAAACTCTGTCTTTGTCAGACCCATTACGATGTGAAGAAACTAGTACCTCCCTTTCAAAATGAGTATGTAGGGGGCTATTTGATAAAAATAAATTCACTTGGACAGAGCAGGCACAGTCAGTCCTTCACCCCTTCTGATCTTAGGGTGTGATGAAAGAAATGATCCATGTTGCTGTCTCTGCTGGCCGCTTGGTGAAACAACCAGTTTTGTCATGCACATTGACTAAGTCTTGGGGTATGAAAAGCGACTATGAAAAGTCATTCTGAGCACCTGCAGACTTAATCCCATTTGGAAGTCACCAAAGCTAATGGCTTGCTCCCTCCAGAATAATAGGCTGAGCTCTCCTTGGTACCATTTGAGCCACAAGAAGTGTCTGCTAGTTGGGCTAATTTGACAAAAATATAAGACAATTGGGAGTGAACAATACTGTAGTAAAACTCAGAGCAAGCTATCAGATTAGCCTATATAGAAAGTGGGTAGGCCGGGCGCGGTGGTTCAAGCCTGTAATCCCAGCACTTTGGGAGGCCGAGGCGGGCGGATCACAAGGTCAGGAGATCGAGACCATCCTGGCTAACATGGTGAAACCCCATCTCTACTAAAAAAAAAAATACAAAAAACTAGCCGGGCGAGGTGGCGGGCACCTGTAGTCTCAGCTACTCGGGAGGCTGAGGCAGGAGAATGGCGTGAACCTGGGAGGCGGAGCTTGCAGTGAGCTGAGATCTGGCCAGTGCACTCCAGCTTGGGTGACAGAGCGAGACTCCGTCAAAAAAAAAAAAGAAAGAAAGAAAGAAAGAAAGAAAGAAGGAAGGAAGGAAGGAAGGAAGGAAGGAAGGAAGGAAGGAATGAAGGAAGGAAGGAAGGAAGGAAGGAAGGAAGGAAGGAAGGAAGGAAGGAAGGGAGGAAAGGAAGGAAGGAAGGAAGGAAGGAGGAAGGAATGAAGGAAGGAAGGACGGAAGGAATGAAGTAAGGAAAGGAAGGAAGAAGAAAGAAAGAAAGAAAGAAAGAAAGAAAGAAAGAAAGAAAGAAAGAAAGAAAGAAAGAAAGAAAGAAAGAAAGAAAGAAAGAAAGAGGGTATATCATTCATTCAAACCTGGCTAAAGTGTGGTACACAGACCAGCAACATGGACATCACCTGAGAACTTGATGGAAATGATTGCTCCCAGCTGATGTCCTGTGTTCCTGCTCTTCAAAGTTAATTTGAGTAGCACAAATTTAGTGCACCATATAAATAAAACACTTTTAAACAAATACACACATTTTATTCCATTCATTGCTAGCACTTTTCTTTTGCGATAAATACATTCAACAACAATAAGTTTAAATAAATAAAGTACGGTTTAATAAAAACTCAAGTACTTCATATTTATTTTATAAGAAAGTTGATTCTAAACTGCTAACTTTCACAATACATCTGGTAACTTTTACTGTTTACCCAGACAAGTATAGTAGTTACTATAGAGGACACAAGTGTGATAAGAAATCTTCAACATCTACTTCAAAAGTTTCCTATTCTTTAAGGAAGATAGTGCTTCTATCCAGACAATTGAGACAGGGAACTTTAAAAGATACATTTACATATTACTCTGTGAAGCATGACTGCATTCAGATCAGAAGGGGTTCCTCTAAATAATATTCCATAATGAAGTTGGTTCCCATGCATGCTGTGACAGAGTTTTTGAATTTTCTTTTAAATCATTGTTTATATGCCTTTCTATACTGATTATTCTGTTCTTTGTTGCATCTGATATACATTTAGATTATGTCTTTGACATTTGAGTTGCTTTGCAAACATTTAAAAATCAGACAGCCCCAGTGAAGATTCCTCATTTCAGTCTTTCTCATCATCTTGCTGTCCTCTACTGATGATACTGTGGAGGTTTGTGATAAAACACTACTAAATATTAAATCCTATTCCTTACTAGGCCTTACTTTTAGTACATCTTATGTTTGTGTTAGTCAGTTTGCATTGCTATTAAGAAATATCTGAGCCTGGGTAATGTATAAGGAAAGAGGTTTATTTTGGCATATAGTTCTGCAGGTTGTACAGGAAGCAAGCTGTCAGCCTCTGCTTCCAGTGAGGCCTCAGGAAGCTTAAAATCAAGGCAGAAGGCAAAAAGAGCAGACAGTGCCACATGATAAGAGAAGGAGTTGAGGGGAGAGGTCCCAAACTCTTTTAAATAGCCAGATCCTATATGAACCCACAGCAAGTCCTCACTCAATGTGGAGAGGACACCAAGTTATTTTTAGGGGATATACCCCCATGACCCACGCACCTCCCACAAGCCCCCACCTCCAACATTGGGGATTAAATTTCATCATGAGATTGTGAAGGGACAAGTATCTACACAGTGTCATTCCCTCTCTGTCCCCCAATGTCTCATGTCCTCTTCTCACTTGTAAAATTCAATCATCTTTCCAACTGACCTCCAAAGGCTTAACTTGCTCCAGGCCCCCCAAAAAAGTCTCAAGTCCAAAATCTCATCTGGACATGAGTTTGTTCCACCTATGAGCCTGTGAGATTAAAAAAGCTATTTACTCCCAAGATACAATAGTGATACAGCGTTGGGTATGCATTCTCATTCCACAAGGGAGAAATCAGCCAAAAGAAAGGGGCAACAGTTCCCATGAAAGTCTGAAACCCAGCTGGGGAGTCATTATGCTTTAAAGCTCCAAAATAATGTCTTTTGACTCCATGTCCTGCTTCCACAGGCACACTGGTGCAAGGAGTGGCCTCCCAAAGCCTTCCTCAGCTCCTCCCCTGTGTCTTTCCAGGGTGCACCCTCTGTGACTGCTTTCATGAGTTGGAGTTGAGTGTCTGCAGCTTTGCTAAGATCAGAGTGCAAGCTGCCAGTGGCTCTACTATTTGGGGATCCGAAGGGTAGTGGTTCCATTATCACAGCTCTTCTAGGCAGTGCTGTGGTAGGTACTCCATGGGAGGGCCCAATCTCGTATTTCCCCTTGGCACTGCCCTAGTATAATGTTTCTGCAGGGGTTTCTGTTAGGCTTCTGCTTGAATACCCAGGCTTTTTCATACATCCTCTGAAATCTAGTTAGAAGCTGCCAAGCCTCTTTCATTCTTGCATTCTGAGCACCTGCAGACTTAATGCCACCTGGAAGCTACCAAAGCTGATGGCTTACACGCTCCAGAAGAGTGGGATGAGCTGTACTTGAAGCCATTTGATCCACAGCAGGAACTGGAGCAGTAGGGATGACTCATCGTTCTGCAAGTTGTACAGAAAGCATGGCACCCACATCTGTTTCTGGTGGTCTTCAGAAAGCTTACAGTCTTAGCAAAAGGCAAAGGGAGTGCAGGCAGTGTTACATGGTGAGAGAGAGATCAAGGTGGAGTGAGGTTCCAGACTCTTTAAACAATCAGATCTCATGTGAACTCAGAGAAAGAACTTACTCACTACCACGGGGAGGGCACTAAGCCATTCATGAGGGATCCTCCCCCATTACCCAAACCCTTCTACCAAGTCGTACCTCCAATATTGGGGATCACATTTCAACATAAGATTTGGAGGAGACAAACATCCAAACTATACTAATGTTTATTGAATGTAATTCTGCAATAAAATTATTATTGAATTATACATTCATTAGAATTATTGTTTATGTTCCATGAGCTCTATCATATTGTTTGCTTCTTCTGGAATTGCATTCTCTTAAGTATAGAACTTAGAACGTGATAACATTGAGTAAATATTGAATGAATAAACTGATAGATGAGCAGATGAGTGAACAAATGAGTAAATACAATGCTTGGAGGCCAAATGCTACATTTAATTGGTCTGCCATGATTACTGAGTGAAATAATGAAAATCCAAATAATGTTTGATTGACAACTTTTTTCTTATTGTTATGATCTAACCTAGGGCAGTTCAAACACTCTATCTGAGATATGCATTTTCTATTTCTAAATCTGTTCCATAAGTTTTTGTATGTTTGATTTTTATTTGTGTATCTTTCCAAACTAAGATAAAATAGTTTATAATCAAAGCTTGTTTATAATGGTTTAAATCCTTTTCTTATTTGTTCATATTATATGAATATTATCTAGTAAATAAATACATTTATCCATTTAATTGCTAATTCAGATATTCAAAATTATTCATTATAATTATACATAAAGTACTTATTTCTCATAGTAAATTTATATTTCATTTGTAACAAAGTAGAATAGAATAATTTCTAATAATGATATATGTTCTCAATAATCTAAAATATTGTTTTCTGGGAGAATGAAAAGATAATAATTTAGGGTGGCCAGAAAAAAAATCTTCTGGAGTTAGATGACATTTAAATCAGATGAGAGTAAAAACAAATACAATCACATATGAGGGGGAAGAGGGGCAAAATAGAGACAATAGGAAGTGTAAAATTCTGTAGCGCAAATTTCCAGAAACAGGAAAAATAATCATTTGGAATATTTCAAGAATAGAACAATGCTCACTATGATTTTTATACAGAGAATGGACAACAGGAGAAATACTAGAAGCTGGAGGAACGGTTAGGGGGCCATTGTAATTGCCCAGTAAAAAGAAAGTTGTGGCTGCCTATGAATAATGGCTGAGTTAATGGTGATAATTAATGAGATTTAGTGTATATTTCAATAATATGAAAACAGGACCAGATGAGACATTGCATGTGCAAAGAGACATATATTAGGTATCAAATACTACAAAAATTTTCAATATGGGCCATTGATGCAGATGAAGTACAGGTCATAGAATATACTCCTCCATTTCTTCTTTGTATTTTTCTTCTCTTTTTTTTCCCTGTCTCCTCTCTCTATTCTATTTTTCTCTTAATAGGTAGGAACTAATAAACTGCAAGCAAAATTGTTGGTTTCTGGACTGATGCATTATGTAAATAACAGATATTTGGATCCAGCTTCTGGATTGTGGGTTGGCCTATGATAAATGCAGTTAATTTTGTTTTCAATGTCTGAAATGGACTTAGGTAAGTTGGTACATTTGTTCTAAAGAATAAAATACTTCATGCTGACTTGTAAATATTTCCTCAAAGAAGTATTATTTTGGAGCAAGAGGCAAATATAGAGTGAGCAACGATGAAATTACTTTCAATAATGCAAAAAGCTCAATCTATAAAAATATTCTTATTTCAACTTCTTTCTTTATAGAGTTCTGAGGTTTTTTCTTCAAATAATTTATGTTTTCCAAACCAGATCTAACTTCCCAAAATAAGGATTTGATATGGTTTAATGCTCCATTTTGGAGGTGTTATTTAAATAGCATATATTTTTAAGCTTTATATCTAGCAAGCATAATGCTATATTATATAATAATATGTAATCATTAATATAAAATATATAATAATTTATTTCTAAACTCAAAGAATTATGAACTGAAATTTGTGTATTTCTATGGATACTTGTTCATGATATAGTGACAGATATATAAGAGAAAAGTACTAGAGAATATTCATTAAATACTTGCTAAGAAAAAATTCTTTCGTAAAAATGTCTAATTTTAATATTGATATTTTAAACAATCCAGAAATCAATATCTTTCGCACTGACTTATTCTGAATCTTGATAGTGTTGGCCTTGAGACTGATTATATAAAGTTAGATAAGAAAAATCAAAAGGATAAAAAGCTCAAAAGGAGATAGGTTTTATTGTAATCTTATAAGAAACTTTCTGAAATCTAAATAAGTTACTCAGTCTATTATTTTCCAGATAATTTCCCTATGGCTTTCTTCAAAAAGAATTAAGAATTAAGACAATGTAAATCTAGCATTGATAACTTTATGTTTGAGTAAGTGGGATTGGGTATCTTTGCTTGGTTTTGGAGACTTCTTTTAGATATTCTACACACACAACATTAGTAACAGCATATAAACAAATAAACGACAAATACATAGTGATCTCAGAATGAAATTACACATTTGCATGTAATCGTTTTGTGTATACCCTATTAATAAATCATAATGCCAAATTTAGATTAATCTATCAATACCTCATACTTTCATGAGCTCATTAAAACATCTTAGATTATATTTTTGATATTTTCTATTAAATTCCCTTAATAGTCTCAATGCTGTGTTTTGTTTTGTTTTGTTTTGTTATGCAGATGCTCTATTCTTTCTTGCATGGTAATCTCTAATTCACATTTTCCTGAGAAAGTGTCCGCTCCTTCCAGATTTTCAAATTTATTAGCACAGAATATGTGACGACTTCTCTCATACATACTGGAATTGATGCTCTATCCATTTTTATATTCATCTTCTGATTTCTCATGTTGTGAATGTGACTTTTTCTCTGCCATTTATTTTCTTTATTAGATTTTCCAGTAGTGGATTGTGTGCCTTAAAAAATAATCTTTTAGTTTGTGAGGTGTAATTTGATAGTCTACCTTGAGCTCGTTAGTTACCTTTGTTCAGTTCTTGAATTAATGTTAATTCCACTATTTTCATTCATTTCTTCCTTTATAAACAAATTCGTGTATCCAAATTTGTCTAGTCTGCATAATTTTTACTATGTAAAGTATATTGTTATTATTTTTAAATACCTCTGATTACAATTTTGCATTTCTTTCTAAGACAAAATTTTGAACTATCTATTCTATTTTTTCTCTTTCATTTGTTAAATGTGTGCCTGTTCCACTTGCCCACAGGTCTGTTAAAATATATATTAATGGTTTTTTAAACATTCTGGATTGGTTGGTAGGTCTAGATCCTGAATTATTGTTAAATGCGATATTTGTAAAGAACCGTGAAGGGTCTGAGATTTTACTTTATTTGCAAGATAAAATGTTAGTCTATCAAAATTTCATGGATTTTGTCAAAAGATACGATTCTTGGGTTGGAGGCCAAAGCAGTTTATTACACATCGTAAAACAGGTAGCATGAACCATGTAAGTGTGCCTGTTCCACTTGCCCGCAGGTCTGAAAGGGGTCACGTAGGTGAGCCAAGATAGATGTCTGCCTATGCAGTGGTTTATATTATTAGAAGTAAACTCAAATGATATACAGAGGGCAGATATCATATCTGCCCATTTTCTGGAGAAAGATAATCTTATTTTTCTGAGGCTGTAAACAAACCTGTCCTTTCCTCTCTAGGGAGACCATGTATCTATTTCCTAATGCTATTGACTCTCCAATCATCAGATAATCTAGAACAATGGCAGAAAGAGTCTCTGATCACAAGACCTGTTAGAAATGAGAGAAATCCATAAATACCTCCCTCTCAACAGTATTTTCTCTGTATTTCAAATATTGCAATATTTATGTATTCATCGTATATATAATCAGTTAGTAATGGTTACGTGTGCTCAAATATACGTTAAAATATCTCACATGTTCCAAAGTAATATATATTAGCATAAACATGTGTATATATTTCAATGTTTTAGTTCTGTTTTCTACCTACTGAAATTCTCAGAACAAGAGAGGTATGGCGATTCTCTGAATTCCTTATAGGTATTGACATATTGATGTGAATATTTAATATACTTATACATTTGCTTTAATCAAAATATATTATAAAATATATATAAGCAGCAAAGTATAAACAGAAATCATGGCACAGTTGTCAAGAATATCAGCTATGAAAGCAAACCGTTTAGGGTCAAATTTAGTTTTCAATGTTTCTATCTATGTATACCTTGGTAAATCATTCAATTTTTCTATATCTTTTGTTCACCTGTTACAGTTAACTGTAAGGACTAATTTTTATAAAGTCTACAGTAATTGCAACTATAAGTTAAATGTACTTATGTAGACATTCTTAATTTCCCATAATATTTCAAACATTTTCTGTATTCACAGACAATCAATTCTACTCTCTTGATAATGTTTATATCTTGAGGAATGAAAATATTTTCAGATAAATTAAAATAACCCACCATCATATTTTCAGCCTATGTCATAGTAATTTTATTTATCTATAGTTTAGAGAAGCTATGTCTCTGGTTTGGGATAGTATGTTAATGTAGTAAAGTCACTTATCTTTTGAAAAAGGCAAACATAAAGATTAAGAAAGTGTTATGATTTTTAAGTCAATTTGATAAGAAAGAATTCTCTGTAGGCACGCTGAATCAGAAAATGAGGCATGTCTGATATTGTTTGACTGTGTCCCCACCCAAATCTCATCTTGAATTGTAGCTCTCATAATTCCCTATGTGTCATGGGAGGGACCTGGTGGGAGGTAATCAAATCAGGGGAGTGGGTCTTTCCCATACTGTTCTCATGATAGTGAATAAGTTTCACGAGATCTGATGGTTTTATAAAAGGGAGTTCCCCTGGGCATGCTCTCTTGCCTGCCTCCGTGTAAGACAAGCCTTTCTCCTCCTTTACCTTCTGCCATGATTGTGAGGCCTCGCAAGCCGTGTGGAACTGTGAGTACATTAAACCTCTTTTGCATTGTAAATTACTCAGCCTCAGATTTGTCTTTATTAACAGCATGAGAACAGACTAATACAATTCTATTTCCTTACTCATCATTAATAAATATTTCAGATTTTAACTAATATAATTCTCGTACTTAAATTAATTAAAATTTTTATGGTCCAATCTAAAACGTAGTTAAGGGTTGTAAATATTTATCGGTTTTATAAATAGTACTGTTATTTTAAGCAGAATGTTTTTAAAAATTGGTAGGTTTTGTTTTTAAATTCTTTTTATTCTACATCTTCTGAAATAAGCTACTAAAATTCAACTATTTACACGGATATGAATTTGAAGTAACATATTTTTAAATATTGTTTGCCCAATAAATGCCTTACATAAAAATTCCAGTCAATTGCAAACTGGCTCATTACTGGGAATAGCCAACTCTCCTTAGAATTCTATATCATTTGGTCATTTGAAGGTAATTACAAAACTACTTTCTGCTATATGAATTGTGGCCTAATTAAAATTGCCTCTGGGCAGCAATGGTTCTGATGCTAGATAAGCAGTATTTTCCCAGATTCCCTCAATACCACTATGTCCTCTTAACTTTGCTGATTTCAAGTGTTTCCTGCCAACTCAAATTTTTTCATATTTTAATATGACTCAATGCTGGAATAAAATCTTTCATGGGCAAAAATTCAGCAAGCCATCTTTTGACAATGGTAATAAAAGAAAATTTATAAAATTGGTAAAGGCAACTATCATAAATAAAAATGTATACATTTTATGAACAGGGGACACAATTATAATAAACACTTAGTGTGTTTTGCTCAAGTGTAAATTAATGAGAAAGTAAACATGTTAATTTAATGGCTACTCTTTCTAAACTCAATGTAACATAGATACACATATCTACAGTAGGTTTAAATACATTTTCTAAGGATTGTTATTTCTAAAGAAATAACACTTTCAACACTTCTATGGTTGGTTTTTAAACAGTGTAAATTGGCATTTACTTAAAACTAGTGTCACAATAAATATGTGGAAAACTGTATATGGAGTTATTAGAAATATGTTCACAGCTTCCCAGGCATATTATATATAAATCATTAATCCATAAATATAGGGGAGTTTTCCATTTTATAAAAGAATCCACCTTAAAGAAATCTTTAAGATTTTGTGTTCTGTGTGACAAAGTATACCAAAAAAGAATTGTTTAAATTAACTTGCATCTTTTTAGGGATTCAATAGTGGTTATTATGCGATAAAAGTTGTATAGTCATAATAATTTATATACAACTAGTTTATGCCACATTCATTTTATGTTTTAGAAATATATGACAGCACCACAAATTTAGTTTTTGTACAGTAAATACATTTTTATTTCATTTTTAATTATAAAATATTCTAATCAATTGAAAAAATATGTGGCTAATGACATAACAAGGAGCCATATCTTTTCATTTAGTCTTCATAGATTATATATAGTCCAACTTATTTAAAATATATTTAATAAAATGAAATATTGAGATAGTCCTAAGCACTTTTTACCATTTTCTTTCCATCAGCAATACCATCTTTCTGAGTTTTCTCTTCCTTTCTTGTCTAAACAAAAAATAAAATAATTTATGAAAACATATAGAACTGTGCATGAGCACATACACATGCAGACACATACTCATGTATGTGTGTGTGTGTGTGTGTGTATACATTGGAGGAAAATCACACATGAAAACAGTGATTATCCCCTGAGAAAGAAAAAGAAAATTAGGTTGTTGAATTCTGGCCTTCCAATAGCAACAAACTGCTGCTATTGGTTACCAGTATATTTTGTCACTTGCAATATATTTCTTTTATTCCTGTTATATCCTGCTGCTGATGGAAGTTATATTGGTGTTGCTTCCATGTTAATGATCTGCTCTTTCTATGATGCTGTCAATATTTATTGTAAGTCAGGTAGTTTCATCAATATGTTATTTATGTGGATTTAATGTTTTTATATTACAGTGCTCAGGACACAGTGATTAAGCCCGGCTTTCATCTAATATTTCCTAAGGACTTCCTATGGGTCAAGCAGCATCAGGTGAAAGGGCACCCTGAAAAAGCAAGACATAATTTTTACTCTTACCAGGTGCATAGGCTAGAAGAAATAATATTGAATAAATCAATACGTCAAAATCTATACAATCTGAAATGTTTTATAAGTAAATTTGTGCAAATCTAAAAGAATGTTTCTTAGAATGTGTATCATTCTAGTCATATCTGTTTTCTGCCACTGTATCCTATTAAATTCATTTTGAAGCTTTTCCTTCTATTATCAAAGTTTTTACTTTATTGTTCATATTTGCTTTTCTGCTTCGTGAAGCCCAATCTGTTTTTCTCAGTTCCCCTCTTTTATTTGTCTGCAAAGCTATTTAATTTTGATCAGGGTGAACTGATACGGGCAAATGTTTATTATTCAAATGTGTGTGACTTTTGAGGTAGATATTATCACAACTGCTCCTTAGAAAGTAAAAATGTCTAGAATTCTGTGTATACATATTATCTTTGAATTCCCATTGCACAGCAATGTGACTGGAAAAACACTCGTTTATGAAGTTACTTAATTAAATGGCAATGTGTAAAGATGCATAGCTAGCATCCGTTGTGGCATTGAAAATATTTGATTTCTAACTATCTTCTAACTCCAGAGTAGAGCTAATAGGTAGCCACTAATTATACATTATGTGGCTATTTAAATTTAAATTAAGTAAAATTAAATAAAACTATTTACTTTCTCAGTCACATTTGTTATTTCAAATACTCTATAGCTACATATAACTAGTGGTTATCATATTGGGCACCTCAGATATACAACTTTTCCATCACTGCAGAAAGTTTTATTGAAGATCACTGCTCTATAGGGTATGATATTCCAACAGTTTCTGTTACATGTATCCTCAAGATTAGGTGGACACAGGTAAATCAATAGTTCTCGCTTGCAATGTTCTGATATATCTTAAATTATTTCAAAATCACATAAGCCTGAATAAATTGAGGTGTGTTGACATCTGAACCTGAAAGAAATAGCCAATTAATAAGGATACAATAGTTTAACAGTTTAATTTTACCTGAACTGTAGCATCTTGGACAATTATTCAGTTGGCTCAGTACTGGCAACATGGAAAGAAAGGAAGGTGGTTTAGAATGAGGAGGCAGATTTGTTAAATATCAGTTTCTTAATGTTTCACAAAGGCTGAAATAAAATCTGCGTGGTGGCATGGTGCTAGCCCAAAGGAGAACATGATCAATTCTTTCGTGTATGTTGTCCACACATTGTATGTCATCTGGTAGCAAACCATGTTTTCTAGAGTTGAATCTCAAAATTAAAGTTAGTCTGAGCAACATAGTTAGACCCCATCTCTACAAAAAATAATAAATTAGCCAGGCATGCTGGCATGCACCTATAGTCTCAGCTACCCAGGAGGCTGAGATGGGAGGATCCCTTGAGCCCAGGAGGTTGAGACTGCAGTGAGCCATGATTGTGCCACTGTACTCCAGCTTGGGCAACAGAGAGAGACCTTGTCTCAAAAAAGAAAAAAGAAAAAAGGAAAGAAAAAGAAAGAGAGAGAGAGAGAGAGAGACAAGAAAGAAAGAAAGAAAGAAAGAAAGAAAGAAAGAAAGAAAGAAAGAAAGAAAGAAAGAAAGAAAGAAAGAAAGAAAGAAAGAAAGAAAGAAAGAAAGAAAGAAAGAAAGAAAGAAAGAGAAGAAAGAAGGAAGGAAGGAAGGAAGGAAGGAAGGAAGGAAGGAAGGAAGGAAGGAAGGAAGGAAGGAAGAGAGAGAGGAAGGAAGGAAAGAAGGAAGGAATACATTTGTCAGTTGTATTGTTTTCACAATAGACAATGCAATACACGAGTAAGGAAAAAAGAAGTGCATTCAGCTGAAAAAATGAGAATGAACAAAGTCTGTGTCTTGTAAAGGATTTAAGAAACTGGTACTATTTAAGTAGAAGTGTATGAACAAGGCATAAGAGAGTTGAGGCTGAAGAATGAAACAAAAACACAATTGTGGACAGCTTGGAATTATTCTATGGCCCACATTTGTCACTAATAAATAATTATACAAAATATCACAGCTATTTCTGCAGAAACATGCTTGTAATTGTTGTAATGAATGGTTGCTTTCATAATATTACTGTCTTTTGATGTCACACTTTTTGTATTTTTTAGTGCTTTATGGAAAAGTATCATATAATGTTAAATCTTTTGTTACACACTAATATAAAAATGTCATTACAATAGGATGTGTAACAAGGCAACACTCTATAAAAGTGAATATTAAGGACTGTTAGACATTTCTCTTTAAAGTTACTTCTGGGAGTTAAATATCTTATGTTTAAAAATAATATTATCAAATATGTCCTTCATCTCTTTTAGTCTTAACCTCATTCTTTGCAATTCCATTTTAAACAATATTTAACTTTATAGTTACTGCCACTGTGGAAAAAAAGCTAGGATTCCTTCCAGAGCCTTTTCATGTATAAATCTTATCTTCAAAGGAAATACTCCATTGCTGGATTTCATTCATCTATACTGCTGGAAGCTATCCAAGATGGTAAGGACCAATTTAATAAATTGGTTTTTACAAAATTCATAGAGGCTCTTATCTTCATTTATTTGACATCAAAACAAGTCTTTCTTTTTAATCATTAGAAGATTAATTACAACCATGGTCAGCAAATCGGCAGCATGGAATTGAGTTAATTTCATATTGAAATAATAAGAAACACATACCATATCCTGTGGCAATATATACTGATCTCTGTAGAGTTCAGCAGAGTGATTTTGATGTTTTAATTGAAACAACTCTAATTGACTCCTACAGTTCTATTTATAAACTAACATTTAGGACATTAGAACAGGGAGATATCATAAAATATTCTTCCTAAGTGTTTAAGATTCAGAGATATGGACAGATATTTAGACACATTATACTTCAAATAAAACACATTTAGAATTAGATATAAATTTTCCCAGGCATTTCATTTATAATTAATATACAGACATACAGATGTTTTCCATTTTCTAAGAAATCTTAACGGTTCTGTGTTCTAGGTGACACAGCGTCTTGCAATATCCAATGACTATTTTGCTACGTTATAGAATGACATTTCCAAGTGTTCATTCTTAAAAGATAAGAATGTTCAATTTTTAATTGTTCACAATAATCCACCTTCCCCCTCTTGGTTTTGTAGTAATATAAAGAGAAAGAAAGAAATCTGTGATTTAATGAGGCAAGATCTAATTAATGCCTGGATTGCATAATCATATCATGAAAGAGCAGAGAGGCAGTCACATGCCACCCTGTCCAACACTTCTTCACCCAGTGAGGCTATGCTCTTCTCTGAGAGTTTTTAAGTGTCCTATTTATTTTTTCCCTTATCTCAAATAATCACAATCTTGAAAGTCTTCTAACAACTTATCGTCTAACAACTTACGATGAAAATGACAACAGTTATCAAATACTTCTTATGTGTTAAAACTTTTTAATTGCTAAATCATTTCGTCCTTGCAGCAATCCTTAAAATGAGAAATCCTATTTTTATTTTAATTTTTGTGATAATGAAACTGAAAACCAAAGGTAAGTAATTAAATTTTCTTTCTTACAGCAAGTAAGAAAGAGAGCCAGGTTCTGAACATTGGCCATCTGGCTCTAGTCCCTCCTTCCATGAACCAGAAACAATAAAATGAGGTAATTCACTGGCATTCCATTACCTACAAGTTGTATGTAAGACAAACAGGGTAGTCACAGCACCCCATCTCTTAAGAGTAAGCATATTTATTTGAGTAATAGTGTGGAGAAAGAAAAAAAAAAAAAAAAGCAGTGTTTATTTCCTTTTTCCAGGCAAGAATACCCTTGTCTTGTGAATGTCGTTTAAAATAGATGCAAGGGCAGTGGCTGGTGCAAAGGATGGCAAATGGAGTTAGTCAGCAGATCTTAGCTAGCCTATGAACTTCATCATCATTTTCATAAGTCCTTTCAAACAGTAAACTTGCTAAATAAATACAATTTCATCATTAGTCTCTTAGCATGCACGAGGCTTTCACTTATACTTTTAACCAGAAAGCTTCTCATAACTCTGTTTTATAGAAAATTCTGGAGTATTCACTGTGTGAATGACAGTCGATGTATGGGTACTGGCTTACTCTTAAAACACAAAGAAACCCCCAAAAATGAAACAACACAAACAAAAAACTTCAGCTTTAATAGGCAACTTGGAGTTGCTGGTCTGTGTAAAGGAAGAAGAGAGAAGAAACTCATCTGACTGTATCATGTGGTCATTTAATGAGCTATTGTAAATATTCAGCCACCAAAATTGTGTCCACATACGAGATATTTTGTAGTTATTTTCTTCTATTTTCTGTATTAGGTCTTCGAGTTTAGGTGCCTCATTAAATAATATACACAGCAAATTTATTTATCTTTTTGGATTTTTAAAATTATTGTTATGGAAATATTAACATATACAAAAATAGAGGGGAGACTGAGACATCACTCAACTTTAACAGTCATCATGACATGGCCAATGTTGCTTCAGTATATCTACACACCCTTACATCTGTATTATTTCAAGCCCAACCAAGGAGATATAGCATTTCTTCTATAAATATTGCATTATGCATTTCTGAAAGGTAAGGACATTTTTGTTTTGTTTTGTTTTGTTTTTTGTTTTTTGGTTTTTGAGACGGAGTCTTGCTCTGTCTCCCAGGCTGCAGTACCATGGCACGATCTCGGCTCACTGCAACCTCTGCCTCCTAGATTCAAGCAATTCTCACCTCAGTCTCCTGAGTAGCTGGGACTACAGGCGTGTGCCACCACGCCCAGCTAATTTTTGTATTTTTAGTAGAGACGGGGGTCTCCCCATGATGACCAGGCTGGTTTCAAACTTCTGACTTCAGGTGATCTGCCCGCCTTGGCCTCCCACAGTTCTGGGATTACGGGCCTGAACCACCATGCCTGGCCAAGATAAGGGCTTTTTGAAAGCACAGAGTTCCATTATCACATGAAAAGTAATTATTTATTTATTTCATGGTATATCTAGTCAATGTGTGCTATATATTCCGGTTTGTGATTGATTGGTTTTTACCTTTTGCTTTGATTGGGATCCAAATAAGATCCACGTATTACAATAATTTGTTGGTTTTCATTTAAATCTCTTTCAATCTTCAGGTGCTGCTCTCACCTTTTTTTTTTTTTTTCCCTGAAATGTTGATATTGTTAAAGACACTAAGTTCTTTATCATGTAGAGTACTTATGGTCTGAATTTTGCCCATTATAACCTTGTGATGGAATCACCAGGCTTAAACAGATTCCATTTTAATTTTGTGTTGGGTAGAGGATATTGTATTTTTTCATCAGAAGGTACATGTCTCACTATTACTCTTTTTGCTGTATTGAACATTGATAATCATTTCTTAGATCTAATCATTCATTAGGAATTGCAAAATGTGTATAGTTTAATTCCATCTTTCATTTTCTTACATTATGCAGGATATTTCTATAAAATAAACTTCTATTAATTAACTCTTCTTTTAAAGTACCAAGATAGTGAATAAAAGCCAAGATGAATGATTGTTTCTCTTCTAGCATTTTTTTTGAGGTTTTCTTTCATTCTTCAAAGATGAGAATGACCTATAAGAATATTTTGAGATTTATTAAGAACTCATGGATTTAAACACATTTAATATGTATTTGCTCAATTGCAGTCATTATTATTGTGATGCTCAAATTGTTGCAGATTGCATAATGTGAGTTTTCTTAGGCCACTCCTTAATTTTCTTGACATATGATAAAGTAATCAAGTATCAAAGACACATAGTCTTTTATAACTATGTTGTCATCTTTAATATCAAGACATCATATGTAGGATCCCAGCCTACATCCAGAATCAGTAATTTGTCCAAGGTGGCTTGGCTACTTTCAGGTATAAATACCTTCAATTTCAGCACAACTTCAACCTGTGAGCTAAGGATGCTCAGTGCTCCTGGTTTGGTCATAGTTCTAAACAATTTCCAATGAGTGCTACTAGGGAATGTTTATATTAAGGAGAATATAATTAACGGAATATTTATATTAAGTATCAAGCATTGATGCTTTCCACTTGAATTCAATGTGGCAGGGTTTTTGCACAATTTTATATCTTTTTCGTATGTATCTTTCCCTACAGAATGAGGAGTATCTCTTCTCAATAACACCCACACAATTATTCATATGTTTTATTTTACAGTACATTTACGACAGTCTCAGGATAAAAAACAAAGCATGAACACAAGCAATATTATTACAAAAAGCAGTCTGCTGGCAAATATTGTAGTTTTTCAGACTTAGATTTTATACCAGTAGGAATGCACGGTCAAAATATTATCATAAATCTTTTGAAGACACTCAGTAATATGTTCTCTCTGTGGTTATTCATTTTATTTTTAATGATTCATTTTAAATACATTTACATTATAATTACACAATTTATTCATTTGTTTTTACATGTAACTGTTTTTTCTAATTTATTGCTTTTCATTTCTTTGTTCTTTTTTCAATAAATAAAAGTGATATGTGGATATATCTGTATGGTTGTGATTTTGTAAGTATTTATGAGGATACATTTGAGTGCACAAAAATGAATGCATGCCTATGAATTGTCAGGGTCTCTGGAAAATTCTCCATTCCTAGTAATTTTCTATTTACCCAACTAAAACCTGATCCTCTCTAGCCGCATAACATGCTCATCTTTATGTCAGAATTACTTCTGCCTTTCCACCCTAATTTGGACACATAAAAATGCACCAATTTTCTGTTCTCAATTGTATGAAACTGCACACATTTACCCTCCAACCAACCAAAACCCTAAGTAGACAAAATCATATATAAATCCTTTTATCTTAAAAGGGAATAAAACAGTTTCTTCCTCAAATGATGTTTTGTGCTACCTTACATTTCAAATAAAGACTGAAGATTTTCTTGTTTAATACCTAGTATTATAAACAAAAGTTTCACAACTCTTTGTTTTCACATTTAATACTAAATTCCAGAGATCACTCCATGTTTGTGCATTTTGATATCTCTCTTTAAATTTTTAAAGCTGCCTAGTAGACTATTAGAGATTTTACATGATGTATTTAATTGGTATCCTAATAACTGACAATTACGTTATTTATAAAATCATACTATTACAAGAAGTGCTGAAAATATTGAACTCATGTGTATGATTTTTATAATTTTACAAATGCATCTTTAGGATAAGATTTTTTTTAGTTCAAGTGTTACAACTCTTTGTAAGAGTTGTACTATTTTGCAATTCACACTAACAACATATAAGAGTGCCTGTTTTTCTTCAGCCTTGCCATATAATCAGTAAACTTTTGGACTTTTTGATAATTTTCTCAGTAAAAATTAGTGTCTTGGTATAATTTTAATTTACATTTCTTTTATTTTTAGCAAACTGGACTTTTTTTTTTTACATACACAAGAGAGAGATGTTTATATTTCCCCCCATGGACTGTCTTTTCTTGTCTCTAGTTTCAGAGTTGTTGACAATTTTATTCTTTATTTTCCAAAACTCTTTATATATTACAGATTAAAATTGTTTACAGTTTTATTTCTAAGGCCACTCAGATAAAGCCAATTGTTGGTATATTGAACAATTATCTCAACAAAAGACGTATCTGGAAGTTTGTCTTTATCACACTGCACTATCATTTGCAGTGAACTTTTAACATAACATAGCCCAGTATTTTTTTAATCACTCTTCAAATGGGGAAAAGTTTTCCACATTTTCAATCTTAAATCTTTAAAATAGAAGATAAATATTTACATCTCCAACTTCTGTGGCAACAAGAGTATAGTCTAGCTAAGGGAACTGAGTAAATTTTGCCAAACAACAGGGTAAAGGACACGAAGATTACCATGATTTAGTGTGCATTGGCTACTTATAACTAAAGTAGAGGTTTAAAGAAAAAACTTGGCTGGGCGCGGTGGCTCACGCCTGTAATCCCAGCACTTTGGGAGGCCGAGGCGGGCGGATCATGAGGTCAGGAGATCGAGACTATCCTGGCTAATATGGTGAAACCCCGTCTCCACTAAAAATGCAAAAAATTAGCCGGGCTTGGGGGCGGGCGCCTGTAGTCCCAGCTACTTGGGAGGCTGAGGCAGGAGAATGGCGGGAACCAGGGAGGTGGAGCTTGCAGTGAGCCGAGATCGCCCCACTGCACTCCAGACTGGGCGACTGAGCAAGACTCTGTCTCAAAAAAAAAAAAAAAGAAAGAAAGAAAAAACTTAAATTCAAAATCTCAAACATTTGATTCAGGGTATGGTCTGATAAACACTAACTTTCTCTGACTGAAAACATATGCTCTGTTCCATTTTCCGATGTATTTTCGGTTCACTGCCAAATTATATCATTTGAATTATTAGATATATCAACTTTTTAAAGTGAAAGCTAAGGCATTTCCCAGGAAAAGGGTGGCATCCTAAGAATTGACACGAAACCGTGTGGGAGACTTGGATGAGCCCGGGGACCCCCATGGCTCACCTCTCCCTAACCCTCCCACCCCATCAGATGCAGTACCTTTTTCCACCTGATGAGGTAATACTTGCCTTGCTTAGTGGCCCTGTGGCAGACCTTGCAAATGACTGTATATGGTCTCATGCTGAAGTCTCAAACTCCTCAGTCTCAGGGTCCCCCACTATAATTATATTCCAGTCCATGTATATTCAGTAGCAGTGGATTGTCACATGAAATTGATATGCTTTTAAAAATATGCGTGATGTTTTAGAATAGATTTTCATGGTGTCAGGCCATGGAAGTTAGAATATAATCTTATATTAAATAAACATAGAAATATGCATAACCTTAGAGTTGGCCATGGAAGTTAGAATATAACCTTATATTAAATAAACATAGAAATATGCATAACCTTAGAGTTTACAGAATGTGCTTGCTTTGGCAACCAAGGGAGATTCTTCAGTTTTTTGTTGATTTGGTTGTTTGAAACCACTAATCTCAAAGTTTTTCCACAATAAATATTCCAAACCAACAAACCAAAACAAGATTCCTAAAACCAAAAAAGAATAGTTGAATGTGTTTAGTATGCTGATCCATTCACCAACCCTTGAGTTTACCTAAGACACTCTCCCACATCATTGAAGTGAGTGCCAGAGTATTTGAAAACACTGTATTGTATTTCCTGTAGACTATAAAGGTGAACGGCACAGATTGCAATTAAAATATTCTTGTGGATATTGTGCTTTGGCAGCTTTTATTTCTGTTTCCTTTGTTCCTCTGCTCAAGTTGCAGGTAATTTAAGGCTAAAATATCCACCCAACATCCCCTGACTCCACTGGAGCTTTGTTTCTGAATTTGATTTGTGTTTCCACCAAAGATATACACTGAAACCAGATTTGTCAAAAGAATTGACACAGAGGCAGCATATTCCATATCTTGAAATTTAGTTTGACTCTTTTTTTAAAAAATTGGGTGTGTGTGATTGGTGTATGTAGTTATGGGATACATGAGATATTTCGAGATAAGCATACAATGAATAATAATTACATCTGGGTAAAATTCTCAACTTTTAATGCTAGCTCTAGCTCAAACCCTTCAAACTCAGAAAGACATAAGCTCATGTCTTTCACACCCTTCACCTCAAGCATTTATCATTATTTTGTGTTACAAACATTCAAATTATACTCTTTTAATTATATTTAAATGTACAATAAATTATTGCTGACTACAATCAATCAGCTGTGCTATCAAATACTAAATCTTATTCTATCTAATTATATTTTTAACTTTTTTTTAATAAATCACTAGCCAACTTGCAAAGTTGAACAGAGAACTTTTTGGAACCAGTAGTCTGGATAACTGGATTGCAGATATGGGTAAGACATTCTGTCTTCAGGTCTTTCTTCTGCTTCAGTTATGGAGTTGCAATGTCTGGGAAAATACGTATCAATGGCCAGCTCATAGCTGATTGAAATCATTTGTCATTTTTGGTGCTGGAATTTAAAACTCAAAGACTTTTTATTTTGTACCCTTTGAGTGGCAGTGTTCCCTTTTACTGGACCTTAGTGAAAGCAAATAATCTTGCAGAAGAGAACATTATTTTACTCAGATATCACTTTCCCATACTGCAATGGGTTGCTTCTGAACCCAGACTACATAATGTGAGTATAAGAATTATCTGTAAAATGTAAATGTCACATCCAATCAATGGCTCAAAACCTTATCATACTGGAAAAAATGAGCAGCAGCTTACATAATTTGGAATATAAAAATGCACTCATTCGCTTTTTTTTAAATCACTGTTCTAATGGGCGCTACTTACAAGATTACTATCTGATAAAAAAGCACAATTCTGTTGTGGGATAGCTCATTTATAAGATGGACAATTCAAAATCATGCTACAGTACAATTCTTCCTAACTATGGAAAATTGGTGACAGCCCACAGTATTGTATGTTCAATGGAATAGATTAAGCTCCAGTCAGCATTCTTTGCCATACAGTATGCCACTGAAATTTACTGGAACATACCACTGTAATTGCCATTGTTAATAGCTCTGACAAATGTCTTCAAACTTTATATTCCTAGACCATTAGAGGGAGATCCATGTGAAGAGTCAATTTCAATGGAGGCAAATACATCGAGTACGTGCTCCCCAGAAGGGACTATATCTGGAAGAAAGCAACAGAAGAAATAATGCAGATCAGTGTTTATATTAGCTCACTGGATCCACACTTAAATTTGCTAGGAAAATGTAGGTACCGTGAAGACATTTGGTGCTAAATGAGGGATATGTGGGGCAAGCCACCAAGGCTCACAAGGCAGAGGTTATCTGGATGGACACGTTTTGAAGAGATCTTAGCATATAATTTGTGGACATGGACCAGCTTGTAATTGTCAGATAGACTTGGTAAAACTCTATTCTCAAACAGAGGCCAGTGATGGATTATGTTTTCCATAAACATTTTGTCAGAATCTGAAGATGTCATGCCTCTTGCAGGAGCAGACAGTACATACATACAATTAAATTCCTAAATGACCTTTTTTCCCTCTTTGTACTATGATTACCAGATATCACAATCTGACAATAAGATTCTTTCTGTAGCTACAGCTACTCAGGAATGAATACCTTGGCATAGTACTGCAGTGTAATTGGTTGTTCCATGCCTGCCATTACCCATAGGCAACATGCACTAATGGCTTTCTAAAATACATTTTACAGGCTGGCTGGTCCAGCATGTGTTCTGATGTTGACACTCTGAACATTAATATAACTTGAAAAGCCCCCTATGACTTGGCCAGGGTTTTAAGTACTTCCTAGCACAGTAGAGAAAAGCAGTGGAAATTGTTCCATCTGGTATGCTAGGAAAGAATTTCTGCATCTTATCTCTGGGCATTCATCTCCACTTTCTGCTCCCAAAGTGACTCCAGTGAATGGCAAAAGAGTTTCACATTGCTTAAATTGGGGATAAGTAGATAAGACAAGCACAGTATTAATTCTCTTTGTCCTTCGGGATGGTCCTACTAGGCTTTCCCCTGGAGAAATAACTATAATGATAGCCCGACTTGGAGTGATTATACATTTTTGTTGAATGTCCACTCTGAAGGTGGAAAATATTTCCCTAGTCATTGTCCCTCATCAGAGGATTCCACATGCTGGGCATGTGCTTATCCATTTTCATGAGCACTATTTGTGAACCCACTGATTCACTCCTGTCTTCATTAGACTTTATTACTCCAAGAAAAAGGTAACAGTGTGGCCAATCTCAGCAGGAATAACAAAACACCATTAATCAAGATTAAGCAAATCTTATTCACAGAAGAAAGGAGGAAACTCATAGAGGAAGTGAGTGTTTACATCGAAAACATTTATCATTCTCAGTTTGTATTCCATATACAGGCTACTAGCCTTGAACAGCCTCCTCTGACTACACTAGTCAGTACAGACAGCTCAGCTCACAATATGAATTTATTATAATGTTAAATTTGTCATGCTCAGCATTACATGGCACAAAAGTAGTTTTGTGAAACCACTTCCAGATAATGCCTTGGGAATCCCTTCTTTCTAAAATTACCTGAGGCTCCAGTTTGTTCTTCTTGATAGGATTCCAGGTAGTCATACTAATGTGTCAAGCTCTCTTAATCTTCTTCAGCATACGAATGCTCTCATTTTTCTTCTTGGCTTCTAGTATGTTGTACCTCTAATATTATTAAAAATTGATGAATATTTTACTTAAAGCCAAATGAATTACTTTTCCAGATGAAGAAGTTTATGTTAGATGATCTCCTATGGGCCAAGTGTTATACTGAGGAATGATGTAAGTTTTATCTCAGATGGCCATGAAGTTGGCCCTGACCCCATCTCATCTAGGAATTCCAAATCTTCTGGCTGATTTCAGCAACATTCATATGTAATTTCCCTAACTGAGCTCCAAAGACATTTCAAGGTTGTTTCATGAATTTGAAGTTCCCTGTTTTCCCCGAAAGGAGTTATCTTCATAGTACATTAATCTTTTCTTCCGCAACTAAACCACTCTTTTAAACAACTGTGGAAGCTAAAATAATTTTGTGCTCTTTGATCTTTCTCTGCTCAGATATTCTCAATCTGTTAATTACTATTATGTTTTGATTACATGGAGATAACTGTGTACCTCGCACAATATGCAATAAACCCTAAAGAACACAGTACTTCTTACCTGGAATGACTGCAAGGAGAAAAACTGAAAAGACAGGATTATGGAGGTGGTTTTAACCTGATTGGGACACTGGTAGTATATAGGAACAGTGGGGAAAAAAAAAAAATCAATCTATCATCTGGAATCAACTCTCTAATGCAAAAGAGCTAGCAAGCTAAGTGGCATAATAGGAATGAGAAATATAGAGAAAGTGAAGGGGATTGGCTGACTCTACATTCACTGGAGCATTTAAAGAGAGAATGTTGACACTAGATTAAAATGACATAACTGAAATAGGCAGCTAAATAAGTTTTTGAGTCACCACTCTAGAGTTCCAAATCCCTCAAGCATCCATCAAAACTTTACATACTGAAAGCAAGGGTTCTCAGCTTCTGCAAGATAAAACTTGAAATGCACTTTTCTTTTCCTTATTTTTCCTCCACTCCCTAAATATGCTTTTGCAATTTTCTGTGGATAATTTACACTTGAGGGTGAAAATATGTTCAATTTAAGCTCTCCCTTCAGTAGAAATGGCTTAAATGATATTCCTTCCCATGTGCCACAATAATCTTTATGACAGATAAATGGGAACTTCCATGTATTGAGCAAATGCAATATTCCGGACATTTTACATGCTAACACATTTAATTCTCCCAAAACACTCTATGAGGTGAACAAAATTTTTACCTCAATTTTACATTTGTGGAGTCTAAGGCTTACACAGGTTAAATAACTTTCTTGGGATTGTAAACCCAAGTGAAATTTTTAGAGTGGCATTGACTTGTTTGCTGAGCTGTGCTGAATGTCTCCTTCTAACTTCTAGACTGTTTTAGCACTCATTCATTCCAGCTAACTTGTACTCCTGGATTTTATTTATTTATTCATTCATTTATTTCTTTATTTATTTATGTTATTTATTTATTTTTCCTGAGACTGAGTTTTTCTTTTGTTGCCCAGACTGGAGTGCAAGGGCGCGATCTCGGCTCCCTCCCTCGGCGACCTCCACCTCCCGAGTTCAAGTGATTCTCCTGTTTCAGCCACCCAAGTAGCTGGGATTACAGGCATGCACCACCATGTCGGGCTAATTTTGTATTTTTAGTAGCAAGGGGTTTTGCCATGTTAGTCAGGCTGGTCTCTAACTCCTGACCCCAGGTGGTCCACCTGACACAGCCTCCCAAAGTGCTGGGATTACAGACATGAACCACCAGGCCTGGCCATACTCCTGGATCTTTATAAACTTCTACACTATTCACTTATGGCTGCTCCATTAACATTTTTTTTCTATTTCTGTGAGTTTAAAATAGAATGCTTTGACACATTAGTATACCATTATGAACAAAGTACATCACAAAGTTTCTATTTCTGGCTAAGATGGAGTATGTGGGAAGATAATTGCCCTCCCACCTGAAGCAACAAAAAATGAATAAAATAAATTTAAAATAGTTTTCAGACTATGGAACAAGGGGAAGAAATGCCAATGAAGATTGATGTAGTCCCTGAGTTGTAAGAATAGAGCTGAGAGTCCAGGAAAACAAAGGTAGCTAGATGCCATGGGCTGAATGTTTGTGTCTACCCAAAATTTCTGTGTGGAAGCCTAAATCCCTAATGTGGTGGTATTTGGAGATGAGCCTTTGGAGGGTAATTAGGTCTTGATGGTGCAGCTCTCAGACAGGAGTAGTGCCATTATAAACAGAGAGAGGAGAGTTTGCTTCCTCTCTTTTATATTCTCTTTCATGTGAGGGCACAAGAAGATGGCAAAATAAAGACACAGAGAAGATGGTCATCTGCAAACCAGAAATAGAGCCCTTACCAGACACTGGATCTGATGGCGTTTTGACCTTGGTCGCAAAGTTTTGTTGTTTAAGCTACCCAGTCTATGGTATTCTTTTATAGTAGCCTGATCTAATGCACTGGAAATCACAGGACAGAATGGCAAACAGGAGAAAGAAGCAGAGAGGAAGTCAGATTTCTCAGAGCATTAACCTCAAGTGTTCAGCAGAATGCTGAATGGCACACATGTGAGAGAAAACTATCAAATATTAGGAAAACATTAAAAATGATTAGAGTAATAGTGTCTGATACACACAAAGTATAAGGAATAGTTTATGTTAACACTGGCCAAACTGGAAAGACTCATAATTCATGAATAACTGGATAGAGCCCTAAGAAGTGTTTTCCCTCAGTTGTTGGTAACAAAATAATTAACACTGTACCAAATCCAGAAAATATCATATCACACTAGAGCAAAGCTCAGAAATATTGAATACAAACATATTCAGCACCCCAAAATGTAAAATTCACATTATGTTGCTGCTAATTACAAAATATCAGACCCTCAAAGAACGAGGAATATACAACCCAAGGCTGAAAACATAAATTATTCAAAACTGATTAAACAGGACAGAAATATTATGCAACAATATTAAAAAAATTATTACAAATGTATTCCGTTCATTTGTTAAGTAGACAAACGTAAAGCATAAAAGAAGGACCCAAACCAAACTCTGAGATGAGAAACAAAATGAATGAGATGAAAATACACCTGGTGTGATAAAATCAGATATTTTGGAGGAAAAGATTAATGAATCTGAAAACATAGTTGATTTAGAGAGAAGTATCCTGCAAGTAGAATAGTGTTCACTCAATCTGTTCCTAATGCCAACAGTTATAAACCATTATAAATGAAATGGACATTTAAATGGCTTAACATAAAATAATAGCAACAAAAAACAAAATAAAATGAAATTAATATGCAACTTTTATTAACCCATTGCTGTTATGATTGCCAAACTAAATTTTCCTGAAATATATCTTATTGAGTTTTATTATCTTTAATTTAATATATTTTATGCATAATTAGAGAGGTAGGAAGAAAACAGGAAAAAAAAAGTATACATTTTCCAGAATAGAGGAGAAGGAAAAATGAAAATTTTATATTTTTGGTTGAACACTGTATTAGGATGAGATCATAAGATTCATATTATTTAAGGAATAGAGTGTTTTAGTATGTTTGTGTCACTGTGTGCAATAGACATAGCTAAGAAAATATTTTTAGAATGATAAAGCTATCCTATATGATACTATTTTACTGGAATCATAGTTATATGATTAGATATATTGCACCATGCATTTGTTAAAACCCATAAACCTATAAAACACAAAAATGAAACAATGTATACAAATTAAAGAAATACTGAAGAGTATCAGCATCTCTGGATGGAATTCAGAATGTGCTAACAAAATCTAACTGTATTACAAATGTATGATACAATCTCACACAAGGAGGTGGGAGCTGAAGGTGCTGCACTGAGTCACTTTGTTTATGAGTGGAAATGTAACCGCATAAGAATTGTATTTTAGTTGATAAAAATCGTTCCCTATGGGGTTATAGGCTAACAATTCAGAAACCACTAGACATGTTTACTGAAATTTAAACTTATAGTACATCGATATCTGATGGTTAAATCAGTGTTTCTTACTACTGGACTGAGAAGTTAAAAACAAGCAAGTGAGGAAAGCAAAATGTATCCAAGCGGTAGAATTTTACAATAGGAGACATCATAATGACTTCATGTTATCTTAGTATAGATATAGATGTATGCCATATAAATTGTTATATATAAGGTATGTAAAATTCTTTGTATATACACATATTTCCCTGCTCTGATAACTGAGAGGGCCTAAAACAAAAGGCACCCAAAACCAATGAACGCATCTAGCACCCATATCTTTATTATGATACTATCATCCAATAAAAAATTAGTGCACCTTGGAGAAATGTCTGATTATAGGGCTGGAAATGGAAATATACAAGGTTAGACTGGATAACCTTATAGTAATAGAATGTGAAGATGTGCTCAAACAAAATAAAGCAAAACCAATCAAACAAACAAAAGACAAAAAAAAAAAAAAAAAAAAAAAAAACAATCCCCCAAATATGGGTATGTTATAGGGAGACATTTACCAATGGAAAGATCTACTCATGGCCAAACCTGAAGCAATAAAAACCACAAACTAATGTAGTATTGTATTTTAACCCTTAATATAAAATCAGTATTCATAATGTCATACTGATATAATACTGATATAAATAAATCACTAAAAACTAAGTAAAATAGAGAAAATGGACAAATCTCCTCTGCTGAAGAATTACAATTTTCAAAGTAGATTTTTTTTCAAAGAGGTAGAGTGATAACTCCACACTCCTCAAATCTGGGTTATTTATAACTTTCTTCCAAAGAGTATAGTATGAGAAGAATGAAAAATGAATCATTTCGCAGTAGGTAAATATTCAAAAAAAAAGTTTAGGAGAATCATAAAATCTTGTGCTTTAGATTTTGGTAACTGTGAAATATTTGCACAATAGAATATTTACTGGAAGAAGGAAAACTCAAAGGCCAGAAAAAGTATTTGAAAGGCATGCGTGGAAAAGGTAAGAGATGCTGGGGTCTCTGGAACTAATTAGCTAAAGGGAAAGATAGAAACAAGGTATTTGTCTTTACTTTTTATTTCACTTTCCATCATAATTCTGTAAGCTAAAAATTGCTTAACATAGTAAGATTTTTATCTTTAACTTGGTGAATGATAATAATCATAGGTAATTATTGTGTATTAACTGAATGGAACAGAATAATAGGTTCTTAGTTGACTAGTAAACAGCACAGACATACACACACTCATTGCATACATTTGAACAGTACTAGATGTAATACTAATTAAATATAATTTCATTTGCTTATGTTGCTTTGTATTCTATATTAAACTGTTGAGTAGCTACTGAGAATAAATACTTTATTTGAAGTCTGCTGTACTTTCATGATTGTTGAGTTAAAATTCCTTTTGTGTACATTTTGTAACAGGTCATGTCATGTAATAAAGTCACAAAACATTTTATAATTAATTGTAGATGCTGCTAATTTTCTATAGTGTGTTGAACTCCTGGACTTGATAAAAAAAGATGCAATGAACTATATTGTATCTTTACCAAGAATTATATAGATTTATTATAGTCTGTAGCATATTTGTTGTCTAGCCCTTGGATTATTTCTAAATATGAAATTTTATTTGATAAGTTTATCTTATATTTAAAAATGGTTTGCTTTGTATTCTAGATCCATTTAATTCTCTGTTACCTAGAAAACTGCATTTGCCTCATGTGCACGCACAATAATCTCATTTAAGTTGGGTCTACTCTGAATAAATGTGATAGTCCAAATCAGTTCATTTCACCATTTCAGCACTTACTTGTATTTGTCAAGTGGCAAATACTTCATTAACTCAAAGACATACTTCGTCAATTTGATTGCGTATCTTGTTGGTACAGCTGCTTGTTTTCATAATCCAGTTGCATATTAGGGCATTTGAGTCTGTAGTTACATGACCAATCTTGTTTATTTGCTGATGACTCTCTGCTTTAATAATTGAAGTCATCAGTGTATGAAAATGTGTGTTTTGCAAACACCGATCCATTGACCAAGTTGTGTGTTGGTACACTAATTAATAGTGTCTATATTAAAATGCTTTCATTAAAAAGGTGGTGCTATAATATAAAATAACAGAGTTACAGCATATTATTTGTAATGTAAATATATAAACTAGAGGTATCTGTAAATAACTTTAAATATATCGTGAGCTGTATTTATTGCAATAGAAAATTTTAAGTAAGGCAGTCACCTGTCACCTTTATCCCACCTAAGGATTTGTTTGGTGCAAAAGATGCCATTTAAATCATTCTTCTGAATCAATACATTTTAACAAGATAGACTACTTTTCTGTATGTTTTATACTACATTAGCAAGGTCATGAGAAAGGCCAATCAAAGTTAGAGAAGGCTTTGAAGGAAATATATGAGTTGACTTGTTTCTGTAAGTCATTTTCTAAACAGATAAGTTATAGAATGTCATAGACAATGAGAAAAATGAGTATTAAAATACCATTGAGTTCTGGTCTGATACTTAAGCATCCTGGACTTTATAATTCCATCCTAGTAAGTAAAAGTTCAACAAACCAAAAGTGACCAATTCTTTTTAGATCTGTCATAAAACTGATGTCACAGGGCAAACTGCTGCCCCAAGAAGAAGCCACCATAGAAACAAGTTCCAGGGTAGAAAACCTGATCTATAATTGACAAATTGTTGCAGGCTCAATGGGGAGAAGTCTGAGAGTTGGGAAATTCAGGGTGTTCAGCCTTAGGGGAACACACTCACACTTTTCACAGTTTTACTTCCAGGAGTTCTACTATGTTCTCACAGTAAAAATCTGAGGAAAATTCCCTCTTGATTCTGGCAATGGGAGGGGAGAAGTGGCCATTTAGAAACATGAAAAAGCATTTTGCTCTTCTTAACAAGGCTTGCCCTCATGAGAAACTACTTTACCGGAACATAACACGTTGAAGCTTATCAGAGCTTCACTAGTGTTGGGGAAGGGAATTATCCAACTCTGGCCAGCTTTAGTCCTGCTTTAGTCTACTCCTAGCCTTCCATGTGGAAAAAGAAAAATACCAGACTTCTACCTTCTCTAATTATCTTTTGTCACCTAAGGTGAGGGGAGTACTAGAAAGCGCTCACGAAGTTCAGTTCAGGGTCCCAGTATCACTAAATGACTGAGACCTAATTATAAGACTATAGAATGCTTCCTCCTTCCCCCCACACATTACCATCACATTACTAAAGGCTGCTTAAGAAAACACAGTTTGAAGGGACAGAGCAAGCGTCATAACCAGAGTCAGATATTAACTGGAATACTGGAATTATCATACCAAAAATCTAAAATAACTATGATTAATATGCTAAAGGCTCTAACAGTGACAGAAATTTCCAAGAAAGAAACAAAAAGAAATACTAGAGATAAAATACACTGAGACAGAAATAAAGAATGCCAATCATGGACTCACTAGTAAACTGGGCATGGAGGAGAAATGAAGCCCTGAGCTTGAGGATATGTCAATAGAGATTTTCAGAACTGAAGAGCAAATATAGAAAAGACTAAAAACATTATTTGAGAACTTTGGGACAATGATAAAAGGTGTAACATACATGTAATGGGAATGCAAGAAGCAGAAGAAAGAGAGAAACAAAGGAAGAAATATTTGAAAGAGTAATAACTGGGAATCTCTCCAAAGTAATGTCAGACATCAAATCACAAATCCAGGAAGCTCAAATCCACCAGACTTGGCAAATGCAAAACAAATAAACAAAACAAAACAAGAAAGCCCACACCTGAGCATATCATACAAACTGCAGAAAATCAAAGATTAAAAAGATAATAAAGGAATACTGTGAACAGATCAAGGACCACAAATTTGAAAACCTAGATGAAATAAACCAATTCCTTGAGAGGCACAATCTGCCAAAACTCATACAAGAAGAAACAGATACTATGAATAGACCTATGTTTATTAAATAAATTGAATCAGTAATTAAAAACCTTCCAGAAAAGAAAGCAGCAAGCCCATATGAATTCACTGGTGTGTTCTACCAAACATTTAAGAAAAAATGTTACCAATTATATACAATCTTTTCCAGGAGAAAGAAACAGGACGGACACTTCCTAACTCATTCTATGAAGCTAGCATTACCTTAATACAGAAACTAACAACGAAATGGCTGTAAAACTGCAACCAATAACTCTTATAAACATAGATTTAATCCTCAATAAGATATTAGCTAACTGCATGCAACAATGAATTAAAAGAACCAAACATCACAACCAAATGGAATTTAGTACGGGTAGGTAATGCTGGTTCAACATTTGAAAATCAGTGAATGTAATTTATCACATAAATGGGACAAAGACGAAAACCACATAATTATATCAATAGATGCAGACAAGCAATTGACAAAATCCAACACTTATTCATGACAGAATCTCTTGGTTAAATAGAAATAGAACTTCCTGAAGTTGATAAAGATTATCTACAAAAAATCCAACAGCCAACATCATACTTCATGGTAAGAAACTTCAGAAGCTATACTGATAAGATCAGTAGCAATGCCAGGGTTTTCATTCTTACCACTACTTTTCAACATTGTATTGAAAGTCCGAGCTAATCTAATCAGACAAGAAAAGGAAACAAAAGGTATACAGATTGGGAAGGAAGAAATGAAACTGTTTTTGTTTGTAGATCACATGATTGTCTATGTAGAAAATCCAAATGAATCAACAACAACAGAATTCCTGGAACTACATTATTATAGCAATGCCCACAGAGATTTACAGATTAAACAGTATGCCTATGAAACTATCAACTCCCTTTTTAAACATAATTTTAAAAAATATTCTGAAATTCATGTGGAACCAAAAGAGTATGAAGAGCCAAAGTAATTCTCAGCATAAAGAACACAGCAGGAGGCATCATACTGCCCAACTTCAAGGTAAAGCGATCCTGACAAAGGACAACAAAGCTGGAGGCATCACTATTTATGATGTCAAAATATATTACAAATTTACAGCAATTAAGACTATGTGGCACTGGCATAAAAACAGACATCTAGACAAATGAAACAAAATAAAAGCTCAAAATAAACACAAATGTTTACAATAAACTCATATTTGACAAGGGTGCCAAGAATATAAAATGGATAAAAAATCATTTCTTCAGCCGATGGTGCTGGGAAAACTGGATATTCATATATAAAAAAAATGACATTAGACGCTTTCTTACACCATACACAGACAAAACAAATTAATGTGGATTAAAACTTAAATTTAAGACTTAAAACTGTAAAAATTCTAGAAGAAAACATAGGAAAGTTTCTTAATATGCTTAGTGGTGATTTCTTGGATATTACGCTAAAACCACAGGAAACAAAACAAAAATACACAAGTAGGACTACATAAAACTTAAAAGCCTCTACACAGCAAAGTAAACAATCAATGGAATGAAAAGGTAACCTATGGATTAGGAGAAAATATTTACAAATTATATATCTGGCAAAAGGTTAATTTCTGAAATATTTAAGGAACTCCTACAACTCAACAGCAAAGTAATAATAATAACCCCTTTAAATGGGCAACTGACTTCAGCAAATATTTGTTTATAGAAGACACACAAATAGCCAACAGGTAAATGAAAAGATGTTTAACATCATTAATAATCAGGAAAATGCAAATCAAGACCATAATGTGATATCACTTCTCATCTGTTAAAATGGCTTCTATCAAAAAAAAAAAAAAAATCAAAAGGTAACAGTGTTAGCAAGGATTTGAAAAATTTAGAACTCTTTTATGTTGCTGGTAGAAATATAAAATAGTGCAGCAGCCACGGAAAACTAGTATGAAGGTTTATATAAACTAAAAATAGAATTACCATGTGATCCAATAATCAAATTGAAATCAGAATCTCAAAGAGATATATGCACTCCTGTGTTCATTTTGGCATTATTCACACTAGCCAGAATATGGGAACAATCCAAATGTCAATCAACAAATGAATGAATAAAGAAATTGTGGAATAAAAATCCAATGGAATATTACTCAGTCTTGAAAAAGAAGGGAATTTTGTCATTTACAACAACATGGATGAACATGAACATTTTGCTCAGTGAAATAATTCAGTCCCAGGAGAACAAGCATTGCAAGATTCCACTTCTATGCAGGGTCTAAAATAGTTAAACTCATTGAAACAGAGAATTCATTTATGGTTGCCAAAGACTGGGAGGTAGGGGATATGGGAACGTTCCATAGGTATGAAGTTACGGTTATGGTAGATAAATATTTCCAGAGATACGCTGTATAACACAGTACCTGTAGTTAATATTACAGTGATATGCACTTTGATATTTTATGATGTGTAAAATATACAATGATAAAATCATTTAAAATTTTGTCATCATAGTGACAAATTTGCATTCAGTGAATCTGAATATCTTTTGCTGATAAGAATACAGCATCACTGAAAATTTTTTCTAATATATACACAACAATGCATATGTTATATAAATTGTTACATATATAAAACCAATATATAACATATACAATAGTTTGTTATATATTGGTTTTATATATGTAACTATTTATATAATATGGATACTGGAAAACCAATATATAACATATATTTTTTATATGTATAATGTATATATAAAATGTTATATATGTCGAATATGTTATGTATGTTATAACATCTTATATATATTATAAACATGTTGAATATGTTATATGTAACATATTCAATCATGAATATAAATCAGACTCAATATTTTAATTAGTGATAATATAACCTTCAGATATGCATGCTTATGTAGACCAAGAGACATGTTCAAGTAGAGCTTGAGTATCCCTTATTCAAAATGTTTGGGAAAAGAAGTGTTTTGAATTTCAAATTTTTTTGGATTTTGGAATATTTGTATCTACATAGTGAGATATCATGGGGATTTGACACAAGTCTAAAGAAGAAATCCATTGACGTTTTCTACGTGTCTCATGCAACAGCTTGAGGTAACCTTATACAATACATTAAGTAATTTTATACAATATTTAAAATAATTCTATTAAATTGGAGACTGAAGTGAGATGATCATTTGAGGCCAGGAATTCAAGACCACTCTGGTCAATATAGCGAGACTTTGTCTTTAAAATAAATTTAAAAATTTTCCTGGCCTGATAGGCACCTGTGGTCCCCACTACTCAGAAGGCTGAGGTGGAGGAATACTTTGAGCCAAGGCTACAGTGAGCTATGATCCAGTCTGGGGAACAGAGCAAGAAATTGTCTCTGAAATAAATAAATAAATAATTAAATAATTAAATAAATAAATAAATAAATAAATAAAATAATTATGTGCCTAAAATAAAGTTTGTGTACATTGAACTGATGCATCAGAAAGCAAAGGTGTCATTAGCTCAGCCACCTATGTAGACAACCCGTGATTACTTGCCATTGCCATCATGCTGTGTGTGGAAAAGATACATTGCAGTTGCAGGAGGCTGGGATGTTCCTTTTTCTGGGGGAGGACACTGAAGAAACTGTGTGTTGTGTGCTGAAGTTTCTTTTTAAAAAAATTTTTTTATTATACTTTATGTTCTAGGGTACATGTGCACAACGTGCAAGTTTGTTACATATGTACACATGTGCCATGTTGGTGTGTTGCACCCATTAACTCATCATTAACGTTAGATGTATCTCCTAATGCTATCCCTCTCCCCTCCCCCAACACCACAACAGGCCCCAGTGTGTGATGTTCCCCTCCCTGTGTCATGTGTTCTCATTGTTCAGTTCCCACCTATGAGTGAGAACATGTGGTGTTCGGTTTTCTGTTCTTGCGATAGTTTGCTGAGACTGATGATTTCCAGCTTCATCCATGTCTCTACAAAGGACATGAACTCATCCTTTTTTATGGCTGCATAGTATTCCATGTTGTATATGTGCCACGTTTTCTTAATCCAGTCTGTCATTGATGGACATTTGGGTTGGTTCCAAGCCTTTGCTATTGTGAATAGTACTGCAATAAACATACATGTGCATGTGTCTTTATAGCAGCATGATTTATAATTCTTTGGGTATATACCCAGTAATGGGATGGATCAAATGGTATTTCTAGTTCTAGATCCTTGAGGAATCACTACACTGTCTTTCACAATGGTTGAACTAGTTTACAGTCCCATTGACAAATGGGATCTAATTAAACAAAAGAGCTTCTGCACAGCAAAAGAAACTACCATCAGAGTGAACAGGCAAACTACAGAATGGGAGAAAATTTTTGCAATCTACTCATCTGACAAAGGGCTAATATCTAGAACCTACAAAGAACTCAAACAAATTTACAAGAAAAAAACAAACAATCCCATCAAAAAGTGGGCAAAGGATTATGAACAGATACTTCTCAAGTCATGTATGCAGCCAACAGGCACATGAAAAAATGCTCATCATCACTAGCCATCAGAGAAATGCAAATCAAAGCCACAATGAGATACCATCTCATACCAGTTAGAATGGCGATCATTAAAAAGTCAGGAAACAACAAGTGCTGGAGAGGATGTGGAGAAATAGGAACACTTTTACACTGTGTGCTGAAGTTTCTACTGAGACCTGCCACATAAGGTCAGGTGTGAAATTTTCTACTTGGGGTGTCACATCAGTGCTCAGAAAGTTTTGGATGTTATAGCACCTCAGATTGTAGATTTTCAGATTAGGGATGCTTAACCTGTATGTGTATGTCAGTGTTATCCACAATAGCTCAAATATTGAAACAATTTATACATACATCAATATTTTTAGAAACATGTAATATCTTCATGCAATGGAATACTATAGAAATGAAAATAAACCATCTTGAACTGCCCTCAGCAACAAAGATGCATTTCACAGACACAATATTGAGAAAAGAAGCCAGTTGTAACATGCTATATATCGGGCTGTTATTGATAGAAAATGTTAAAAAAGAACAAAACTAGGTTTTAGCTTTCAAAGTAAGGATTATGGTTAACTTTGAGAATTGAAGAGGATTAATGGTGAATTTCAGTATTGAAATGGTGAATGTCAGTATTATTCTAACTGTTGACCAGGGAAGTAGTTACATGGGACTGATAATTTATTGAGCTACATCTTTATGATTCATAAAATGCACCCATATGTGTTATAATTCATGACAAAAAGAGTAATTTTAAAATTTTAAGTTAACTGAATTTTTTAAAAAAATGAAGAAGTTGGCCGGGCGCGGTGGCTCAAGCCTGTAATCCCAGCACTTTGGGAGGCCGAGACAGGGCGGATCACGAGGTCAGGATATCGAGACCATCCTGGCTTATACGGTGAAACCCCGTCTCTACTAAAGAATACAAAAAACTAGCCGGGCGAGGAGGCGGGCGCCTGTAGTCCCAGCTACTTGGGAGGCGGAGGCAGGAGAATGGCGTGAACCTGGGAGGCGGAGCTTGCAGTGAGCTGAGATCCGGCCACCGCACTCCAGCCTGGGCGACAGAGCCAGACTCCGTCTCAAAAAAAAAAAAAAAAAAAAAAAAAAAATGAAGAAGTTGTACGCTGCCTTTTAAAAAAATTATTATTATACTTTAAGTTCTAGGGTACATGCGCACAATGTGCAGGTTTGTTACATATGTATACATGTGCCATGTTGATGTGCTGCCCCCATTAACTCGTCGTTTACATTAGGTGTTTCTCCTAATGCTCTCCCTCCCCCAGCTCCCCATCCCACAACCGGCCCAGGTGTGTGATGTTCCCCTCCCGGTGTCCAAGTGTTCTCATTGTTCAATTTACACTGAAACAAGTAAAAGGTTCTTTGCAAGGCACCTGAGTCTCTTCCCACATTGTTTCTGGTCTGCTTAGATGCTATTGCATCCCATATCCTGTAAACCACTTTCTCTCCTATCATAAATTTCATCCAAATACATTTCCTTGACTTTCCTCAAGCAACATTTTGTTGTTGTTGTTGTTGTTGTTGTTGTTGTTATTTTGGTTGTTATTCAACTTTTATTATAGCATTCTATCTACTGTTTTGTGTATAATATCTCAAATTACGGCTTTGCTAGTTACTTGATGCTGAAAATCACCCTTTCTATACAGGACAATTGTTTTTCCTGTGATCTTGAATTTTTTAGAAGTAGCATTGTTCTAGAAAAGCCTCAGTATTGGACCTGAGAGAGTTTTTCTCATGTATTTTCTGAAGAAGAAATACTCATCTCTTCTAACTAGTTACTAAATGTCTGAGACTTTAGACTTTAGACTTTTTCTTGCTGAGACTTTCATAAATTTCTTTTTTTGTGACTGTTAATGAAGAAACAACATGTGGCTCTCAGGGTGAAAATGGAGCCTTTGGAATCAGAGTCTAACAAGCTTAAATTTTAGTCTTGGATGAGTTATTTAACATGTAAAACTCAATTTAATCATCTGTAATGTATAATATATTCTAAGTTTACGGGCTTTCTGTGAAAATTTAATAAGAAAATATATGTAAAGTGCCTTGGAAACATAAAATACAATGAATCTTTCTTTTATATTTAATTTCAAACAAAAAATAACAGTTATTTTTGTGACTGAAATGACAAATAACATCAATTCTGTCTGCAATTTCTGGGCGGAGAAATTTAATTTCCCACTTTGGCAACTATAATTCTTTATGCCGAATTCACATGATGCACAATGAAAATATAAACTGATATTCAAAGAGATGACTTAATTTAAAAATATTTTAAAGAAATGAGCAAAACATTTAGAAAGAATGATGTAATTGCTAAAATAGCTTATTTTATTTCAAGACTCCCCAGTGGATTTTCAACAGTCCTTTCATAATGATGAACTAAGAACATTTTCAGATTAGCTGTGTAGAAAGATCAAACTAACTTTACATTTGTTGAGATAAAAAATAAATGTTAGGTTTTGTGTGACACACATTGATACTTCAAAATTACTAAATTGTTTACCTTTAAGTTTAATAGAAACATCTAAAATATAAAAGGGAAAAAACACATCTCAGTTAGTTACATTAAATATGAAAGAATGCTGGCAATGTGTTTTTTCCTTATGGAAATATGCTTTTATAGTCTAGACAATGTTTTTAATCCAAACAAACAATTTCTTACTAATATTCTGTTCAGAATAATGTGATTACTTAGGAACTTAATTTGTGATGGAAAACCATAATCTTTCTCCATATTATATCATATTACATTATTTTATTTAATAAAAAGCATTAGCTAAATGTCTCAGAATAATGAATACTTGGCTAATTCAGGCAATAACCAATGTTTTCAGCACACTTTCCCCTAAAAGAAAGCATAAGTATTTGAGGAACTATAAAGTATTTCACTTGTCAGACAGAGAAATATAAGGGCTCCATACAGAATCCAGGACATGGCACAAGAACTTCATTCTAAATGATTTTATAATCTTATTGAGAATGAAAACTATATGACATATTAAGAAAAAATTTAATGCCTGTGAATAGATGGTAACAGAGAGGACAGCAGAGGCTTTAAAATCTACCCAAGTTAGCAAAAATGACATTGAAAATTCTTTGAATCAACTGATCAATTGATTGATATAGATAAATAACTGTTTAAAAGGCCGCATATTCATTTGCAAATTATGTAATAAAGTTTATTAATGCTAATATATGAAATATTATAAACCATGAGGCAAATTATTTTGCAGCCTTTAAAATTTGGTTCCTTTATACTTTCTCAGCTTCAGCTTTTCCCATTGTTGCATTCTAGACCAGCTGTGTTTGGATCCCTATCATGCAAGGCTGTTACATACCTAGACGTATTTTACATCAACTTTTATTCTACTTAGAAAGGCTTTAATGTCTTTTGTGTGAACTGGCCTACATTTTATATCTTATTTGAGTTTCTCTGAATCTAGCACATGAATACAAATATTCTAATTATTGCCAGTTTATTAGCATCGCTCATTAGATAACAGCATTTTCCTTCTGCTGCAAAGTACAAGAGTGCGTAGGACATATTTTTTTTTATTGTTGTTATTCTTGTTTTATCCTCTCACACACATAGTCAGTGATCAGGAAATGTTAATTGATGTGCTGATTAGAAATTATGAAGCAATTCTTACCCTTAATTTTTACGGAGTTGTACATGAATGGCCACTGTATTTTATTGCCTGTGCCATAAGTAAAGAAATCCAAAATCCAAAGTCACATCTAAGGTCTCATCCAGACATTCACTCAGCATATAACTCCAATGGTCCTGTTGCATTAAGGGTAAGGGCATGAAATATAAATGTGCTCAATATGAGTTAATTCATAGCAAATTTTCCTGGACTTCTTTCTCCCAGAAGAAAGGCAGGATGACAAAGACATGTACCATGTTCTTTTCAGGAAACACATCTGGAAATTCTTAAAGTGTGAAACCTTGAGTTGTGCCTTCTTTAAGGAAAATTGTTGCTAGAAGAGGGAGCTTACAACAAACAAGTTTACTGTTAGAGTTATCTGATACTAAACACACTTATGCCCGGTGAGGATTAAAACAGTTGAGATACATCTCTGTAATTTGGTATACCTATTTTTTCGATGCTCAGATTTCGAAAAAGGAATTCAGAGAATATTCCTTAAAAAAGCCACACTGATATTTATTAATATTTGCAATTATTTTGCCATGTCTGTCACTGATTTCCTTTGTATTCTTGAAAGACCAAATACCTCTACTTAAATATTTTTTAATAAAATGGTAAAAATAAATTATTATATTCAAAGAAAATCAATTTTCCTTGATGCATCAAGGTTATAATATATTATGTTTATTTTACAATTACAAAAATAAATCTTCACCCTACCATATACTTGGCTCAAAGGTAGAATGTGTTAACTATTTTCTGTGGTTCTATGTTCCAGGATCAAGGTTAACTTATATAATATCATGGGTGGAAAAAACTCAAAGTTATCTTTTCCAACAAAAGAAATTGCTTGTACTACAGTTTGCATTCAATATCTGTTACACAAATAATCATCAAAAGACAGAGAAGGGCTTCCTATAGTGTGAGTGAATCCATTCTTTTGTGACCATTTCCTTAACAAGAAATGGTGGAGTTATATCATTCAGTCCTTTCTCATATATATAAAAGCTAGCTTTTGTTACACTTAAAAAAAACTTCCTTTTTTATATGTCATGTTAAAAGTAGTTGAGAGTATAAATGTGTTCATCCCAGCAGAGTTGTAGAAGATAAATTATTTTTCTCTTTAAATGAAGCTGGTTATCAAATCTGATATTTCATTTCAACAATAAGTTTGGGTATATATGACAATTTATTTTTTCTACTGATGTTTGTTTTTTCTCCTTAGTTTCTCCAGTGGAACACTTACATTTTTTTAAAGACAAACAACATCAAAGGTGGTATACTATAAATACAAATGAGATCAGTACTCACAATAGGAGACAGGCCTGTATGAAAAGCATACTTGTCACCCTAATATTTCTCATATCTATTACTTTGGTGAAAAATACTTCTTTGGATATCTCCTGCCTCTCAGATACTCTTCTAGTCAATGGAGATGGGGTGGAAAAGATCGATATGATTCCTGACTTCTGGCTTTGCTGTATTAGTGGAAGGAGCAATTAGCAAGCAAACATATACATGAGTTGTTTTTAATAGTGATAAATATTACGAGTAAAATAAAGCAGGAACATGTGATGAAAGTAAATGGACATGTTAATGATATTGAACTATTCTGGAAGGTCTCTAAATAGAGGCATTTCAGAGCAGCACAGAATCAATGTAGAACCATTAGCTAAGTCTGAAGAAGCCCGATTAAATGAGGCTTTAATTTAGAGTGCAAATGTCCTGAAGTGAAAGCATTCCAACTGTAATGGGAAATAGTGGAGTAATACAAGATCAAAAATGCTAGAAATTTTTATGATATTTTAAAAGTCCATTCTGGGTGTTAAATGAGTACAACACTGGTGGTAAATTGACATGTGAATGATGAATGTGGATTGACTAAAAAATGGTAACATGAAGAGTAGTGAAGTGATATCACTCAGACTATATCTTGGTGATACATATTATTTGTTAATATAGTTAATATAGTAAATAACAGAGAAGCAGAATGCAGACACAGAATATCTAGACTGATCACGCCATTAGCTTATGTTTCAAAATTCCCATCTGGTTTACTGAATATTTAGCTTATTATTAGTGCTTCTTAAAATAACAAAAACACGAGGTTTTAAGATTTCAATAGAAAGATCCAACTTCTAACTAACTACTGAAGTCAGACTGAAAGAGGCATTTTAATCATCTTAAGCCAGTCTTGGGAATCAAAGCATCCTTAGCTCTAATCCGATTGCTGACATTGACCCCCTTTTTTGCCTTTGGAAAATTGCTTAATTCTTCTGCTTGTTTTTGCTGTTTGTAAAATGAAGATAATAAGATGTGATTATATAAATCAGAAATGCTATCACATAAAACAGAATAAACTGACAAATATATCATGCATATGGAATTTATTGTGAAGCATCTTATTTTGCAATATACTTAAGAGGTATTTCTAAAAAGTAATTAAGACAGATTAGAAATTTTATAAAATGTTTAATTTTATGAACCATTAAATTAAATTAAATTAAATTAATTAAAGGCAAAGATATTTAAATATTCACAACAAAGCATAACTTATTTCAAAGAAAAAAACTATATTCTTTGAAAATTTAAATATTTTTGATATGATTATTTGGAAAAATATTTGGTAGCAATCAGCCTCTAAATTAGCTTGAAATAATGTCAAAATGAGAAACATGTTTTTCATCCGTGGATATAAATATAAAACATAACAAAATAAATAAAAATAAGAACAAAATCATTAACTCTAAACAGAACCTATCCACTTCTTTTTTCCCCCAGAAGGCTCTTCACTTACAAATACAGAATTTGTACTAAAAACCAGTAACTACATTTAGGGGTTATACAGTTTACATAATCATTTTATTATATACACATCCGAAGTCATTAATGACTGCTAGTAATCACATTTTCTCTTGTTCAAGAGGAGAGGAGAGCAGTTTATTTAGCCATATCACATAATAGAGTGTTAGTGAAAGGTGAGTCACACCAAGATCTATAATTAGTTTCAAATAATTTCAAATGTGAATAGTGATATAAAGTAATTGGACCATGAGGCAACTGCATTGTTCAGTAATTGCATATTCAGTTTCATTTTGTAAGCTCACCCTCTTGCTGCTTGTATTTGCCATTTCTACTGTGAATAAAGTTTACATCAGTCACACCATATGACGTGGAATGTAAAGGGGAATGCTCTGTCTACTCAATAAAAGTAGTTTATATTCAGTGTCTGTTCACAATTGTGTAGCCACTAAGTAAGTACTTTAAGTACATAATTTAATCTAATTTTCCCAAGATTCATATGATAATTTGACAAGGGTATTCTTATAATTACCCATTTTAATAGTTGAGAAATCTGACACCACACTAATTTCAATATCTAATGTTATACAGTTAGTGAATGGGTGAGACTCAAGGTTTTCAAATTCCAAAACTACATATCTTCTTTGTACTACTAGTATTATGACATATAACTTTAGCACATTTTCATTTCAGAGTTAACTTTAATACTGCTTAAAAGTGTAAACACTGAATGAACTGTCTTTCGTTAAGAATTTATTTCATCTAACTTTCATGATGATCCAATATATGCTTAAAGCAAAGGACAAAGGAATATGAGTGTAAAGATCACCATTTTGCTTAAATTGTATACATTTACCAGATTGCTATCTACATGAAACAGAATACTATATAGAATGAGTAACTGTAAATAATTAGATAATTTGATCTTGGCACATCATTCTACTCTAGGTTATGCCATTAAACAACATTTTACTTTGAAAAACGTAATAAGAATTTTGCTTCAGTACTATGCTTTGATTTTATGCAGAGACACGAAATCTGGCTAATTTCAGAAAGCACAGAAAGGATCAAGGGACAACTAGAGATTTCAAACAAATGCTGAATATTTAAGACTCAGAATGGAAACAAGACATTATATTTAAAGTTACAATCTAATTAGCAGGAATTAATGTAAATATCCTTAGGACATTTTGTGATATAAATAGTATACAAATTTTTCTTGTATTTTTCAACATGAATCAAATTTCAAGAGACAGAGTCTCAGGTACCAAGACTGAATTTCATGTTCCAGTGAACACGAATTTTTAATTTTTCCCCATTAGCAGCTGCTGCAAGACTTTTCCTTGGTTCAGTTAAAGACAAGGTCCTTGACTGTCCCACAGCCACAAGAATTTAGGCTTGCAGATGGTTTGAAGGATGAGTGAAGCAGGGTTTTATTGGGAGAAACGGAAAGAAAAGGAGGGCTGGGAAACAAGGATCCTCCACAAGTTCAGAGTTCCTGCTGGAGCGCTTCCTACCCGAAGGTTGAATCCCAGGCCCTACATAGGAAGAGAAGAAGCTTGGTTCCTCCCTGCTGCAAAAGGCACTAACTTCTGTGGCTCCATACCAGTGCGGAGGCCGCTGGGAATTTCTCCAGGGACCCCTCTCACCTGGCTGTCTCATTACCCCCTCTAAAAAAGTACATCTAACTGCCGTTAGATTAAAGGACGAAGACCAGTCTTAACTGCTTCCTGCTGATGAGGGTAGTGCTGTTTAGGGGAATTGGCAGCGAGAGCTCTTTCAGAGGCTTATCTAAGGGTCCCCAGCAGAAAGGCCACCAGTCCGAGGCACCGGTTGCATGACCATTTGGAGTTTGATGGCCTGAAGGCAAGAACAGACGAACCGGCTTATTAGAAAACATGTATCATAATGAGATAAGGGGAGGAGTGAGGATAGCTAAAAATTTCAAGGCCTTTTCCCAGTTTACACAGGGAGAGGAAGGCCAAAAGCCCAACTGACAAAAAAGAAAAAAATAAATAAATAAAACTTTACCCTTTTGCTGGCATGTTGGGCTTCCCAGTTCCCTTAGCCTGTGTCCAGTCCTAAGACAACCAGTTTAAGGTTTGGGGAATTAACTCTTTCCAGTTTGGAGGATGCATCTGAAGGGAGTGTCCTGTAGTAAGGAAACGTGATTAACTATTATTGAAGAGAGAACCGAATAATTAACTATTATTCAAGAAAGATAAAAGACGGCACCTCTTAAAGGAGTCCCAAGGGTTCAGGATTCATTTGAAAGGGGTACAGACTGAAGATGAATGGCTACCCACCTAGAAGGAGGGGCGCAGGTGTCCCCGGCTCCCTTCTCTTCCTAGCAGATACCCAGGGTACCTGAGGGAGAGAGGTTAGAGCGTCCTCTTTCCCTCTTCCATCCTTGTATTCCCGAGTTCTGGCGACTTTGGCAGGTAAGGCCATGAGTGCCAAAGCGACTTGCACCCATGAAGCAGGGGGGCCTAGTGGGTGGGAATCACTCACTCTTACCCACATATGCCCTATCTCCGCTGCTGTCAGTAGCCTGGGATTCCATGGACCTCATTTATCTCATGGATATGAATGTGGCCTTTATCCATGAAACAGGAAGCTTCGGGTTGGCTTAATCCACAGGAATCAGCCACGCTCAGCTGCAATGTGCCTTTTAATTTCCATTATCATCTGCCTCTGGATCCCTCAGATCCCGTTTTCTTTTCTAGGGCTTTGACCCTAAGCTTGGAATTGAGTCTGGGACAAAGATGTGTCTCAGAGTGGGGGTTGTATGGACTCCTTATCATAAGCCAAATGCTAAGGTGAAACTGTGGAAATGAGTCCTCATCCAACAAGGGAGAGAAAAGCAGGTCTTGTGACACCCAGATAACTGGTAGCTATAGTTATGCTTGCTAGGATTTGGGTGCATGGTGCTTGGTTTTGGTTCATTCTCTCGGTCTCATTTTCCCAAAAAGGAAACCTCTGGGTGATGGGCACCCTATGTATTCCATCACCTGGCAGGATTTGCATAACTGCTCAGAACTAGAATATTGATCTAGATTTTTACATTACCCATCCCTTTTGATCTTTTTGAGCTGTTGCTGGAGAGTGTTGGTTGGGTCACAGAAACAAGCAGGGTTAGCCTAAAATGTAGGTGAAAACTTAAAAATGACTAGTGAGTTTAGAATTTAATGACAAATATAAGTTTTGAAACATGATTTCTCTTTCCCCAATCCCCATGTTTGTTTTAAAAAAACATAATCATAGAACTGAATGGTTTGCAAAATAGACTGTAGTCTAATACTTGGCCTGATTATTTGCATAACATGCAGCAAGAATAATTATTTCTACATAGGTCTTTTGGATTGACGTTGATGGAATTTTGTTCCACAAGGAATCTCAGATAAGACCTTTTAAAGCTGAGCACAGCCATGAGTTTATCCTCAAATACCTGTGAGGTGGCCGATTCTCTCCTCTTAAGGTCCCAAGATAAACTTGGAGCTCCTAGGCCTGTTAGAAAGTGACATTCTTTACTGACTAAAGGTCAGGAACCCTACACAGGGACTGTGTAGGCAAGGGTATGAGGCCATTTTCCTCACAAAGCTTTTATTGTTTCTGTGAGTCAAGATTGACTCCTTAAAGGGAAGCAGTCAATGCTTTGGTAAAATAACCACTTTCTCCAATTGTGTTCTGTTGCAAAAGAAAGTGGATTCTTATTGCACTGATGCAAACAACTGTATTTCCCTAAGTTAAGAATACTCACAGATAGGTTCCAAATTCGAGAGGAACCAGGCAGAGAGAAACAAACGTGCTCCAAATTTTGATCACAGGGAGTATATTGTACTCAATTATTAAAGGCTATAAATAATTTGAAATACGTTTCCTTGACTCTGAAAAACAAAACAAGGATCTGCAGTACCCCACCAAAAGTCAAAAAGGTTGCTTCAGCTTCCTGAGTTCAGTCCATTTAGTTAACTCTTGCTTTGCTTGATATTTGAGAACATTTCGGCTCTTTATAAGTCCTGTACATTTTCCTCTATTCCAATGTTACAGTTTCTAAAGTCATCAGAAGCCTGTATTTGAGAGCACTTGTTAATGTTCTATAGCTCATTATAAACCATTTTTGAAAAGGATTAAAACAAGACAACAATTGTCTGTGAATAGCAAAATGTCTAGGGTAGTTACAGTTAGAAATACAATTGACAAAACAGTTGGGTTATCTCCATGGTTTACAATAATTTAACATAAAAACCTTAATTACAATTGATAGCACATACTTAGACAGTAGAATTTTAGAAATTCCATATAATTTGAAACATATATTAGCATTATTCACCAAGATATAACCTAAAGAAGATTGAACATCATTTTGTCAATCTCATTTAACTAAACATGTAAAATAATACTGTTTACCTCCCTTTTCTGGACACTTCAGGGACCCTTTGAACTATCCAAAAAGCCAGGTGTCAGGGAAGACAATTTTGAAACTGAAGTTTGATTAGGGGAAGGCTGCTAGATGTTTGAGGTTTAAAACACTTGATATTATAAAATAGAATTCCAGATTACCATAAGTGATTTATTTTGCAAAAATGGTGACTCAGAAATTGTAAAGAGGCAAAAACCTTCTATAACACTTTATAAATTTTGCCACCATACTCAGCTAATTTTTTTGTACTTTTGGTAGAGATGGGGTTTCATCATGTTGGCCAGGCTGGTCTCGAACTCCTGATCTCAGGTGATCTGCCCACTTTGGCCTCCCAATATGCTGGGATTACAGGTCTGAGCCACTGTGCCTGGCCGAGGAATATATATCCTGTGGTTGATGGGTGGACATATTCAACAGATGTCTATTGATTCGGCTGTCCAAGTGTCCAATTTAAATCAATATTTTCTTTGTTAGCTTTCTGTCCTCAACAAGG